>NC_134590.1:62808750-63112656 GCF_037038515.1 Microtus pennsylvanicus
CAGCCTAAAACACACCATGCCTTGGAGTCTACCTTCAGCACCGAGGAAAACAATGCAAACCAAATTGCCTGGAAACAATGTCCAAGAGTGAGCGTCTTTCTTTCACGTGTTCAAGGTGCCGTCCATGATGGCATGGAAGTCAATGCAGCAGCAGCTTGACAAACAGCCACGTTGCTTTCACAAATAGGAAAACAGAGTGCTGGATGCCTCCGAGTGCTCACCTTCTCCGTTTTATTCAGTCCAGCATCCCCTGCCCATGGCATGGTCCTGCCCACAGTTAAGATGGGCGAGTCTTTCCACATGTGTTAAAGTTATCAAGATTATGCACCCATCTACCTACCCACCAGACTGGAATGTCCAGAGGTCTCTTAGGTGGTGTAGATCCTGTCAACACCAGTCATTATTAGATACTCTGATTTTCTTTTTTTGGCAATTTTCCAATCTAGAGGGCTGAACTTATGTGGATGGGCTGTCCAGTGGTGCCAGGGAGAAAGGACTGCTTCCTGCTCCCCTACTGTGGAGCCTATATCTCTGCAGAAAGTGTGGGCCAAATGCCCTTGACTGACTGGAGTCAAGGAGGACCAAAGGAATCAGTCCAAACACTCCCAAATCCAGAGTGGACCTTGATAGAAGGACACAGAAGGAATGAGTGAAAGAACCAAACTGAAGGTGGGAAGGAGCTCTTGAGAGCCTAGCCTGTCTCTAACTATCCAGCCTGAGCCATCTGGGGCAAGGGTGCCTTGCAGGGACCTGTACATCCACCTGTGACAAAGAGCAGGTGCACTGTAAACTCAGATGGGTACGAGAGAAAGGATTCGTGGATCCTGAATCCCCTCTGAAATCACCTAAAACGTAGGCAAAACAATCACGGTTTGGGTAGGAAACGGGCACAGCCTCAGGCAGCTCTGAGCACCTCAGCTTTACTGATTTCTGACTCAATTTTAGTTTTGTTTCTTCTTGTTTTTGTGTTGGGGAAGGTGGTCTTGATGTGTGGCAGAGGCCGGCCTCACGCTCTCCACCCTCATCTCTCTGCTTCCTCAGTGCTGGGATAACCTGCCCACAGAGCCACACCTAGAGCCAGTGCCATTTTAAAAGTCTGTTTACTCTGAGTGCTACAGGCAGAACCCAGCACCTCTCCTGCATTAGGTGGTTAGGTGGCTGCTGAGTGGCATGCTGAGTGCCTCAGTCTTTAGCTTATAGGTAAGAACTGAAATTTGGTTCCTAAGAGGATAGATTTTTTTTTTAATGTATATATGTGGCCTTTTAACTCCCTTCTTTCATCAGGACTCAGGCCTGTCACTTGAAGTGACCTGGAAGGCAGGCTGAAGCAAAGTGAACTAAAGCAAATGAGGAGGGTTCATTTCTATCAGAAATGAGTTCAACAGCCTCAGCCATGAGATCCCAAATTCATGTTACTGAAAATATGCTCCTGTCCCGTGACTAAAGCCACTCTGTTAAGTGTGGCTACCAAGCCATTCTCCTTGGCTTTCTCTTTCCTCCCGACTCTTCCTCAGACCTGACTGGACGGTGACATTTTCCAGACTCCCTGGAAGCTGGCTATGGCCATGCGTACAAGTTCTTCCATCTCTGAGAAGTCCTAGAGGATAAACTTTGGGAGTGTTGAACAGAAGTGGAGAGCCATTCCTTTCTTATCTTTTCCAGCAGGTTTGTGGGCTCAGGAGGTGATGGCAAAAGCCAGTGCACCCATCCTCAATCCTGAGGAAAGAGGTGAAGGATGGTAGCCAGAAAAACTGGTTCCAGCTGTACCTCCAGGATTACCTCTTCACACACCTCTTGTATGGACACATAAATAATCTATGATGCTGGAATCAGTTGTTGCCTGTAGTTAAGCCTTATCCTGATATACCTACCTCCCTGGGGTCAGCCTTTATCCTGACCATAACTTCCAACCACGAAGCACAGAAACTAGACAGGAACAGCTCCATGCTTTGGAGTTGGTTAATGATGCACAGACCTCAGATAACTTACTAATCCACTATTACCGCTTATTATCCGTGTGTCTGCTCAAAGTTTTCACTTGGAGAAGATTGTGGTTTTGGGAGAAGCATCTTTTTTTTTAAATTGTGTTTATTTTTATGTGTGTACATAAATAGGCGCACACACAAGTGTGTGCATTTGTACGTGGAGGCCAGAGGACAACCTTCAGCGTCACTTTTCAGGAACTACCCACCTCGTATTTGAGACAGAGTCTCCCGCTGGCTTGGAACGCACCACCTAGGTTAGATTGTCTGACTAAAGAACCCCAGGGATCCACCTTCTCTGCCTCTGAAGTGCTGGAATGACAAATGTTTGTTACCATGCCTGGCCGGTTTTTTTAAAGATTTATTTATCGTATGTATATGTGTGTTTGCCTGCATGTATGTATGTACACCAGAAGCATGCAGTGTCTCAGAAGAGGGGTTTGATTCCTTGGAACTGGAGTTACAGGCAGTTGTGAGTAGTCAGGTAGGCCCTGGGAACTGAACCTGGATCCTTGGTAAGAGCACCCGGTGCTCTTAACCACAGAGCCATATTGCCCCATGACTGGCTTTTGTGTGTGTGTGTGTTCTGGTAGACTTGCTAATAAGGCAATAAAGCAAACTCTTTATTAATTGAGCTATCTCTGCAGCCCCAGAAGCAGCTTTTATGATGGGAGAGCATACAATTGTGGACATGTTGACTTTAAGGTGGTCTGTTAGCTGTACAAATAGTGAAGAACAGGCAAACAAGTCTGAATCCCAGCATTTAGGATAGAGGGGGAAAAAACCTGTTTACAAAACAGTGTGGTGTCCCTGAATCACCCAGGAATGGGCAGAAGAGCAGCTTAAAGGAATAAATAAGTGGTGGGCCACAAGGCCGGGCAGGGCTGAGGGAAGATGCAGGAGCTGCTGGGGCAGAAAGAGGGTGCATATCCTCGGAATTTTGTGGAAAATTTTTGTACCATTTCAGGGCAGTCACTGAATTATATGCTTTGCGATGTGAGTATTCCTCTAAATCTTTTATTTCGATCTTTTTGTACCACACAATAGGCAGTCAGTTGGGTCACCTATTGCTAATAGTAAGAGAGAGATAAGAGCTGAGACCCATCATTGGATTTAGCAGCTCCGAAATCAAGGAAGACTTTGGTCAAGTGCATCAGAGGAGTGGCTGGGAATGTGTTCAAGAAAGAATGGGTGGAAAGGAATTGGAGCTAGGAGACACCTCCATAGGGGTTTGGTTTTTAGAGCAGAAGGGAGCGGGAAAATCAATCAGAAACACAAGGGGAACATCTCTCCCGGGGCTGGAGGGCTGAACTCCCTTTGAATTTAATGAAATAGAGGTCAGAGAATCCGGGGAGGAACAGGAATCCCGTGCTGGGTCGGGGGTAAGTCCCTGTCATTGTCTCATTTCAGACCTATGGGAGAAGTGGCTCTGGTTGTGGGTGAGGGGAAAGAAAAAATTGTTGGGGGCAGGTGCACCCGGGGGCTCTTGGGATCTACTGCCTATAGCAAACGCTCTTCGTCTGTGCATGGGAGCTTTAGGTGGGATCACACGTTCTCAGCTGAATTCTTGGCATGTGATAAATTCTCAGATTTTTGACTACGTTTGTGTTTGTGTGTTTACAGATCCCAATTATGGCACTTCTAGGGAGGTAATGCATCACGGAAAAATTATCTTTTTAAAAAGGGTACCATTTGTTGTGGCGATTAAAAACGAAGTGGTGGAAACACCCTACCTTTAATCAGGGAGGTGGGAAGAAGAACGCAAAAGTAGTCTGCCTAGACCAGAAAATAGTAAGCAAAGATTTGAGAACTGGAGTTAGTGAGGATGGGATGCGCTTGGCTTTCTATGAAGGCCCCTCACCCTCACTTGCCTGCCTACCTGCGGGACGCCAGGCTTCCACAGGCCTCCGTTTGCCCCCGTGTCGTCTCTCCAGGCGCCGCGGGCCAGAGCCCTCACCGGCCAGCGCCCGCACCCGCAGCTCGCCTGGGCGTCGTTTAGGCGCCGTCACCTAGCAACGCCAGGCAGGCTCTGCTCGCGGTGGGCGCCGGGACCTGTAGTTCGGAGCCGCCTTCCCTGCGTCCGCGTCCCGGGCGGGGTGCGGAGTGGCGCTGGGCGCGGATTGGTGGCCTCACCAGGCGCGCCCCACCCGCCACTCGCGGCGGGCCGGGGGCTTGTGGCGCCGTCCGCGCATGTGCGGCCGTGACCGGCGGAGGTGCGGGGTGTCAGCAATCCGCGAGGCGCCGCGCGCCCAGCCCGCGCCTTTCCGCGCGCCCGCCCGCCCGCGGGTTTGGGTAGGTCGCGCGCCGCTAGCTGAGCATCCTTCCGGCCGCGCACCTGCCCCGCGCACCTGCCGCCAGCTGCTCCGCACTCGGCTAGGCGCTCAGGACCAAGCGCTTGCTCTCTAGCCGGTCCCGGCCCTGCCTGCGTGTCCTCCCCGTGCCGCAGCCGGGCCCGGGCTCAGCGCTGTGGCGGGCGAGTGCAGTCCGGAGCGCGGCCCGGGCCGGCGCGGCGATGATGAACAGGTTCCGAAAGTGGCTGTACAAACCCAAGGTGAGTGGCTCCAGTTTCGGACCACGTCCTTAGCGTCGCGCTTTTCTCGGTCCAGTTCCCTTATCCTGCAGGTCCCTCCTTGGTGAGACAAACCTCGTTTCCCTGGCCCTGTGCAAGTCCCCCTTTCTGGTTTCTGCGATGCCCCTTTCCCGGATTCTGCGACTTGGACAGACCGTGTACCAGGCGCGCACTGACTGTTCTTTGGTAAACCCAGTACTAGACCGGGGTTCCTTTCCGGCTTGGGTGTATTATCATGTACCCTCTTTCTCGTCTCGGCCCCAGCTCGCACTCATTGGTCGCAGCCTGCGTGCTCAGAACCCCTACTTCTCTTGGTTCCCTCTTGCGGCACCGCAGATGCCCCTTCATCTTTTCGCACCACAATTATTCTGGCCTAGGATAGTGGGCCTCCCTCTCACCCTCCCGTCGCACTTGTGAGCCGTCCTTCTCCACACTCCCCTTTCTCCAATCCCTTGGCTTTGGTCAGACCCTTTCTTCCTGTATCTTTAGAGGGCCCACACACCGCGGTTCGGTCCTTCCAAACTGGACTGATTCGACCTCCGTTCACTTCGCATCCCTATCCGGGTACGGTACCCGCCCGCACCTTTTTGGATCTCTGACCAGTTCTCCGTTTAGTCGCTGGGTAAGGCTCTTGGAGCCGCAGCCTCTGCGGGCCGGAGGTGCGATTTGCCAGCCGGCGCCTCTCTTGGCTCCACCGGGTCGGGTCCCGGCGGCGCGACCCGCGCTTCGGCAGCTGCGCCAGTCGCACTGCGGGCACTGCGTCCCCGCCGCTTGCCTGGGGCTCGCGGTCGGAGCAAGACCCGGTGCGCTCTGCTCAAGGCCGGGCGGTGCAAAGCTGGGGTCCAGCAAAGGTCCAAGACGCATCCACAGCATCCAAAGCTGCGTGCTGGGGGCCCGCAGAGCCAGAGGACGTCAACGCTGGAGGTCTTCAGGGGGTTACGACCTGGGTGGGGTCACTGCAAAGACCAAGGGCGGGAGCAGTGCTGCGGCTGTTTGTTCGTGTCTCGGAAGTCAGAGGCCTCCTTCTCATTGGTCCACCCAAAGAACTGACCCTTCTCCCGCCGTGACTAGCCACTTTTTTTTTTTTTTTTTGGTTTAGGGTTCCTGTCCCAGACTCCGTGAATGATCTCTCGGGAGTGGGGTTTCCTTAAAATCATGTCAGCTGACGCGCGCGTTCAGGAGAGACATTCTGTTTGGAAGACTGGCACTTGAGGCTTGGAAGACCTCAAATGATCATGTTTTTTTGGCCACTGAGGTCGGGAAGTTTTTCCTTGGGTTGGAGAGTGTTGGGGTGATGGCTTATAGAACAGTGAGGCTGCCTTTGATCAGCCCTGGCCTGGCCAGAGGGTATTCTGGATTCTTGCACGCAGGTGCAGCAGCGGTTTGTGCTCTTGTCGTGGGGCAATTTTATCAGGCTCTTTCGACCAGGGCGATGGGTGTGGTTTGAGCCTGCTTGTCCTTAGCCACGCCCTAGACGTCTAGCCCTCTTTTTACTGCAATCCCTTCCATGTGCTCAGTCCTTCCTGCTGTCTCTTTGTGAGTCTGCCAGGAGCTGCAGCAGCTCCTGCACGGAATTATCTGTACAAGGAGTGTTTTTCTTTCATTTGAGTGACTTTTTAGCACAAGAAAAATAAAACCAAACAACAACAAAACAAGTTTAGTGATGAACTTGCAGGGGGGAGGGATTTGCTTTTTCAATAACATGACAGGGGACTGTTTGCATGCTAAGCTACGTTCTTGTCTCTGGGAATGCTTTCGGGGGCTCTGGGGGTGTCCAGGTGTCATTTCCAGCGGTGCCACGGAGGGAAAAGTGTGTTCTGCGGCCCACCACCTAAGTGTTTGGAAGGGAAAGAGCAGTGCCTGCAAACCCCATTGATTTTCATCCGTAGCTGAATTTACTGTGGCCTTCCCTTGAGGTTGAGCCCCAAAGTTAAGGATCGCACCCACAGAGTTCCCTGTTTTCGCAGGCAACTACTTTCTAAATGCAGCCCACGACGAGTGGAGAGTTGAGTTGGTAACCTTGGGTGATTCAGCCCAAAGTGGGGTCCTTTTCAGAAGGGAGAGGTAGGTCAGATTTCTCCCACTGCAGTCCTCCTCATTGTCAGCCCTCAGAGCTGTGGGATGCTGTCCTTGACCTCTGGACTTGAGCCACAGCTCTGTCTCAGATCTCTGCTCTGGCCACAGTCGTCTCTGGAGCTGATGCCCTGTGGTCAGTCTAATCATGAGCCATCTCTTGTTCCAGATCTGTCATTGAACTTCAATGTCTTGATTGTTTGAAGCATTGGCTTGTGTTATGTCATCCTTGTAGTTTTTATTTTTCAAACCAAAGCTTAGATTTTTGCCTCCAATTATGAACTGAATTTTATGTCTCCTTCTTGCTTGATTGAACATATTTTGGCACAGGTGAGCACAGAGTTGGCCCTCAGAAGATTCTGGGTCTGGAAGAGTTAAGTACTAGTAGTCTGGAGGAGATTGTTGCTGACATAATTCCCTTTCCACTTTCCTATTTAGACCTACTATTTAAACCACATTGAAATGTAACTCCTGCTTTGGTTTAAAACCGAATACACACAGACCTTGTTCATTACATGTGGTGGAAATATTATGAAAAATGCTGTTATTCCTACAGTTCAAAAAAGCAATGGGAAATGCTTAGAGAATTTTTTTTTACATGATACAAGTTTTGGTTTCTGAAGCACTAAAAACTACTTAAGTTGGGTGAAAAGCATACCCAGTGAATAGTACAATAGATGATGTTAAAATAACATTTTCAAGGCATTTTATTTCTATTGATTTTCTTAAAATAAGCCTTTGAATAGCTCCTTTTACCCCTTGATGGAGACCTATCAGGCTCACGGTATTCTGACTCTGGAGGCTGCGAGGAAAAGGCAGGCGGTAGGGGCTCAGAGGCTTTTCTTTGGAGCACTTTGTGCAGGCAGAGGCTTTCTCAGAACATATGCTTCAGAAAGGCGAGGCAGTTGGTGCCCTCCTTGGAAACAAGGGTCTTATCTTGTTCTTTGCTTGGCTGTAACTTTCTCTGACCGACCTGGGTGGATATTGCTGGCTACCAGGAGGGAGGAGGTTGGCGTAAGGTAGGATCCTAGACTGGAACCCTGGCTAAGCTGGGATGTCTGGGATGTCATGGCGAGCTTATTGATGTGCACGGAGGATGCATTACAGTTTCCTTCTTTGAGGAGAAGCTGATTGGCAGGCGGGTGGTGCTTGTCAAGGGTATGGGGATGGTGGATGTGGTGTCTAGTTTCCATACTCAGCCATGTGCCCCACAAAAAGCCTTCTTGTTTCATCTCTAAACCTGTACTAGGGGAGGGGCTGTTGAGCTGCACACCCGCTCCTTTGTTGTGGAGTTTCCATGCAGCGCTTCACTGAGTGGCGTTGAGATACTGTTTGCAAACATCCAGGGTTCATATTACAGATGAGATCCACACTTAGGGCCCTTTCAAGGTCTCACTCAAATGTCAGCCCACTCTACACAGACCATCCCATTGGCTTCCTGTCACAAGCCTCCTACTCACATGTTCCTTGACTAGTGGCCATGGGTGTGTGGTACCTGGAAGTGCAGTAGTGGGTGGGGCAAGTCTAGGGCTGGGACAGGAGAGTAGTGGTTCCTGTCATCGCCTCCATCCCAGACCCCTTCCAGAGCCTTTGTCAAATTCAGCACTCAGACTGTGGCTAGGCAGGGCTAAGGAGCTTGAAGTGGCTTCTTTGGTCTTCTCCAAGCAAGATCTCTCAGCAGGAAGCTGGTCTCACTTCACAGGTTTTCCTGTGGTTTCTGTAGTGGGAGTGTGGGGCCTCACAGCTCCTGTGACTCTGCTGGGTGAGGGAGAGGCAGTGCTGCAGGCAGGGCCAGTGTTGTTTCGGTGGGACTCTGCCATTGCTCAGGCTCTGTTCCCAATCAGACTAGCAGGCTTACTGGAAATGTGTGATGTGGTTTCTGTTAAATGGGCGAGTCAGAGCTGGCAGTCCTGAGCTTCACTTAATTGTTATTTGGAGTTGGCATCCAGGAAGGTCATGTGGGTGTATACTCTTCCCCACACTAAATGGGGCAGTGCTCACTTTCATTCACCCTTAAGAGGAGAGATGCTGTTTAAATCAATTTTAGTGCCCGCTTTGGTGCACCGAGAATGCCCAGGATAGCAGCTATGCCTCTCTTTGTAGTGAAATGCACGCTTAAGAGCCCATCAGTGCGGCACACTTCTGACTTGTCAGAATTGACAGCAACATGGTGCAGGTGTGTTCTGTGTCCTGCAGAGGTGTGTGACAGTGAGCTGATCCCAGCTCAGAGAGAGAGACAGTGAGTTTTAGGAGTTCCTCTCATTTTAAGTTGTCCCGAGTCTTTGCTCTGACCATGGCTTCCGTGACTATGTAGCACTGGATCCAGAGACAAGGCCGCAGAGACTGCCTGGTCCTGGTAGCGAACCCTTGCCCTATGCCTCTTAGCTCTGGGCCTTAGTTTCCCTAGCTGTCTGGTGGAGGTGATGGGAGCTGCCATGTAGAGTTGCTGGGAGCAAAGACCCATGGTGGTAGCTCCGCCACAGCTAACTCATAGATAGGATAAGAGGGTGTGTCTTACTGCAGGAGCCCAGAGGCTATCAGAGCCTTCAACTGCTTTTGTTAGGTTCTCGTGAGGGTGAAAGAGTCCACAGGGGCACATCGCCACTGCCACTGCCATTTTTGTTTTTGGTGCCAAGAGCAGACCCTGGTACAGATTACTCCAAGAATCCCGAAGGACTCAGCCATGGAGAGCTGCAGTATAGCACGAAGCTACACCTCTTTCCCAAGGATGGCGATGCTGGCTGCCAAGTACTTGCCTATGCAGGCACCACCTTCCTGTGGCTGGGATGGCTAGGGTTGATGGCAGTCACTGGCAGTAATGGGTCATCTTGTCAAGCCTGGCCCCAAGTCTCTCAAGGTATCCTCCCATGGCTTATACCTCCTGCTTGGTGGCTGGAGGCTCAGGATCCAGGGTAGGACCCCAAGGCTGCAGGGCGGCAGGTCTCGCGAGGGCAGGAGTCTTCTGGTATAGCGATAGCTTTGGATTGCTGTCTGCATTCCACCTGTTCATGGTTGGCCATGCTAGGTAGGTGGGGAGACAGGCTTCTCTCAATCAAACCCAGAGGTTTGGGTTGTTTCTTTAGCATTTAGACTATCCTGGTGGACTTCACTTTTACAAGAGATGTCGTGGAAAGGACGAGCGAGCTTGGTGCAGGCTCACAGCATGAAGAGGCAGAGCCGAGGCCTGTCAGACCTCAGAGCTGGGACAGAAACCATTGTTGTCCTCTGCATGTCAGCAAAGTCCCATTCCTGCAGGAAGGAAGTGTGGCTGCTATCAGCTTTTAAATGGGTCCCATTTGGCTAGACAATTACTTTGTACTTTCCACAGTTGGGTTGCAAAGAAACTTAGATATTGATGGGCAATCCAAGTGTTTGAAGGGGAAAGACAAAAATGAATAGATTTTTTTCAAGTGATCTGAATAGATTAAGGAGAAGTAGAATAGAACATTTTCTATTATGGTAATTTATGTAGAGTAGTTGGGTAAGATGAATGGATGGTTTTTCCCTTGCTGTATTTGAAGCTCTTCAATTTCTCATTGTTTTCATCCTCGCTGGAGGCAGGAGGTGGCAGCGTGGAGGTCCTCCCAGCTCCACGCGGCTCGCACTCTGCCTCTGCTATGGTGAGTTTCTCCAGCGGGGCCCCACTCCCCATGCCAAGAAGACAGGCTGATGCATTCGCTTCTCAGGGAGATGGGAGGCAGTAATCGTCAGTGTCTGAGACTGTTCCAGTTATTTTTAGGAATATTATGACTGAAAAGCCATCTATGAACATTATCAACTGTAAATGTCAGTTAGGCTCCTTTAAAGGGCGCATTCATGTTCTTGGCAGTGCCATGAATAGTAAACAGCCTAAAGGTGGGGATAGCCCAGTGTCTGTCAACAGAGGAGTGCGGGTCTTGAACTCAGGTCGTCAGTGTTGGTGGCAAGAACTTTACTCACTTAACCATCTTACTGGCCCTATAGCACTATTTGAGGTTAATAGACAACCAAGGAAAAGATGTTTGGTCTTGGTCCTTGAGGCACTTGCTGTTCTGGTTTCATAGCTGATGTCCACTCATCTGCAAATGCTCCCTGCCATCCCTGCTGGTGGGGTCGCCTCTGGAGACAACTCTGAGGAGGATCTTTGCATCCTTCTTAGCCTCTCTGTCTGCTTGGGCAGCTGTGGGCCTTCACCTGGGGCTTCTAAAAGATGTAAGTGAAGGGATGGTGTGGCTTGGATTGATTTTTACTGTTACTTCCATCAAATCTCTACAGACACACACACACACACACACACACACACACACACACACACACACACTGCTCCGCTGAGTATAGCTTAGCTCCGTTGCAGTCTTTCAGGAGTAGGATAGGAACAGAGGGTGCTAGTTCATAGGAAATCTTGATGTTGTTGGGTCACATTGGTCTGACCCTGAGGTAGGGGGGCAAGCCTCAGAGAGGTGACCCTTCAGCTGGGATAGTGAAAGGACACACAGCAGTGAGCAGAATGATCATTGCAAGAGGCACCTGAGATGTAGGTGAATCTGGCCATATTGATATCTGTGTCTGCAGCATTAGGTATGAGGTGGGGACCATGAAGGAGTCAGCTCTGCCTTTGGGGATCACTCTGGGCTCGCTGGTGAAAGAAGCATGGCTGGCAGTTGAGGAGGGTGACTTTGGTGCAAGGACAATGGGGGCTCTTTCTTGATAGAGAGAAACGATGGACCAGGAGTCTGAATAGGGGTGGGTGGACCCTGTGTGGTGAAGGGGAAAACTAGGAGTGGGCAGGACAGGAGTTGGAATTTGGACTGGCATGTTTGAAGGGCCAGGCAATACCTCTGAGAGGAGGGTAAAAGGAAAGCACAGACTTGGCTCCTGACCCTCGGGTAGATATTGTAGCTGGACAGCCCTACCCTGCCACAGTTGTCTGGAAATATGAGAAAAAGGCACAGGGACAGGTTCTAAGTTCTGACCTGGCAAGAGAGGTTAATCCTATAGATCTAGGAGTAAGAGCCAAGGCTGGTGACATGGGTCCGGGTGGGGAGGGTTCTTATGGAAGCTTCTGCTGGCAGTATCTTCCAGGGACTGAAGCTGTGGCTGGGCAAGATGTCCAGGGGATGATGTTTAGCCTGGGCAGGATAGTTCGGCTAGACCTCACGGTTCCCTGGGGGCTGGTGAGGTGGCTTCTGAGCAGCGTTCTATGGTTTCTTACCCTGCTGGAAGCTCAGTTGAGATCCCCCCCCCTGCCCAGTACTGGATATGGAACCCAGGATCTGTGTGTCCATGCTGGGGTAGGCTCTCCTACAGAGCCCTAAGCCCTAAGTGGAGATGTTCTGAAGGGAGGTTTTGGGTAGCAGAGCAAAGGGGGCATTGTGCATCCCAGCCTCAGCATGGAAATCACATAGCACAGCATCACTGTGAGGGCACTGAGACTACCAGTCCCCATTGGTTGGAGGCTGTTGGTCACTTCTCTAGGAGGGCACATTCTGTGTGTACACAGAGATATCCTAGGAAGCACTTGGAGTGTTGGCTTAGGCCGAAGGATGGGAGGTTAGGGTTGGGTAGCCTTTTCAAAGGGTGTCAAGTGGGATTTCAGGAAGGAGAATGGAGTGGAGGAGGTGTTTTAGCTCATGGTGTTTCCTGAACTGAGTGATGGAGTGCAGTACGCCCCAATCCCAGATGGGTGAGTGGTACCAAAGACATCCATCAGCGGAACTGTGGGTAAGAAGCAGCCATGTCATAAAGAGACAAAACTTATGTGGCTTACAGTTTTGGAGGTTTAAGTCTATGCTGGTTGTAGTGATCTAGGAAGAAGGAACCTCAAATGAGAAAATGACCCCATCAGATTGGCTTGTAGGCAAACTTGTGAGATATTTTCTTGTTGTGAGAGGGCCCTGCCCATTATTGGTCGTGTGACTCCTAGGCCTATAGGCCTGAGTTGTGTATGAATCCAAGCTGAGTGAGTCAGTGAGTGGCATTTCTCCATGGCTTCTGTTTCAGCTATTGCCTTGACTTCCCGCCTTAAGTTCTCTGGGTGATGGACTATAAACTGTAAGATGAAGGAAGTTTTTTCTTTTCCCCAAGTTGCTTTGGTCATAGTGTTTATCACAGTACCAGAAAGCAAAGTAGAACAAAAGTCCAACATTGGGTGACCCCATTTGTTTGGAAGACAAGCACTTTATGGTGTGTGTATGCGTATGCACGTGTGTGTGTGCAGGAGCTTCCATTGTCAACCATAAAGTTAGAGAGGCTGTGGTCCTGTCAGTGGAACCACTCTTGGATTGGCTGTTGTCGTGTGTGAGCAAAGCTAGCCCACCTGGCCAGACTCCTGGATGGTGTCTCTCTCTCACTAAAGCCCCGCCTCTTAAGATCCCTCGTCTCCCAATAGCACCATCCTCTAGACCAAGTCTTCAGTTGTCATGGGTATTTGGGGACACAACCCATTCCCTCACACTGCAGAACACAGGTCTGTAGATGAGATCTTCTGGGCTGGAGGAGCAGAATCCTGGTCTCAGCTAAGCTGTAGTTTTCAAAGAAGAGTGGAATGGAAGACAGTTTTAGATGGGGACAAAAAAGGAACCACCCCCAAATCCTTGCTGGAGAAGTGCTGGAAAATAGTCTCCGAAAGAAATCAAAGTCAGAAGGAAGGCGTGGGAGGTAAGAGTGCTGGTGGGCAGAGATGCCTGGGTGCACGTGGGCACAACTAAGTAGCAGTTGCTGTGTGGAATGATGGGAGTCTGTGCCTCTCAAGAAGGCGGTGAAGGCCTGCTTGGGGTGTAGCTGATGTGGGTTGCCTAAGATGCCTGACTCCAGACCATGATTTCATTGTGCAAATCAATGCAGGGCAAATGCTGGGGTAACAGGTGCAGAGCAGGTAACTTCTGCAGAGGAGAGGGGAATGAGAGCAGGACGATGCCATCCAATGAAGCCCTGGGAGCGACAGGGTGCACAGCAGCACAGAGAATCAGCAAGAGCAGCTGTGCTGTGGAGGAACCACTCTTGGATTGGCTGTTGTCGTGTATGAGCAAAGCTAGCCCACCTGGCCAGACTCCTGGATGGTGTGAGCTGCAGATGCTCCCTGGGCTCTACGGAGTGGTGGAAAGAGATTTGCCTGTCATTTCCCAAGGCAAGGGACTGGAGTCTGTGTTAGTGTTGGCAAGCTGCCTGCCTGCCACAGAGCCTGGAAGCCTGGTACAGAATGCGTGCACACACCCTTGTGTGTGTGTGTGTGTGTGTGTGTGTGTGTGTGGTCCCTGGCCTTCTGTGGAGCTGACTCTGAGAGGGAGGTTGGTATGCAGGACATTTGCTGAAGCCTTGTGGAAGGAAGGGAAGGAGGCAAGATTGGGTATAGAAAAGGCTGGGCTGCAGTGTAAGCTTAAGGAAGGCCTCAGCTGACCCGGTGGTCCCTAGAAGCTGGGATGGCTCTTCAGCTGGTCCAAGTGGCCAGGGTTGATAACTCTGCTGGACAGGTGTTTTTATGTAGGAGCCCTTCCCTAACTAGGGATGGTTGAGGGTGTTAGCTACAACACTAGAAACACTAGAAGCTCCCGGGAATAAGGTCTTTGGTTTAGACAGCTCTGTACAATTGCTATTTTAGGGTCACCTGTCCTTGACGCTGTTGGAATACTTAGCACTGATATTGACCTCAATGCCTCTTGCGTCAACTTGAGGCTTCTGAAAAAGCCAGGCTGACCTGACACCTGGCAGAAGTTTATCAGATGGCCTGTTCAACACTGTAAATCAGGAATAAGCATTCCTTCTTTGAGTTTGAGTCTTTGTGTATTTGGAGAGAGATGGCCACATCTAGATCTTGGTGGCTACTCTGTACTCAGAGTTGACTCCTGATAGGACCGGAGTACTCTTTGTTCCACTGGCTGGGTGCTAGGTTTTTTTTTTTTTGTGGTCTTGATGGCTTTAGACTTTTGTCTCAGCATTGCGAGGAGGCATCAGGAGCAGCTACGCTTGCCAAGGCTGGTGGAATTCTGACAATTAGTCTTTATATGCAGGTCTGTTTCCCAGCTCTGCTGTTAGAAGGCCTCTGGCTGAAAGGCTAAGCCACAGAGACTAGACAAGCCAACAGCTTCAGTGCAGGGGCCCAGGAACTGTTCTGGCCTCCCCCAGGTCTCAGTCTCCTCAACTACAAGGTGACAGCCAGATCCCTTGTGCCTTGAAGCAAACACAGAGACCCTCAAAAGACCCAAGGGCCACCTTCTGTTCCAGCAGCTAGGTACTGGCCCCTGGGAGCAGGAAGCTTTGCTTTAAAACACAGTCTCCCCAGCCAGGGCTCTTGAGCTGAGCAGCTTGGGATCAGGTGGTGTGGGTCAGGTGGGGTCCCGTAGAGCACACTTCTCCTTCTTGACTCCAGCATTCTTGGATATGCTTGCTGGTACCAGGGAAACTCTGTGGGTGTTACCAGTAGTGGGATGGTAAGGCTGGGAATCTCTAACTCTGAGTGCCACAAAGTCTTCCCCTTGTGGTCCCCAAACCAAGCCAGGCCAGTGCTCCTGCAGCACTTGGGGTACCTCTCTCAGCACTGCCAGGTGCAGACTTATGTCATGGGTTAAAGGAATATGCCACTACACCTGGCAGGTTTTAATTTTTTTAAAAAAAAACATCTCTTCTAGTGTTTTTCCATCCATGTCCATCTTCAGCAAGGCTGGTGCTGGCTGGCTGATATGATCTGTCCACTTCCTCCCTCTTCATGTTGCTTGCTTGTTGTCTTCCCGTGGCTTCGTTCCACAGGCCCATGAATCCCCTTATAAAATACTGACAAAGTGACTGTCTTTCTGATGAATAGCTCTGGTTTGAGAACTTCATTTGTTGGTTTTTTTCCTTGTTGCTGGCTTTTGTGATTATGCTCTCACTGACAGCCTTCCAGCGTCTGCCTACACAGAAGCAGCTGTGGGATGCTGGAGGGCCAGTACCCAGCATGACTCATTCAAGGATGACCCTGGCCTAGGGAGACTGATTCCAATTGAAACCCTGCAGCAACCCACCTTGGAGCTCGCTGGAGTAATTGGCAGGGAGTCTGCACCCACCCATGGTGATGTCCTCAAGTGAGAGGAGTTCACAGAATAGTTGCTGAGATGGTTCCTTGGCATAGAACGAGTAACCTGTCACCTTAAGCACATGGGGACCCAGAAGTCACATGTGGCGTATAGCAGGTCCCTCCCCCTTTGTCAGGTAGAAGAGTTTACCCTCAAGTGGCCTGCACAGTTGGGATCCTGCCATTTGTCTCTTGTAAATAAAGCCATCTTGGGGAGTAAGTACATGGTGAAGGAGTTTCCAGAAAATGTTAGTTATTGTAGCTGAGTTCCTTTCTTCCTCTTCTTTTAAAGTCTAGAAGAGAGAAAGCATTGAACTTGAGTCACAGTTCCTTACGCCTAAGCGTTTATGGTTTGTACCATGTATGTAATAATTGGGGCCCCAGGTAGGAGCTGGCGTGCTCATATCTGAGTGAAGAGGGGAATTTCAGGGTGACTGGGGAGTGCTGGAGTCCTCCCAGCTCTGCACAGATGGTGTCTCACACTGGGAGGCCACATCATTTATCCACTTCTTGGAAGGAGGATAGCTTTTCACAGCTGACTGAAGTTGTAATGTTCACGGGAAAGCTAGCGATCATGGTGGCTGGCCACATCCTTGGCACTGGTGTCGGCACTATACTGCCGTCGCGGGGGGTGCTGGGTAGTCTGAAGAGCAGAGAACAGTGTGCACCCCCTGGTGCCTTGGTGGGTGTCAGCGTGAGGACACTGGCTCAAACCCCGTGGTGTGCGGTGACCATTCACATGACAAGAGTCTCCATGAACCCAGAAACCAAGGCCCCTGTTTTGGGGCCGTGAGCTGACTTAGAGCCGTTCTCCTTTGCTAGAAGATGTGGTGTCATTATAATGTCACAGGCACAAAGCCAGAACTGTCATATTGAATGGCTCCTGACTCTTCTCACATCCACCTTGTGTAGGAAACCCAGTGGCATGAGAGATCTTCCCCTGGCCATGTGAAGTCCTTTGGGGCAGGAACTAGAGGGCCTGGGACCACAGGCTGCTGGGGTTTGAGCAGGGTAGTGTAGCAGAACACTTGGCAGTTGGCATAACGACGGTGCTCAGATGCCCCCTGGAGCCCGTGACTATGTTACACTGTATGGCAGGTGAACCAGTGGAACTTTGGCTGCTTATCAGGTGTCCCTAGGAGTGTGGGGTTTCCCCATTGTTTGGGAAGGTCTAATGGTAGGCAAGGGGGGTGGAAGTGGGAGTGGAGGTGGGGTTAGAGGGAGCTGGGACGATGGAGGGCCAGAGAGGCAGTGTTGCCTACTGGGAATGGAAGTGGAGGCTTTCACGTGCAGTGTGACCAGATCTGGGCCATGAGAAAGCCCAGGGATGCCTTGCTGTGCCTGTGCCCTCTAGGCGTGAGATACTAAGCTCAGCTGTTTGAAGGCACAACGTTTGCTGTGCTGTTGATTAACAGCAGCTGCTGGAGCTAGCCCTGCCTCGGGGGACATACTAGGGTTCAAGAGTTCATGAAGCCCTGCTAAGGACAGGAAGAACCCAGAAGTACCAGGTGTCCCCCAGGTTGTGGCCGATGGACCGTGAAGTGTCCATCCTGGGCCTGGGCTGTGGTGTGAGTCACAGTGGGACAGGGTGTGAACGAGTCTCCACAGCATCGTGGTAAGTGCAAAACACCAGCCTCAAAATATCACATATGCATGACATCCTTTTTATAGAGCTAAAAACAACCAAAAATACATTTTAGGATGACATATGGCAGCAACCAAGCTGTCTGGATGGGGCCACTAGAGCTGGACTCAGGTGAAGGTCGCGCTGTGGGAGGCAGCAGTGTGAGGGCAGTGTGAGGGTGCCTGGACGTAGCCGAGCCAGTTTTATCTGTGTGTTAGTGGATGGGCTCATAGCCCTGGTGTGAAATAACCTTTGCACCCTTTAACTTTTTTGTGCAGAGTTGAGAAAGACTGCATTTTCAGCCTGTGCAGCTTTCCTCCCAGGGAGTTCCCAGGCTGGGGATGTCCACAGCATTGTGTGAGAAACAGCAGGCTTTATGGAGAGTAAATGGCCAGGATTAGCCAGAGGCACAAGTGTTTGGTGACCAGTTATGCAGAGGTGACCTCACAGCCCACATTCCTCCAGAGCATGCGTGTTCCATGCCCGGGAACTACAGGAACCCCTGGGTGCTCTGTGCAAGGACCCATGTGGGCCTCCGCGTACCTTGCATTAAGTTCTTGGTGAAGTTTCCATAAGCCCTGTGTCGAGGTTCTGGGGGCTCCCAGGTGCCTCACTGAGGATCTGTAGGGGCCTTGGGAGTGTCCAGAGTTGAGTTGCTGTGGTGGCTGCAGGGTGCCCAGTTTTGGGGATCTGTGTGTCCTCTGGGCATCCTGAACTGAGTTGCTGGGGAGGCCTCTGGGTGCCCTGTGTCAGGGAGCTGCAGGGACTCCCAGCCTCTGCAGATGAGAAATTGACTGTCTCTAATCAATGAGACGTCTTTGGTGGTAAGAAAGGTACAGCCTGTGGTCCTTTTAGGGGGAGCTCTGTAAATTTGTTTCCTTCCAAGACAGAAGCAAAAGAGCTCCCCCGCCCCCAATCTAGAAGGCTATAAAAGCTCTTTTCTCGGAATGCCAGGATCGATCCAGTGGGCCCATTTATCTGCATTTTGTGAGTTCTTTCAGCTGAGGTGTGTGATGCATGGTTTTCATTAGATGGTTGGGTCAGAGCTCGAGGGATGCCAGCTTAAATAATACTGGGGTGGGGGATGCCAGCTTAAATACTGGGGTGGGGGATGCCAGCTTAAATAATACTGGGGTGGGGGATGCCAGCTAGATATTTTGAAAAAAGAAAGAAACCCAAGTTGTTTCCCTGACTTTTCCTCCCCGTTCTGTGGAGTTCGCGGAAGGAAGATTACAGATGACGCACTGTGAGCCGCGGGTTGTAGTTGGATTACAGTAATTCCAGGTGAGGTGTGATGATGCACACCTGTGATCTCGGCTTGTTGGGAGACTGAGGCAGGGGGAACTCCAGTTTGAGGCCAGCTTGGACTAGGTAGCGGGTTGTGGTGACTATTCTTGGTTGTCGGCTTGCCTATATCTAGGGTGGACTACAATCCGAAAATGGAGGGCACACCTGTGAGAGGCTCTCTGTTTAGTCTGAAGTGGGCGAATCCACTTCCAGTCTAGGCCTTTGAGGTAGGAAGACACGCGCCCTTCATCTGGATCTTAAGACTGGAAGACTTAGGTTTTTGATTCAGACCTTGAAGTGGGGAGGCACACTTTTAATCTGGGCCACACCTTCTGCTGGAAACCTCTACAGGGCAGGAAGAAGGAAGCTCTCTACATCATAGCCTGCTTGCCCCCACCTTGCTGGCCCATCCATTCCTCACTGGCATTGAAGCCTACCTCTTTGGGATCCAGCATGTACTGAAGACTAGCTGAGACATCCAGCCTTGTGCACTGAGCAACTACTGGTTTCTTGGACGGTCAGCAACTGTTAGATTAGTTGGACTGAAGCCTGTAAGTCATCCCAATAAATCCCCTTTTTATATATATCTAGAGAGATTCATTCCGTAAGTTCTGTGACTCTAGAGAACCCTGTCTAATACAAGGGTCCTGTTTCAACGCACATTTTCCTTTGAGGTGCATGAGCTAGCAAGGCACAGAAAGATGCTCTTATTCAGAGCCCCAAATTTGGGGCTGGAGAGATGGATCAGGTGTTGAATACTTCAGTTATTTTCACTTCTTTAAATATTTTTTAAATTAATATTTATTTTATTATTTTTAATATTAATTTATTATGTATACAATATTCTGCGTGTATGCCTGAAGGCCAGAAGTGGGCACCAGACCTCATTACAGATGGTTGTGAGCCACCATGTGGTTGCTGGGAATTGAACTCAGGACCTTTGGAAGAGCTGGCAAATGCTCTTAACCTCTGAACCATCTCTCCAGTCCCCCACTTCTTTAAATATTATCCAATCACCCACCTGCTACAAACATATGACTATTTTCTAGAAATCATATTGCATTCTTGAGATATCTACTGGTTGTTCTTCCAGATGGTTGGGTTCCCAGCACCCGTATGCCTGCTCACAACTGTCTGTAATAACTCCCAATTCCAGTGGATCCAGTGCCCTCTTCTGGCCTCTACAGGCAACAGGCACAGATATACATAAGACAGCAAAAGACCCACACACATAAAATAAAATACAATTAAAAAGAGCCCCAAGTTTATTTTCTTCCACTGTAAAGGATGAATCTGCCCTGACCAGCTTTGTAAACGTTGGTCTCAAATGGCCTCTTCCTAAATAATTACATCTGTTGTACACACGAATTCAAAGAAAGATGATGTCACCATCTCCCGTTGAGCATCTTGTCTACTTCTTACTTTTTGGTTCATGTTTCTTCGTATCTGCTGTAACCTGGAGTTTCCTTAGTTACCGGACTTTTGATGAGGTTGGGAAGTGATTGCCTGGTGCTGCTTGTTCGTGGGAAGGCTGGGCTAGCTGAGTACCTCCACACGGAGCTCTGTGAGTTGGGCTATATTTCTCCAGAGTGCACCACCACAGGGAGATGCAGTTTTCCTCTCTAGGACTTTTTTGTTTTAAATAATCTCAGAGCTGGAGAGTTGGCTCAGTGGTGAAAAGCACCTGCTGTTCTTGCAGGACTGAAGTTAGAGTCCTGCTATTGATATAGGGCAGCCCTAACTACCTGCAACTTTAGCTCCAGAGGATCTGATGCACTATGAGAGCTCCCATACACATGTAGCGTTCAATTACACAAATACAAATAACACAAAAATAAAAGTAAATCTTTTAAAAAGTAAAACTCAGGTAACATAAAATTAACTACACTGCGATTACCTCTTCTTTCTTTCCCCAGTGCTAGGAATTTAGAGCCAGGGTGTTGTGCACTCTGGCAAGTGTTCTTCCACTGAGCTACACTCCAGCAATTTAAGTGTTTAGTACAGTCTAAACAGCCAACTGCCTCCTTTATGTAGTCTTCCATGCTTCATCATGTCCAAGAATGCTCTGTATCGGTTGAGCAGCCTCTCTAACATCGACCATCCCTGAGCCCCTAGTAAGCATGCTCGCTGGGGTGCTACAGTGGGGAATGTGAGAAACAGTTAGAATATGGCATTAGCGTGCGATGACATCACAGGGCCAGAGGTGAACATCTCAGGGCAGCAGAGGGCTGGCCCAGGCGCTGTCCCACCTGACCCACAAGTACCTTGACCGGGGCTTGGTCTTTCTGTACCTCCACTTCCCACCCCACCAGTGATGTTGCTTCAGCATCTCTGACCAGAAGCAGGTGCCTAGAAAATGCAGCAAGTGTGCAGATCTGCTGGTGCCTCCAGAAATGTGGAGTGTCGTGATGAACAATGCAACCCGGCTCTGAAGAAAAGCACGCTGTTTCTCCATAAACAAGTTAAAGACAATACACTCAAGAGTCCTAGTTATAGTGGGAGGACTGCCACTTCCATTCAGGTGTGGGCAAACCTCAGGAAGCATCACGTCCCCCCAAGGAGCGGAAAACGCTGACAGCATGCACATCTTGAGCTTGCTCAGAGAGCTGAGGTCATGGGGCAGGGCAGATCATCCGGTGCAAAGACCCGGAGTTAAAACTGGTCTTGAAATTCCACACGCTAGCTCCCTGCCCCTGAAATATGCAATATGAACTTTAGGTTCAACTTCACCATGCTGTGTGGCTTGGTATTCTCCTAGAGGTCACTCAGTGGGGCTGGTCCAAGGTCCCTGAGGAGCTGGCCCTCTCTATGGCAGGTGGTGTAAATCAGAGAGAGGAAGTGGCATGTTGGGGGATTGGTAGCTGAGAGACACTGCTGATGACCCCTGAGCAAGGGACCTCTCATGTGCCACCACCGGATGTTGGATTCTGCCAGCTCTTGGGTGAGCGTGGAAGTGATTTCTCTTCAGAGATTCTCACAGGGCAGAGAACATGAGCATGTGGTACCTGGCATCTGACCCACAGATCTGTGCTCTAATAAATGGGTCACCAAGCAGCAAGGTGTGCAGCAATTTGTTATTTGGCACACATAAAAAATAAAAATCCAGGATGACAGATGGACTGAGTTCTCCCCGGGAACAAGCCTTCCAGTAAATGAACTGCTCAGGAACCCACTCACCTGGGCAGAGAAGGGAGCGCAGCGGTTGCCATCAAAGTGGGTAAAAAATAGCAGAAACTGAGCACATTCCATATTTGTATTTGTTGCTTTTCTCCTTTAGTGGCATGCCACTTGGCGTAGCTGAGTAGAGAAGGGGTTTGTTTTGGCACATAGTTTCAGAGAATTCAGTCCATGGTCCTCTGGTCACAGGTGGTTGGTTATAATTTCATGTATCTGGAGGGTGTGATGGAGGCTGTTCACCTCAGGATGGGCAAGAACCTGAAGAAGGCACTGGGACTGGGGAGAACTTTAAAAGGTGTGACCTCAGGGCTGGAGAGATGGCTCAGTGGTTACTCTTCAGAGGACCCAGGTTCAATCCCCAGCACCCACATGCAGCTCACAACTGTCTGTAGTTCCAGTTCCAGGGGAACCGAAACCCTCACACAAAGTATATACAAGCAAAACACCAGTGCACATTAAATAAATAAATAAACCTTTAAAAAAAAGGTGTGGCCTCAGTGGTCTATTTCCTTTACCCCAACTCCTTAAAGGTTCTAAAATCTTCCAAAATATCGCCAGCTTGGAACCAAATGTATAACACATGAGTCTATGGTGTTGCTTCATACCCAAACCACTTCAGGGTCTTTTGTCCCCTCACCTCCATCCCTCCCTCCCTCTCTCCTTTTCTTCTTCCTTTCTTTTCCTTTCTTCCTTTCTTTTGACAGGATCTGATGGCCTCTTTCTACTCAGATGACAGTTATGTAGCCTAGCCAGATTGGGCCCTGGATTGGCCACACCCATAGAGGCCAGAGCACCTAGGATGACCTTGAATTCACAATTGTAGCAGAGGGTGACCTTGAATTTTGCCCTACCTTCACCTCCCAATACTGAGACTACAGGCATAACTGTTTATCCTGACTGGTTCAGTGCTGGAGGTTGAACTCAGGGCCTTGTGCATACCAGGCACGCACTCCACCAACTGATCCCCTGAACTCCAGGCTCTGAAACACTTGAGCTTGGCTGTTTAACTAAGGAGTCCTTGTGCGCCTTGGGTTTAAGCCAGAGACAGAATGAATGTAAAGGATTTTTCTGCTTTATGAAGTCATTAAAGGGAACAATTCCATAAAGACAGAAAGCACAGAGGTTATAGAAGGGCTGGTGGGGGTGGGGCAGGGGAATGAGGAGTCAATTTAATGAACCGTTTCATTTTAGGATGGAGACAGATGAGGGGGGTTAGAAAACAGTGTGAACTGCTTAGCATTGATGATACATCCTTAAAGATAGAAATGGCAGATCATATTACTTGCATTCACTACTATGAAAAAAAGGAAGATTGAATTAAGTGATAATTGACCTAAAACAATAATGTTGTGTTTCTGGATTTGTAACATCAGTTGAAGTGACCACAGTGGCCTAAAGCAGAAGAGAAGTGCCCAATAACACCACTGTGGCCATGCTGCTTTGGGGACAGTGTACAAACTGCTGCCTGCTGCCTGCCTGCTGCCTGCCTTCCTTTGTTTTTGATTTTTCTAGACAGGGTTTCTTTGGTATATCCCTGACTGTCTTGGAACTTACTCTGTAGACCAGGCTAGTCTCGAACTCACAGGGATCCACCTGCCTCTCCTTCCCAAGTGTTGGGCTACCACCACCCAGCTAACAAATTTCTATTTACTTATTTATTTATAGACAGGGTTTCTCCTGTCTTTTATTTTTAAAGAAAATATGACAGAAAACACTCTTACCTCCATCCTGCCTTGGAGCAGGAACATTGTTGTGTGGGGTCATGGGGTGGTTTTGAGCACCTTTTGATGGCCTGAAGTTTGCTCTCTGGTCTGGGGCAGCATTCCTGCATGCAATGACTCCCAAGCTGTGAAGTACCTCTGCTGAAAACCACACTTCTTGGTTGAGGGGAAAGAACCAGCCCAAGGATGATCCACTTTGAGAACTGTCATCTAGGGAGTCCTATGCTAATGCAGTGCAGGGTTGGGACCTGTTTCCTTCCATGAGAAAACCCCCCTTATTCATGCCTTTATGTTTACCATAAAACAGACTCGAGCCCCTGCTGGAGAGGTAGACAGAACTCAGAGGAAGCCCCCTAGGGTGGGTCTGTGTGGCTTTCCTAGGTCTTTCTCTTTTCACATCCATGTTTAAGATACTTACAAGTGGCGTATTCTGTAGACCTCTGAAACACAAGTCTGGCCAGGATGGCTCCCTCCCTCATGGCTCCTTAGCCTCAGTCAGTTTCAGGAAAATTTGAGTTCCAGACCTTGGCACACCCCTTCCTACTTACTCCTCTGCCTTTCCTAGTCCAGCCGATGTGAGAAAGAAGGCAGGTGCCTCCAGACACTCCTCGCAGCCTCCGCAGCCTGAGGCACAGCTGCTCCAGAGTACTGGAGGTGAGTTGTCCCCTGCAGAACCTGTTCCCCACCTCTCCTATAGCTTCTCGTGGTCTGGTGTTCCTGCTCCAACCTCTGACTCCATCTTTCTTTCCTGTTTCTCCTACCTTATTCTTGGATATGGTGCCTGAGATTTCATTTCTAGATCACTATTTTTTTTCATGTCTGTAAGCACCTTTTTGCCAACCTAGGGAACACCCAGGGGTGAGGTGGGCCTGCTTTTGGGGATCCTTCACCCACTACAGCAGTGGTGGTAGGAGTAGGGAAGGTGCCCCTTAGAGCAAGGCAGGTTCTAGTTCTGCAGTAGGAGGGATGCGAGCCCACGGTGTGCCTGTCTCCTGCTGGCAGGAGTGAACCTGTAGTGCTTGGTTTTGTTTCTGTTTTTCTGCTAGTAGGTAGCAAGCAGTTCTCTGGGGCTTATGAAAGGCCAGATAGTGTCTGTGGACATTAGGATGGTTTCTCTCTACACAAGTGCCAGTTCTGTGGCCCAGCCAGGTGAGCCCTGGATAGGTGACATCCACAGAGGCCATAACACTCTTGACTAGTGTGGGCCTTCCCCAGTCTGTCTGCCTATAGGTGTGGGCCTTCCCCAGTCTGTCTGCCTATAGGTGTGGACATTCCCTGGTCTGTCTGCCTATAGGTGTGGGCCTTCCCCAGTCTGTCTGCCTATAGGTGTGGGCCTTCTCCGGTCTGTGTGCCTATAGGAGTGGACATTCCCTGGTCTGTCTGCCTATAGGTGTGGACATTCCCTGGTCTGTCTGCCCATAGGAGTGGACATTCCCTGGTCTGTGTGCCTATAGGAGTGGACATTCCCTGGTCTGTCTGCCTATAGGTGTGGACATTCCCTGGTCTGTCTGCCTATAGGTGTGGACATTCCCTGGCCTGTCTGCCTATAGGTGTGGGCTTCCCCAGTCTGTCTGCCTGTAGGTGTGGGCATTCCCGGTCTGTCTGCCTGTAAGTGTGGGCATTACCCGGTCTGTCTGCCTGTAGGTGTGGGCATTCCCAGTCTGTCTGCCTGTAGGTGTGGGCATTCCCCGGTCTGTCTGCCTGTAGGTGTGGGCATTCCCCGGTCTGTCTGCCTGTAGGTGTGGGCATTCCCAGTCTGTCTGCCTGTAGGTGTGGGCATTCCCCGGTCTGTCTGCCTGTAGGTGTGGGCATTCCCCGGTCTGTCTGCCTGTAGGTGTGGGCATTCCCCGGTCTGTCTGCCTGTAGGTGTGGGCATTCCCCGGTCTGTCTGCCTGTAGGTGTGGGCATTCCCCGGTCTGTCTGCCTATAGGTGAGAGGGAGGCAGGATCCACTGGGGATAGAAGAGGATGGGGTAGACCTAGGGGCAGGGGTTGGGCCATGCTGGTGGGAGGGTAGGGTAACTTTCATTCCCGTATGATGACCTTTTGATAAAGAGAACAATAGAAGCAAGAGCTAGTGGCGGCTGCTAGCAGTGGGGTGGTCTGCATGCCCTGACCCACTGTCCTATGATGGGTGGTGATTTTCCTTTACCTTCAGAACTTATTTTAAGACAAGTCATGGACTGTGGCTGCTGCTCAGCAGTGGAGTACTTGCTTAGCACGTATGCAGGCCTGGATTCAGTTCCCAGCGCTATACAAGAGCAAGGATAAGGCACACCGCACATTGAACTGAAGAAGCTGCTGTTTGTCCTCTGCCTCCAGCAGCCGCAGGTGGGAGTTGTCCGGGTCTGGTGCTGACTGTTCTCACCATCTTGTCCTCTGCAGCTTTCCCAGCCTGACCCCTGGGAGGCTGAGCTCTGAGACCTCCGATGTGCAACATCTCCAAAAGCCTTTCTCTCAGTGCAGTTGTCACATGAGCAGCTAGGAGGCCAGCTGAGTACAGACAAGGGCTTCCTCTTGTGAGGCTCCTCTTCTGTTGGGTAGCAGAGGGATGGGAGAAGGAGCATTTTTCTGAGTAAAGATTTAAAGCCAGCCTGGGAGACTGTGCTGTCTCTTGGCTGTGACATTTTCCTTTGCTGCAAGGATTTTATTCCATGGGGTAATTGTGCTTGGGGTCAACATTGTTAGGAGTGACCCAGTGGAACTAACTGGGAAGTTGACATTGTGAAAGCTTTTAATTTGCCTCACTTGATGGGATCTGTGTTTAATATGGTTATAATGGCTAGGTTTTATGTGTCGTGCTATCTTAAAAATTTATTCCTGACTTTGAGGGAATTTATTGCAGCCTTCCCGTGGGATAAACCAAGACAGGCTTCCTCCATGGCCCAGGGGCAACATGGGCTTTATCTGTCCTGCTGGGTTGGGGAACCACCCATTGTAGTTTTGTGTTTGGGTAGCTCACAAATCAATGCTTAATCTGTGAGGGAAACAAAAAAGATCAAGCCACCACCATGCTCTGTAAAGGAAAATATGTTCTAGATGATTAAAGATCTCACTGTACCAGAAGAAGCCAAAATGACAGAAAGATGCATAGAAAAGTAAATCTCTCTTGGAACTATGTAGGCGCACAGGGTAGGAAGTGGGAGAGGCAGCCTGAGAGTGGATTAAATATCCTGAGTCCTGAAACAGCTTTGACTTGGGAGAAAACTACCAAGGATGGGGGTCAGAGAGGGAAATATACTAAAACTATACCGGCACAGTTACAAAAGTCCCACAAGCCACTTAGAAGTGCTGCAGGGAAACACAGACGGTGGCCTCCATCTCCACAAGTCAGACCTAGTGACACACAGTGTAAAGCAAGCTGCAGCCCAGGGTGCAGTTAGGGTTGTTCCACCATCCTCAGCTTGTAGTATACATTCCTTAGACCAAGATGGCTTCTGAAGGCTGTCAGAACTCACAGCCACATCGAGCTGCAAGGGAGGCAGAGAAATATGAGCCATGTGGCAGCTGAAAATTGAGGTGCTTTGTTCCAGTGTGAAATGGTGGTAGGGTTAAGAATAGCATAGTGCAGACACAGACGCAGTAGAAGAAAGATAACCCATGTTCACTCTCACTAGCAATCAGTGATTTTGACAGTGAGAACTTGTTTCTCTTTTGATGGTTGTATTAGTCAGGGTTCTCTAAGGGAACAGAACTTAAAGAATGAATATATATATATGAATTTATTTAGTGACTTACAGGCTGTAGTTCATCTAGTCCTAACAATGGCTGTCTGCCGGTGGGAGATCCCAGAATCCAAGTAGCTGTTCAGATCACAAGGCTGGGTGTCTCATCTGGCCTTCAGTATACGCTGGAGTTCCAAAGAAGCAGGTTTTAATGTGAGTGAAGGAATGGCCCTACTAGCTAGAGTGAGAGCAAGCAGGCAAAGGGAGAGAGAGCTTCCTGTTTCCGTGTCCTTACACAGGCTGCCAGCAGAAGATGTGCCCCAGATTCAAGGTGGATCTCCCCACCTCATAAGAGACAGATTAACGATTTATCTTCCCACCACAAACAACCAGATTCGAAGTGGGTCTTCCCAGTTCAAATAATTTAATTAAGAAAGAAATCCCTCACAAGTGTGCCCAGCCATTTGGGTTTTAGTTAACTCTAGATGTAGTCAGGTTGACAACCAAGAATACATCACAATGGTGTATTTCTGGCCCTCTCTTTGCTGAGTGTTTAGATTTCCTGCCTGCTGCTGCTTGCTGGGAGACCAGGCATGTTAGGAAGGACACAGCCTTGGTCCTTACTGACACTGAGTCCTGGACAGTGTCTTCTGAGGCTGCTTCCTGCTTCCATCTTTCCAGACAGACTCAGGGTGTTTCCTGCCTATAGTAATCCTGTTGGCTTCTTACGGCTTCAACATTCTTTTTCAACTTTGTTACCAATTCCTTGTTATTAATTTCCTGTTTTAGGTTCCAAGAATAGTTTCCGTTTTCTAGTTTGGATATTGCTTGTGTTAATAAGCTTCCTGTCACTATAAAAAAGTACTTGAGATTACCAACATATTAAGAGAACAGGTTTGCCTCACTGAGGTGCCAGCCCACAGTTTTTTTGTTTTTTTGTTTTTATTTTTTTGAGACAGGGTTTCTCTGTGTAGCCCTGGCTGTCTTGGAACTCTCTTTGTAGACCAGGCTCCCTCTGCCTTCTGATTGCTGGGATTAAAGTCATATGCTGTCACATGCCAGGCTAATTTTTTAATTTTATTTTTATTATTGTTAATTATGTGTATTGTGTGTTGTCTTAGTTAGGGTTTCTATTGCTGTGAAGAGACACTATGAACATGCCAACTCTTATAAAGGAAAACATTTAACTGGGGCTGGCTTACAGTTTAGTCCATTATCATCATGGTGGGAATTATGGTGGCAGGAGGCACACATGGTATTGGGGAAGCAGCTGAGAATTCTGTATCTGGACCTGTAGACAGCAGGAAGAGAGAGTGAGCCACTGGGCCTGGCTTGAGCTTCTGAAACCTCAAAGCGCCCCCTCTCCCATATACACTTCCCCCAGTAGGGCCATACCTACTCCAGCAAGGCCACACCCCTAATACTATGTGGGCCTGTATTCACAGAGATCCATCTGCCTCTGTCTCCCAAATCCTGGAATTAAAGGTGTGTGCCACCACTGCCTGGCCTCTAGTGGCTTAGTTTTACCCTCTGATCTCCAGGCAAGCTTTATTTATTAAAACATAAATAAAGTATTACTATATGATTCTTATAGCGAGGCTGCACACCGTGGCATTTTCTCAGCTGGGAAGCGCAGAGGAAGGTATTGTTAGGATCCCACAGATCCTTCTAGGGCATATCCCAGTGATCTGAATACCACCCACCAAACCCCGCCTCCTAAAGACTGCACCACCTCCTAGCAGGACCACCCTGGAGACTGTCTTTAGCACTTGGGTGCTTGGAGGACACTCAGCATTCAGACCACAGCTCTGTTAGCCTTATGTGCTAATGTACAGGCTGGCTGTGGAGAGGTGAGTTCTGTTCAACCCTGGAAAGTGCGCTAGGTCACAATTCCACCCCTAGGAATTTATTCTAAGGAACTGGCCATGCAGGCGTGAAGAGGACCTGCGAGAAATTGTTGAATGCTGCTTTGTTAACAACTGCAGAATGCTAGCAGATGCCTACCTTTGAAAGCTACATTAGTCACCGGTGTGGTTAAAAAACTAATTATGAGGCTGAGTAAAGTAATCCCTACTCAAGCCTGAGGACCTGAGTTCTCTCCCGGCACCCACACTAAAAAATGAAACAAAAACTGTGTGCACCTGTGGTCTGATTGTCATCCAGCACGGGGAGGCGGAGAGACACTGGAACTTAGTGCGCATGACCCAGCTACTCTAGCCTGCTTGGTGAGCCCAGGTTCAGTGAGATATCCTGCGGACAAAAGAAAGAAAAGGTAGAGAGTGGAGCTGGAGATGGCTCAGCAGTTAAGAACACATTCTCCTCCTCCAGAAGATCTGCACCAATTACAGACTCAGAATTACCTGTAGCTCCAGCTCCAGGGGATCCAACACTTCTGGTCTTCTCAGATTTCTGCAGATATGAGCATATACCCAGTTGGAAGCACACACACACATACATATAATTAAAAAAAACTTAACAGTGGAAAATGAGTGAAGAGGGTGCCTGATGTTGACTCTACACACACACATTTACCAAATACATATGTACACACATAGAAATACATACACACAGTTTCAGCATTGCTATGGAGTGAAGCTTCAGGCAGCTGCAGTATTTGTGTAGTCCTGAGAGCTGGTGAGGCACAGCGTGTGAGGTGTAATTTCGAGTGTGCGTGTTCCTGTACACTGGAAAGTGGTTCTCCAGGTTGTGTCTCTTGATGCACTTTTTCCTCCTGTTGCAGTACTGGTAAAGAATCCCTATTTTCTTGTATTTAAAAATGTTTTGTGCCAATCATAAACTACTTATGTAGAAGAGCATTAGGAAAAGACATAGAAGGATTTCCCACGTCTTCCATCACAGGTGTTGGTGTCTGCACTGTGGGGCCAGTGGTGAGCTGCTCCTGGCTCAGGCAAGCTTGGGAGCAGAGGCTGTGTTCTCTGTGAGGGCAGCAGGCCAAAGAAGCCCTCTCCTCATGGTGGGTCTGTTTCCTCCTGTTCTGGCCTCTCCACATCCTCTTGGCAGCTGCCACCATAAGGACCAACTCATCAGCTTTGGTTCAGATCTGCTTCTCTTCTGAGGAGGGAGTAGTGGCATGGAGTGTGTTTCTGGGGACCCTGAAGATGAGCGGGGTGCATTGTGGTCTCTGTGGAGCTAGTCAAAGCCAATCAGGCTTCCCTGGAGAGTTTTGTGTGTAGTGGTCCAGGCTAGACCTTTGGAAACCCCATTTTACTGTTTGTTCTGTGCCCTGGGTTGGAACTGCTCAATTTTATAATGAACATGTGAAGTTAGGACAGATTCCCTCCCCCAGGTGGGGTCCTAGGGACCTGATCCCACCTCCATCCTTTCTGAAAATCCAGGTTTCTGGTTTGACTCTTGTCAGGGTAGGGATGTTCTTTGTAGGCCAGAGAATGATGTACAGTAGCTGTGCTCTCTGTTTCTAATTAGTGACTTTATTAAGTGTCGTCAGCCACAGCAGAAGAGTATACAGTGAGTAGAGGTAGAAAAACAAAACCCGTCACGGCAGGTGCTCTCAACGTCCAGACCAGTGTGCAGTAGGCTGACAGTAAACAAAGTCACACCATCAAATCAGGGTCTTCAGTCATACAGCAGAAACTGACCGGTGGAGGCTGCCTCTGCGCATTGCCCATGGAGAACTCAGGGTGGAGTGGGTCCCCTTGGGCCAGGCTTCAAAGCAGAGCAGATAGCAGCCGTGTAACACCGTCGAGCCGAGCCGTGCTTTAAGTCACCCGCCAGAAGTGACTGGGAAAGCCTTGAACAATCAACGGGCATCCCCACTGAGAGTCCCAGGCAGAGCAGAGCTTCTCTCCAGAGCAGACTTCCGGTTGCTTCTCTTCCCCCGTGCCTGCATTTGTGTATCCTGGGATAAACAACATTAGCATCTGTTGGAAGGCTGCCTTCCACTGGTCTCAAGCCCACAGCCTTTCCCCTCTGTTTTTCTGTTCTACACGCCACCCTCCCACCCCTATCCGCTGTTACAGATTCAGGGGCCAGCAGGGCTGGGTGTTTGGGGAACTTTGAGAGGAAAATGCTTGGATCTGATGTGGCAATGGGAGGGGACCCAGCTCCCAAAGCCAGCTTCTCAGTGAGCTCAAACAGCACAGGGAAGTTTCCCAATACAGCACACATTAGAGGGGTGGAGCTTGCCAGGCGTTGGGCACTCTGGGTGAGGGAGATAGCTCTGGGCTCTGGGCCTTGGTCTCCTTTGCCTTTGCAGAAGCTTTAAAAAGTCATAAAATTAATTTACTCTTTTTCTGTTCAGTCAGCTCCCTGTGCCTATTGGCACCGGGGGAACTTAACTCGGGCTTCACAGATGATTCAAATTCATCCCTGCCCCGAACTGTTGGTCACGGTTATGTGACCTCCACATGTCCTGACTCTGGCTACACAGAGCTCTTGTTCCCTCTCTTGGCAGAGTGGTCATTTGCACCTGACTCTCCACAGGATCCAGAAGCTTGCAGACAGGCACTGTAAAAACCTCCTTTTCTCAGATGAAGGGGATTCTTTCCAGAAGGTTCCTTGTCAGCAGTGTGCCTAGCTTCCTGAGTTTCTCTGTGATGCTGAGGGAAGGGACTCTTGGTAATGGCCCTTTTTCCAGTCTCGGCAGCTATCTGCCCAGCTCTGGATGCTCCATCTGCTGTGCATCCCGTCTCCTCAGAATTGTGATCACGGAGCTGAAGAGATGGCTCAGCATTTAAAGGCACTGTTGCTCTTCCAGAGACCACATACAGAAACACACAATACATGTTATTAAAAATAATATAAATAAATCCTTTAAAAAATTGCTCTTTTAGGCCAAGCATGCTTTTAATCCCAGCACTTGGGAGGCAGAGGCAGGCGGATCTCTATGAATTTGAGGCCAGCCTGGTCTACAAGAGCTAATTCAAGGACAGGCTCCACAGCTACAGAGAAACCCTGTCTCGAAAAACAAAACAAAACAAAAAACATGCTCTTTCAGGGATGTAAGCTATGGCTACCACCTTGACACCTCCCTTCTGAAACTTCTCATGCAGGATGGCAGGCCTGGGGGAGGTCATGCTGGTGTTAACCCTCTGATGGTGCCCAGCTAAAGCCGCCTCTGAGTCTGATCACGCTGCTGGAGCCTGGCAGCATCCACACTGTTGAGAACCCTTCTACTGAGGCTTCACTGAGGAATGATAGTTTACCAAGACTTGTCTCGTGTTGCTCCTCAATCATCTGCTAATCGTCTGCTACAATACTTCAGTCTAGAACACATAACAGTCATGAGGGACTTGGAAAATAATTAATTCCACTTAAATTTGTGTTTCAGAGAAGTTGGAGAGATACTCAATAAAATTTTTTTAAGCATAAAAATGCAGTTCTTGGGTGAGGTTTGGCGGTGCACACCTTTAATCCCAGCACTCAGGAGGCAGAGTCAGGTGAATCTCTATGAGTTCTAGGCTGACTTGGTCTACACAGTGAGTTCCAGGCCAGCCATGGCTATATAATGAGACCTTGCCTCAAAACAAACAAACAAAACCCAAAAATACAGTTCTTGAGGGTAACATGGCATGGGAAGAGAGATGGAAAGGAGAATTCCAGAAGGCAGAGTAGCTGAGTCTATCTGCATCTGGAGACCTCTGTTCTTTACCGATTTGGCATCAGGCAGGATAGAGGCCATTAGAGGGCATTAGTGACAGGCGAAGTCTTGTGTGTGTGTGTGTGTGTGTGTGTGTGTGTGTGTATGTGTGTGTGTGTGCGCGCGTGTGCGTGTGTGTGTGTGTGTGTGTGTGTGTGTGTGTGTGTGTGAAACAGCGGCTCCCTGTATAGCCCAGCCTAGTCTCAAACTCGCAATGTGGTCCAGGCTGGCCCCAGACTCACAATCTTCTGCCTTAATCTCCTGAACACTGGTGTGTGTGCTCAGTTTTAATGCTGAATCTCAGCAGTGTGAATCCCCCAGAGATCACAGTCTCTGCAATTTTGGAACTCTAATTGAACACTTTGGCTGCCAGTGTGATTTTTTTCTGATTATTCCAAAAGAGGAAGGCTTCAGGTTTGATGTCATCATGGGGGGCAGTGTCTTCTCTTAGAAGGCAAAATGCCCCTCACTTCTCAGTTGCCCCCTGGGCCAGGGCAAAACCTTGGATTCTTGATCTTGCTTTCATTGGCAGGTGAAGAGGACATAATCCCCTGCATTGCTGTCTTGATCTTTGAGGACAAATGTTTCTTGAGCAACCCTGTGGGAGCTGGGAACCAAACCAGGTCCTCTGCAAGAGCAGCCAGTGTACTTAACCACCAAATCCTTGCTCCATCCCGCAACTACACTTTAGTGAGCACCGCACAGATTCTGGTATTAGGTGAGAGCCACACTACGATCTCTCTCAGGTGACCTATGCACTGTCCTCCTCAGGCGAACAGCACACATGATCTTTGGTCATTCCTTTGCTTCTGCTTGGCCATGTGACTGTTTGCTGTCTGATCCTGAAAGATGTCCTTGGAGATCCTGTGCCCTCAGTGACCTCATTCTTCTCAGAGGCCAGTGTCTCCGGGGACTGCCTGTGATTCAGAACTTCCCACTGTCCCTCCACAGACTCCTCCAGCACCTACTGGGTGACCCCTAGCCACTCCCTGCCTCACAACTGTCATGTAGACAGCAGCTAGACCAAGCTGCTGACTTGGTGCTGTTTCTGGGAGCCCACTCAGTCCTGAGTGGCTGGTTTCCCTAGGCTCCAGCCACCATCAGCTGTGAGTCCTACAGCCCAACAGCCCAACCCTCTTCCTGTCACCAATAGGCCCAGCTCCTCATTCCCTCAGGGTTTGGTGACTGCCAGCGGTTGTGTTGAGGTGGAACCTCCACGTACCGTTTCCGTTGTATCTTGATGAGCAAAGCACAGAAGAGATAAACTGTACCCTTCTCTTTTGCCCCCCCCTCTCTGTTTTCTGGTTTTTCAAGACAGGGTTTATCTTTGTAACAGCCCTAACTATCCTGGAACTAGCTCTTGTAGACCAGGCTGGCCTCGAACTCACAGAGATCGCCTGCCTCTGCCTTCTGAGGGCTGGGATCAAAGGCGTGCGCCACCACCACCCCACTCATTTCATTTCTTTGAGGTAGGGTGTTGTTATGTGGCCCATCGTGGCCTGAGACTTGTGTAGCTGAGGATGACCTTGAACTCCTGCTTCTCCTTTCCACTTGCTGGAATTGCAGATTGCAGGTGTTCCCCATCCTGCCTACTCCTAAATTAACCCTTTCCAGTTGGGCTTCAGCTGTAAGGACATTATCCTGTCTAGTTTTATCAGTCTGGTCTTAGGGGTGACAGCATAAGCTCTCAAGCCAGGTGGGGACAGTTGTATCTCTAGGGGAGTTCCAGGTGGGGTAGGTAGACTCACCTCAGTTCTTGGTGCCACACCTGATGGCATCTGTGTTGTGGTTTGAATGTAAAATATACTTCATAGGTTCATGTGTTTGAAAGTATGGCCCTTGAATTTGGATGTGGTTTAGGAGGGGGGTTGTGGAAACTTTAAGCTATAGGGCCAGCTGGAGGACAGAGGCTGCCGGGCAGCATCATTGGAGATTCTAGCCTGGCCCTATGGGGGTGATCTGCAAAGATGTAAGCAGGTAGCCCCATTCCTGCCACCGTGGATGCTGCCATGCTTTTTCCACCATGAAACTAGGCTAAAATAAGTCTTTCTGTCCCCGAATTGCATCTGTCATGAATTTGTCACAGTTACAAGATACGTAACTAATACAGTCCCCAAGAGGGCTCTTGAGTGGGTCTTCTTTAGTTAGATTTAGTAATTAAAGTCTTTTGAATTCTAGAATTCAGTTGCTAAAGCCAGGCATGGTGGTGTATACCTTTAATACTGGCATTTGGGAGATAGAGAGGGAGGCAGATCTCTGAGTGAGTCTGATGAGGTCTAATGCGTGAGTTCCAGGACAGCCAGGACGACACATAAAACTCTGTCTTGAAAGCAAACAGAAAAAGAAAGAAAGAAAATTCAGTTGTTATGTTAGTTACTTGTCTGTTGCTGCCACAGAATATCAGACAGGATCTATCTAAGGAAGGAAGGGTTTGTTTTGTCTCTCAGTCTGTCACGGCAGCAGAAGTATAGGACATCTGGTTATGAAGCGGGGGGGGGGGGGGGGGGAGGGACAACGCACTGTGGAACCCCAGCCTGTGGCTCATGCCATCCGCATTTCAGGCAGGGCTTCCTTCCACAATTAACCTAAGCTTGAAAGCCCTCACGGGTGTGCCTGTTTCCATAGTGATTTTAAATCTCCATAAGTTGGCAACTAAGATCAACTTCAGCAGGTGAGATGGCTCAGTGGAAGAGTTTGAGGCGCAAGCCCACTAACCTGACTTCAGTCCCCGATCTCATGGTGGAAGGACAGCCCTGACTGGCACCAGCGGTCCTCTGGCTTCCACTTGCAGCAATGGCATACACATGTATGCACACAACAATAATAATATTTAAGGGCCCGTGAAATGGCTCAGCAGGTAGAAGTGCTTGCAAGAAGGCCTTATGACCTGAATTTGCTTCTCAGATCCCACAAGGTGGGAGGAGAGAGGACACTCCGACCTTTGTCCTCTGACCCCTACATTTGCTGTCACATGTATATGTCTGAAGTCACTCACATACATGTTTTCATGTGTGTGGACACACGTGTCGGTGTATTGCACGTGTGGTTCAGTTCTGGTTCTCATGCTTACATGGCAAGGGCTTTAATCACTGGGCCACCACTGACCCAGTTGTATTTTCTAAGTGTAAATCCTCTGAGCACGCCTGGCAAATCCATATGTAGTCTGTCGCTTGGCTTTTCATTTCTGAACAGAATTGTCAGAATAACAGGCCTTTAGTGGTAATAAAAGTCCCATTTGCTGATTTTCCCTCATTTGCATAAAGTTCGTGGATTTCTATGTGAGAGGAGACATCTTTTGTGAGGCAGAGGCAGGCAGATACTGAGTTTGAGGCCAGCCTGATCTATGGAGCAAGTTCCAGGACAGCCAGGGCTACATAGAAAGACCCTGTCGCAAAACAAACAAACAAACAACATCAAAAAGAAAAAAAAGTCATACAAAACAAAATAAATCAAAGAAATAAAAAAGAAAAGAAATCTTTACCAAAGCCAAGCTTGGTGCCACATACCTTTTAGTCCCCAAACTCAGGAGGAAAAACAGGTGGATCTCTGTGACTTTGAGGCTAGCCTGGGCTATATAGTGAGTTACAGGACAGCTAGAGCCACATAATGAGGCCTTGCCCCCAAATAAGTAGATAAATTAAGAAAGAATCTATGCTCAGAGCTGGGTGGAGAGGAAGAGCTGTCTGTCCTGTGGCATCAGGGAGGGAAAGCTGGGGTCATGGGGTCATGGAAAGAGGTAAGCACAGCATGCCTGAGAATGCACAGCAGCCCTGATGCACACACCGGCCACCTCCAGCCCATCTGTCTGCAGACGGTGAGATTGCACAGCAGCCCCATGCACACACCGGCCACCTCCAGCCCATCTGTCTGCAGACAGTGAGAATGCACAGCAGCCCCATGCACACACCGGCCACCTCCAGCCCATCTGTCTGCAGACAGTGAGAATGCACAGCAGCTCCCATGCACACACCGGCCACCTCCAGCCCATCTGTCTGCAGACAGTGAGAATGCACAGCAGCCCCCATGCACACACCGGCCACCTCCAGCCCACCTGTCTGCACATGGTGGAGGCAGCCCTCAGGTTCACATCGCAGCCTACGCCTGGCTCCTCTTCGGTCTTCTTTCATATTGTGGTTGTTCAAATTATCAAATAAATAAAATAAAACTTAGGGGCACCTAGCTTCAACTGATGTGGTCATAATGGGAGATGATCCAGAATCCACAGCAGCAACAACAAAAAAGATACAGGCATGGTAGTGTGTGCTTGGAATTCCAGTGCTGGGGAGGTAGAGACAGGAGGCCCCTGGGGCTCATGGCCAGCAGACCTAGCCTACTGGATGAGTTTTAGGCCAGGGACAGATTCTAGGGATCATCCTGTCTCTACCCCCAGCACTGGGATTACAGGTACACACCATCACTCTTGGCTTTTGTGTGGGTGCTGCAAATCTGAATTCAGGTACCCATGCTTGCTCAGCAAGTACCTTAACTGAGCCATCTCTCCCCCCTCCCCCTCCTCATCTTATATGGCAGTTAATGCCGCTCTGGGCTCCCACACTTGTATCCTCACCTAACCCTAGTTACCTCTAAAAGTTTTCCTTCAAATGCCACTAAGGTACTACTTGGGAGATTATGTCCAACCTGGGAAATCCTAGCAACAAACATTCAGACCATGGCATACTGCATTGTGGAAAAACTTTTAAGCAAGCCAGACCCACAAGTCACATATTGTATGACTTTATTTACAATACTGCCCAGAACAGGCAATCTACAGACAGACGGTTTGGGGCTGATAGTAGGGTGACTGCCAGGTGTGTGTGTGTGTGTGTGTGTGTGTGTGTGTGTGTGTGTGTGTGTGTGGTTTCTTGAGGGTACTGAAGATATCCTGTAACTAGGTTAATGCGAGAGTTACAAATTGTCTTTATTAATGGGAATTCAAAGAGAAATACAGACTCACAGAATACAGGACGAGGTGGAAACCACCGCTGATCCCACGCTGCCTCTCTGCCTCTCCACCATTTTGGTCTCCCTTCTCCCTTCATGCCAAGCAGAAGCCAAAGACCCCCTCCTCTTCCCTATAAGAGATCATGTCCATCCCACAGAAGCCATGCCCCAAGGCAGGTACCGCCAAAACTATTGGCAGAATGAATTCCCACAAAATAGACCCTGATGGCTGTTGCACAGTCTAGGAGTATGCTGAACCCTGCTGAACTGCAAGCTCTAACTGGAAGAAGTTCACGGCATGCAAGGCACATCTTTTTGTTGTTATGCTTTTGTTTTTTCAAAACAGGGTTTCTCTGTGTAGCCCTGGCTGTCCTGGAATTCCCTCTGGAGACCAGGCTGGCCTCGAACTCCCAGAGATCTGCCTGCCTCTGCCTCCTGGTCTGGTCATGGTATATCTTAGTAAGCTGTTTGCCAAAGCAGATTTTCTTCTTCTGGGGACTGGATGCAGGGCTTGCAGTCCTAGCCTATTAGACTGGTGCCAACTCAGTGGCCTTGGGAAGGTGTTGCAGAGGATGGGCTCCTGGAGGAGGGGTTTGGTGGTTACAGGAGGTGGTAACCACCCTGTTTTCTAAGTCCATTAGCTAGCTTGCTCAAGGTGGCATTGGCCTACTAACCTGCTTTACCCCTCTCTGCTTTAGCCAGTAAGGCCTCTATAAGTGCTGGCTTCTGGTGACATGCCTCTGAATCCCCTTGAATTCTGTTTTCTCTGGATAGCAGCATGGGCCTAAGACTGAGGCAGGGTCATTCCAGGACCTTGTTCCTTCAGTATGGGGTAGGCCTCTTCCAATCCACTATTCCTTGGCCTGTGGAACTCCTAGGCCAAAAGTCTGGGGCACCCACAGGCAGCTGGGCCTGGGCCCATGGAGCAGACACCAAGGTGCCTGAGCTGGCTTCTAAACCCAACTTCAGAGATCCACCTGTCTCAATTCAGGTTGCAGGCTTGCATGGCAAGCACTTTTACCCATTAGCTGTCTCCACAGTCTGATAAAATGCACTTTAAAGTATCTTTTAATCTGTCAAAGTTAAAGAATATGATCTCCCCCAGTTCCTACACCCACCTGCCAGGCAGGTCCTTCCATTTACTGACATTCTCCCTTCATGGCCTGATCACTGCCTGTATCTCTCCCTGTGAGCAGTTCCTTGGCTTCTTTCCAATCCTACGGCAGCTGCTAAGTTGAACTGTCTGCAGTTAGTGTATGAACAGCATTTGATTGGGAGTTTTATTAAGAAATTAATTTTTCTTTTGAGAACCTTTTGCTTAGCCTGGCTCAGTGATGTACAACTATAGTATCAGTTATTAGGGAAGCTGAGACAGGAGAATCACTTATTCGAGCCTAAGAGCTTGAGTTCATCCTGGGCAATACAACAAGACCCCTTTCTTCAAACCAAACCCAAAGAGGATGAAAAGAACCAGTTTTCTAAATGATCTGGTGGCTTGCAGAGAACACGTCACAGTCCGGCTGGCGTCATCACCTGTGTTGCTGCTTGCCCAGTAGTTCCCTGGCACAGGGGATCGCCTAATAGGACTGTCCATCATCATGTGACCAGTCCACTCTGTAGGGCTGGGATCTTCTCCAGAGCATCTCCCTTCACAGTGGGGTCTGTTCCCATATCACAGAGCAGATGGAAGTTACAAAGGGGTCCTTTGTTCACTGACAAGTGGAGGTCAGCACACTGGGAACTGGACCTTCTGCAGTTTTCTCCTGCTCTGTTGTCCTTGAGCAATTAGAGGTTGTGTGAATGAAGGCTGCTGACTCTCCCACACTGTTGTGGTCTTCTGAGCTGGCTGTGGCATCTCTTGCAAACAAGAATGAGGCTGGGAAAAGGAGCATTGTTTGGAGGGACAGTGGGTGCAGGGGGTTTGGGGAGTGTCTAAACTAGACCTAAAATCTTAATTTACCAGATTGCTGAAATCCAGAGAGGCGTAGCCTTGCCTGCAGGGAGGCCTACATGCAGCTACGCATAAGCCCTTTCTCATAAAACATCCTGCTAGACAGCACTCGCTATGGAAGTTTTTCAGGCAGGGTTTTTCGGTTTTTCAGGTAGGGTTCTGGCCCTCAGAACTTACGGTGAATCTCTCAGGTGTGGACAAGTTTTCACAACTATCCCTGGCCAGAGCTCTTCATTCTCAAATTTTTTGGATATGGGGCCTTTTAGGTGGCTGTCCCTGTCCGGTCCACTTTCAGCTGGTGTGTTGGGCAAGGCCTGTGCTGGGGGCTATCCTTTTACTCCCAATGCAGTTTTGGTTAAGTTTCCGCTGTGATCAGCTGAGGAGCAGGCTCCCCCAGGCTGTACACCTTTTGTGACTAGAGGGGAGGGAGCTCTTTCCCCAGTGCTGTGGACCACGGGGCCAGAAGCAAACGCTCACATCTCCTCCCCCTCTGAAACTCGACCAACAGTGGGATCAGCTGGGGTCCACTTGTGCTGGAGAGCTCAACCCAGAGTCCAGTTGAGTCTATAGATGGACGTCCCACTGGGCACACTGAAACCACGGCCTTGCTAGCCAGCGCTGGTCATCTTTGAGCCTGAGGAGGGAAAGCTGTGTGACCCCACCCAAGGGTCACTTGTCCCTAGGTCAGGTCTAGTGTTCAAAGCCCTGAAAGGTCAGAGGTTGCAGATGCTGAGTGGACCAGAAGCGGAGGTGGTGGATCTGTGGGACTGACCTGAGAGCCACCAGGCAGCATCCAGACCTTGCACAGATGGGACATCCGTGAGGTGACAGCCTAGGTTGCCGGGTGAGGGTAGAGAGGCCTTACAGTCCCGCATGCGCCCTGAGGGCCTGCTGCAGGCAAGCAGACGTGGGAGGTGTGGGGTACGATGACACGTCCAGCATGTGGACATGAGGCAGACCCGCCTGCTTGCTACTTTGCTGGCCTTCTGGAATGTCCGTTTGATTGACAGGTCACAACCTTTCTCCTTTCCTATATGACTCCAAGGGAAGGAATTAGCAGCAACCCCTCACCAACTTCATGTCTTTAAAAGGTGGTGGCCTCCCTTCGCTGGCTGTGGGACTCCTAGCCGCCCTCTACTCCCTGCTGGCTTCTGTTCAGGGCCACCCCAGTTTCCCCCTCCCTGCCTTTGCAAATCCTAGTTCTAGGACTACTTCTGTCACCTGGACGCTCTGTTCCACTTGTTCCCCTGCCTCATGCTTTCCTGGAGAGTCCCTTGGGCCTCTCTATCCAGGGTTGCTGTCGCAGTGGGCAGGCAGATAGGACAACTTGGCCGTGAACGTAGAAGACAGGTGTTTTCCGCTGTCTGCATGGTTCCCACCTTCACTCTTGAGAGGATGGCGATTCTACTTTGTATTGTATCCCTCATGCAGCCCCCACCATTTCTGGTCCAGGTCAGTGCTGCCTTGTGGGGGGGGCTTTCTTAGGGAAGGGTATAATAGTATTTGGCTCCTTATCCTGGCTAACTGTTTCTAGCTGTCATTCTGGTGTGCACTAATGGGGACTCTAGGGACTGTACATGCAATGTACCAGGCATTCTTGATGCCTGTCACAGCACTGCAGGGTCATTTAGCAGGGGATGGACCGCGGAGGAAGTGTTTGGGACTGGAGGTTGGAGCCCATCTGATCCCTTCAGGGTTGAGGTTGCAGATTCTTCTCTTCCCTCGGGTCATCATCCCTTTAATCACATTAGTGAAATGGTTTGTTTTTATTTTACCACAGTGATAGTGTTTGCTAATGTGAACAAAAACAAGTGTCAGCTTGTCCTTCAGAGAGCGACCTAGGGACAGACAGGGTTCCCAGCGGCCGCGTACCTCTGAGGATCTAGGTCAGGCAGGAGGCATGTGTGGTATGCTGAGACCTCTAGGTACTTGAGTGGGGGCAAGGGTACCCCAGGAGGGCCTAGGGCAGTGTTTGGAGACAATGAGCAGTTCCATCCATGGTTGTGTGTGGCCTGAGCAGCTGCTGGATAGACACCTGCTATGGAGAGCACCTGAATTAAGGAACCCCCAGAGGCTTTCTTGGTTTTCTGTGATGCTTTTTGGTTTGCGGGAGTGGAACGCAGAGTCTAGCGACCTGGTCCAGGAGAGGTCATGACCCGGGCTGGCACTATGGTTGACCATCCCTTCACTGAGCTTTCTAATCTCTTCTTAAAGTTCATGTATGGCCACTGCCTAGAGATGTGCCAAGACTGAAAGGTGGCATTCTGAATGCTGGGGCAGTAAGTGTCACTTAGCTGGTTATGTGGTGGGGTTCCTCTTGGAAATCAGCATTTAGATCCCAGCTGACATTCTGGGGACAACGGCTTAAGGAAGAATCTTCTAGGCTTGTGCCACTCATGGGCTGAACTGGGGCAGAAACTGTCCTCTCTGGTCCATGATGCTGCCTGTCCTACCATCTGTGCAGGTCACAAGTCCTGCTACCTGACAGACTGTTATTCTCCTACCTGGAACCTGACCAAGACCATGAGGTTGCTGTCCAGAGCCACACGGCATCATTTCATGTCCTTAACTGCCGTGTTTGTGTCTTATTAGGAAGCAAGAGTGCAGACCTGGTCTGGCCCTGGTCTACCCTCCTCTTCCACTGGAGAGGCCTGAGGGTCCTTGCTGTGGCCCTGGGCAGGGTTCTAGATTCAAAGTCTCTAACATCCAATCCATAGTCTCCAATCTCCCTCCTGGACTGCAGCACCAAAGGCACTGATGGGCAGTCCTACCCGGGACCCAGGCTGATTTGTCTGGAGTGGATCACGTGAGCAGGATCTCTACAGGTGGTTCAGGTTCTGTGATCTCCAATTCTGCCCCAGCCCAGCCAGAAGTCCTCTGAACTACAGGGAAACACTTCAGGGTACCCATGGCTGATCAAAGAGCCTTGTGGGTAGGACCCAAGCTCACACCATGACTGTGTCTACAGTGACAGCTACACTCCTCAGGGACCAGGCATTTGAGTGAAGAAATAATATAATCAGCTTCTTAGAGTTAGTGTTGTACTGGTCCATTCGGTATTGTGGCTTAAACTTTCAATTGCTCAGTATATCTATGTGTCTTCTGCCTGTCTCTTTGTGTGTGTGGCATGTGTGTATGTATGTGATTGCCGGCACATTCCCACCACAGGGGTCAGAGGACAACTTCAGATGCTGGTCCTTCCCGTCTGCCTCGTTTGTATCAGATTTCCGCCTTGTTTGTCATTGCGTGCACACAAGGCTAACCGACCTGTGAGCCTCAGAGGTTTTTCCTGTTCCGTCCGCTCATCTCTTCACGGGAGCACTGGGATTACAAATGTGTGTCGTCTTGCATGGCTTTTCAGTGTGGGTTCCAGGGATCTGACTGGACTCAAGCCCTCATGTTTGCACAGAAGATCTTTCTCCAGAATCATTTCTCCAGCCCTCAAAGAATTGTCTTAAAATAAAGCTTCTTTATGATTAATTTATGGGTAAATGTCTGATTTGTTTACCTGTTTTACGCACTTCCGTACCCAGGGTGATCTGAAGCTTTGTTGGGAAAGGGTGAAGAAAGCCTAACACCCGTTCTGACCTGTGGGTTTCCTTTGCTGTGGAACGTGTGGTTTCACGATGCTGCGGGGCTTATTTCCACGTCTTCACACCATACAGCAGTCCCTTGGCTGTACACATTTTCTTTTGGGACATCAAAACACTTGAAACCAGTCTGACCGTGGCCGTTTGTTCCATGGCCTTCTACGCTGCTTCCCTGCCTCAGGCCTGTGGCCAGCCTGAAAGGGACCAGTGTCCCCCAAGCTGGGCAGCACTGATGAGTTGGTGAGTTGGCTGTTTGGGCCCCATTCTGCATACTTACAATGAGAGACTTAGTAACCAAAATTTTTTCTTGGATCCTGTTAATCAGGACAAATTGAATCTTATTGGGTTTGTTAATTCATTTCCTGGGACCCCTGCCTGGAGGTTTCCTCTTGCGCAGCACCTGGGCCTTTGGATAGGCATGACTGATGCAATAATTAAGAATCCATTCTGCTTCCACACTTCGGCCTGTGAGGGACATAGGAAACCCAAATCCTGAGGGGGCTGGTACTTGCTCTCTGTCGGCAGCTGGAATTTTAAAATAGCACAGGCATTTTATGTTTTTGTAAAATTTTGTGAACACTCTTAATCTCTTCTGCTCAAGGTGTTATGGGCCTGCGGTGTGTGTGCATGTAGATTGTGTGTGTGTGTGTGTACATGTGAGTGTGCTCATTCATGTGTGTGCATGTATATGTGTTCATAAACCCCACCTGCTACTTACTGGTCTAGACATTGTATATATGGTTTTCCGGACTTTAACTTATAGAAATCAAAACCAAGTGAGAGCAAACGAGGTTTTGTGTGCACCAGTGTCAAGTCTGCAGTACCCAAATGGCCTCCGGACCCTCACAGGGGAAGTGAGTGTGAGTATGCTTGTACTTATGGTTATGGAGACACACTTAAAGCCAAGCTATTCCTGTGGGGTTTGAGGTTGGATGCTTTGTTTGGGATGTTCCTACCTGGCTGGAGCTGTGGGTCTTCAGCCATAGACACCCTAGTTATTTCCCTCTACCTCTCTCTCTCTCTCTCTCTCTCTCTCTCTCTCTCTCTCTCTCTCTCTCTCTCTGTCTCTCTGTGTGTGTGTGTGTGTGTGTGTGTATGCATGTGTGTGGACAGGATTCCATTTTTCTGCAGAGGCCCCAGCATTCTTGCTAAGCTCAGCAGGAGGGTTTTTGGTGATCTGATCCTGATTGCACAGCTGCGCTCTTTAAAACAACATAGCCGTGCCATATATTATTGGCACCTTCCACCTTGTCAGTGAGTTCCTACTCCTGGCATTTATCCTCCCAGAAAGCATACAGGTCAGCCCAAATATGGACGCTTGCTGCGGTGGGGCAAGGTGAGGGCTGACATCTTGTTACTTGGCCCAGCAGCGCTGTGCACTGTCCTTGGTGGTGGACTCAGTGTATTGCCAGTATAGATGCACGATCCTCAGAACCTTGGCCTTTTGGAGTAAGAGGCGTGCAAGGAATTCTGGATGCTGGTGATTGGATACTTGTCATGAGTGTGCTATGTCAGAAACATAGGCTAACTCATTTGTATCATCTACAGTGTCAAAACTTATTAACCAGTGATAAATTTACAAGGTGTGATAGTTTCGTTGGCTGCAGTTTTCCACGTAGTCCTGCTTTCTTTAGTAACTGGCTCAGTCAAACTCAGGTTCTTCTGTATGCTTGTAAATATGTTTATGTGTGCATTCACATGTATATATGTTGATGGAGGTCAGAGGTTGATATCAGATGTCTTTCTTGCTTGTTCTCCACTATGTTTTTTTGAGACAGAGTCTCTCATTAAAACTTGAGATTATGGGTTTGACTAGATTGTCTGGTCAGTGAGCCCCTGGGAAACCTCTTTTATCTGCCTCTTGTTTTTGCGATTACAGGTGCATAGAGTGCATGTGTGTGTGTGTGTGTGCGCGCGCATGCATGTGTGCATGCATGTGTGCATGCGTACGTATGTATAAGTTGCAGAAGTCTCTGTACGGTCAGATAGCCCTGCAGGAGGTCTGCTGAAGATGCTGATGCTGTCAATCAGGCCTGGTTCTGAGTCACAGGGCCTGCTGACTTTTGGTATTTGGTCCCCTGGTAGGCAGTTTAATGCTGGCTGGATGGGAAGGTGGGAGGGTCTGTGAAGGGATGTGGACTGGGTAAGGTAATCTGTGGTGGAATAGTTCATAAGCTTGACTGAGGAGTCACCACAGTGATACCAGCTCAGCAGGGAGGTCTGGTGCTGAGCAGAGCAGCACAGCAGTTTCTACCCGTGAGGCTGCAGACCACAGACAGGCCTGAGAGGATCAGCACACCTGGATGTGCCTGAGAGCAGCTGCCTTTGATTCTGCTGTGGGTACCTGCCCAGGGGGTAGACAAGGCATAGCTTCTCCCCTAGCAGCAAGCCTATAACCAAAGGTCAGATGCCACCTGATGGAACAGGTGACTTCCCTTCTCTGTCTACACTAGAACTCTTTCTGCTCCACGGTAAAGTGGAGTGAACAGGGACAAGTGATATGGAAGGGTCTCCCCAAAGATGCTGAAGTAGTTATGGCAGAAACCTTCATGTTTCTTTCTGTGGTCTGTCGCCCTGGCCCTGGGCCCTCAGCACTATCATGGCTACTGAGTGGGCTCTTCTGTTGTTACAACACAGACATGGACCTGCTTGAGGGGTGAGGCTCTGGCCTTCTAGACTGATTGTCCTCCTCCCCAGCATCTACCCTAAATCTACATGAGGGCTCCAAGACAGAGAATGTGCCCTATTCTAGTCACCATGGAGAATGCGGGGCAGAGGGTGCACTTGACTCCAGCAGGGGATATGCTTGTTTAGAATGCCAGCAGGCATGGGCCTTCTGCTTGGGTCCTCCCTAGACTGAACAGTGAACTCACGCATTTGTGCATACATATATGCATGCACATACAATAGAAATGCATGCATATAGATGCATATGTACAATGCATGCACACACAGGTCATGTGCACACTTGCCCATGCACACTTGGGTGTTTGCTGACTTTGGCAGAGAAGAGGGAGGTAGGTGGGCCAAGGAGACCACATGTAACCCTCTTGCTCTTGAGGCTGGGTTCATTCCTGGGTCATGGGTTGCAGCCTGGGAGCCTATAACAGATGGGGCTCTCCTGACAACCCTAGGCTACTCTCAGCTTCTCTGCACCTTGTTTGTGCCAAGCCTCTTTCTAGCGTGGTGAGAACATTTGACTCTGAGGTCAGCTCGTGTGCAGTGAGGTTCTGATCTAGAAATAGCCCTTCACCTTGCTTCCTTGTCTTGTATACATTTTGCTTCTTGGAAGTGACATTATCCAGTTCCCCAAATTCAGTACCTGGCCGGGTTGCTGAGATGAACAGTGATCGTTGCAAGCCGCAGTAGGGGCTGACGGGAACACAGGGAGGCTGTTCGCCAATCACGCACAATTGCACAAGGACTTTAGAAGCTTTAGATCTGAGAGGTGTTCAGCCTCAGCGAGGTGTCCCCTCTGACTGCTACTACTGTACCTTGCCTTCCCCACCTTCCATACTCATCTTGCTGGAAAGCTTGTGGGTTGAGGTCAGAAGGGAACTACAGTTGTGTTGACCTGGGTGACCACCCTAAGCTTGGTGACAGGTAAAGTGGCCCTTACCGTTGGTGAGTGCCCAGCACAGTCTATTGGGTGGCCAACAGTTTGTCTCTGCTCTGAGAAGCCATGCCCCTTCCAGGAGAAGGGGGTCACAGAAGGAAGCTGTTTCTGTCAACTGGGAAATAGGTGTGCCTATGGCTGCTCTTCTTCCTTGGGGAATGCCAGGGGCCCTGGCACCTAGGAGGAGAAGCTAGTGGCACCACAAGCCAGATTGGGGTCCTGGGTGTCAGAGAGTATGAGTTGACAGCTTCAGCCTTGGAGAGCCACGGCCATGTAGAGGAGAGGACAGGGACAGGAGCTATGCTGTGGGAAGAGAGGAATGAATGTGTCTCTCATCTGTCACCCTGTCCTTTTCCTCCCTTCCTTCCTTCCTTCCTTCCTTCCTTCCTTCCTTCCTTCCTTCCTTCTTTCCTTCCTTCCTTCTTTCCTTCCTTCTTTCCTCCCTTCCTTCCTTCCTCTTCCTTCCTTCCTTTCTTTCTTTCCTTTTTTTTTTTGGGCAGGGTTTCTCTGTGTACCACGGGATGTCATGGAACTCGCTCTATAGACTAGCCTGGCCTCAAACTCAGAGATCCATCTGCTTCTGTCTCCCTCGTGCTGGGATTAAAGGCATGCACTACTACCACCCAGCCCACCTTGGTTTTTGTTTTAGTTATTTTAAACTTATTTCATTTGTCCATGCACGTGGAGGTCGGGACAGCTTGCAGGGTCTGGGTCTTTCCATGATGTGGGCCCCAGCATTCAGACACTGTTGTTGGCTTTATGTGCTGAGCCATCTCAGTTGTGTAGTGTGCATATGTGCATGCGTGCTTGCGCACATGGATTAGTGTTTGTGAATGTGGGTGTGCCATGATACACATGCGTAGGTCAGAAGACAGACTTGGACATTGGTCCTGTTGAAGACATGGTCTCTTTGTTGTTATTCTGTGTGCAGCCCAGCTGGCCTACGAGCTTGCTCAGTAGTAAGCTTCGAGGGCCTCTCTTATCTCCACCTCCTGTTGTTCTGGGGTGATAGATGTGTGCTCCTGCATCTGGCCTCAAGTGAGCTCTGATGAGCTGAACTCAGGTCATTATGCTTGCACGGTAGACCTTTACCCACTGAGGCATCTTCCAGACCCCAGCTACAAATCTTGATCGTATCTCATCACAGTGTCTCTGTGTCACAGCCCTCCTGAGTGTGGAAGTAGCTTGAGAAGTCAGTCCAGGTGTGGAGGGGAAGGTGGCACCCGGAGCCTTTCTCTCTCCTAGAGGATGTCATCACCCACGTAAAGCGGAGGATGCTGTGTCTGCATCTAGACCAGGGTCTTTTGGCTGTCTACAGAATTCCTTGGGAAGGTTTGATACCCATCTTGACCAGGCACTACAGCTGACTGTGAGGTGCTGTGCAAATTCTGAGTGGTGACCCTGGGAGTTCAAGTCCCATGAGGGGCTTCTTGGCCACAACTGGGGTTTCTCTTCCCCTTCCAGTACTTTTGGCTGGTTGGGAGGTTCAGGGCTGGTGCATGTCTGTGACAAAGGCCCTCTAGTTAAAGAAAAGCCTCCCTGAAGCCTGGCCTTGTAGAGCAAAAGGGAAGGGACAGTGAAGGGGGACACTGAGGGAAAGGAAAAGAAAGGAAAAGGAAAATACAAATAGTGGCCAGAAGCTCCCTTATGTTTAATACACTGTGGTGTAAACACAGCCACATGCATGAGGGGGAGAGCGTGGGCCAGGTGTCACTTTGGTGCTGTGTGTGCATGTGTGCACACAGGTGAACAGCATCACAGTAAATCTGGGTCGGTACATTTGGGTACGTTTCACGCTCTTGGGTCTTACTTCCTTCTGGTAATAGAGGTTGAACCAGGGCCTTGTGCATGCAAGGCAGATGTTCTCCCTCTGAGCCATGTATCCTCAGCCCTCTCCCATGTCTTTCTCCTTGCGGTCATGAGCATCCTTTACCAAAGCATGCTGGGGCTTTCCTGCTTTCCCTTCCTCTCTCTGAATCCTGGACTGTCAGGTCTAAGGGAAGAGTCCGTCATACCTCAGAGCCTAGGGAACCTTTGTGCTAAGGCCCAGAGTGGTGGGCCTCCTGTGCATGTGTAGAAAAAGAAGCCAGCCAGTGAGGCTTCAGCAGAAAGACAGTGGGCAGGCATCCGGCCTGAGGGAAGGGACAGGGAGCCTGAGTTCTACTTAGAGTTCGGTTATTGCAGGACCGGAATGCCTAGGAGTTCAGTGGAAAGGAGGCCTCTGAGCTGAGGAAATGGGTGTTCCCCAGTGTTACAGAAACGGGGCTGAGGGGGCAGGACTGGAGGATTGACCCCAGGCCCTGCCAGTCCTTCTCACTTTAGTGGAGGGAAATTAGCGTCTTATTCTGGGCTACTTTCTTCAGTGGCCATCTTTGTCACTTCTGTTTAGACTTGTGAATTAAACACTTTTTCTCATACACAATCTCATTACATAACTCAGGCTCATATCAATACAGTCTTCCTGCCTCAGCCTCCCTCGTGCTGGGCTGGCAGGTGTGTGCCACCAGGCCTGACTTATATAACCCCCCCCCAAGAGGTTTTCTGTCATCCCAGGGCCCTGCGCCTCTCTCTTCCTCTTACCTGTGATCCTAATGCGAATCTTTTGTATAGGATGAGTTAAGTGACCTGGCTCTGGTTGTATTCCTAAAGGTTCTTATATAGAAATCTGATGACATGGCTACTTCTTGGGGTAGAAGAGTTCAGGTTAGGGACTCAGCCCTGGGGATCATCCCAATGGCAGCTCACCCTGTAGGAACAAGGTCAGTGGTTACTGTGTCTCCACCAGCAGTCACCAGTTCCTCATGCTCCTGGCACATCTCTCTCCTGCAGAGGTCAGACCCACAGCTGCTGGCCCAGTTCTACTACGCTGATGAGGAGTTGAACCAGGTGGCTGCAGAGCTGGACAGCCTGGATGGGCGGAAGGAGCCCCAGCGGTGCACACTGCTCGTCAGCCAGTTCCGCTCCTGCCAGGTGAGTGGGCAGGTGGGGGCATCGGGGTATGCGTCTTCATCTTGAGGGAGGAGGTCTTGGAGGGGGAGATTCTTGCTTGGGTAAGTGTAAGCAAGGATAGATGTTGTGACCTGTCCTTGGTAAGTATGTACCTTTGCCATCTGATCACGCCCGGAAGGATTGTAATCAGGGCCCTGGAGGTAATGAAGAAATGAGACCCAAGAGGAGCATTTTTGGGCAGGGTGATGTGGGATTGGGAGATAGACATAGTACAAGTGCTAACTGTACTGGGCATTTGGGAAGAGCAGAAGCTGAGGGCCAGGAGCTGATAGGGAGGTTTTTGCTCTGGCTGCCCTGGGTAATGTGTGCAGAGCTAGTGGGGGACGTTACTGCACTTGGCTGCTGACTCATGGTGCTGGGAGCATTTGCTGCATAATTCAGAGACAGCCCTGGAAGCTGCTGCTAAAAATACCTTGCCAGCAGCATTTTCTTCCAGTGTAGCAAGCATTCACGAGGCGTTTCCAGCAGGGACAAAGTTTTGTCAAGTGACAAGCACAGCCTTCCAGAAAGTTCAGGAACCTTCTTTGTGAGTTCTGGCTGGGTCCTCTGTTCTGGGAGGTGCGTCTGGTGCATGCTCACCTGACAGTCAGCCCATTTCTGTCACTGTGGTCCTCAGGGCCTTGCTGCACATGGTCTCCACAAAATAGCCAGGGTGATCATCTCCAGGCCGCCTCCAGGCGGTCGTTCCCATGTTCTTGTCTATGGCCTCTTCCCACGGAGCTCCGGTGTAAAGACCCTGCCTGCGCATCATAATCTGCTCCTTCTTTGGGGTCTGTGGCTCTGAGATGTTCAACACAGCCGCCACCTACCACGTGTCTGTCTGGAAGTTCTAGGCTTCTCCAGGGCCAGCTTCCCTGCTTCCAGGAGCTCCTGCTGGAAACAACAGTTACTAGGGAGCCACCTGCAGGACAGATGCTCAGAGGGGCTGAAGGCTCCTTCCTCCTGCTCCTGTCTGTTGGGAAGGAGGGCAGCTGTGTGTACTTTGGGATATGGCTGTGACCAGCTTAAAGTCTCTCTCTGACTAGCTAGGTATGCATTGATGTCAGTGACTATTATTTTAGGTAGATTGGGGAAAGGAATGTCAAGCTGGTGGTCTCTTCTTAGGTCAAGGGTGAGGGCTCATCATGGTGAGCCTTGTGCTGTGAGAAGGGTCTGGGGGAACACTTAGGTCCAGGCCGTTTCTTAAGGACACACCTCCTTTCCTTATCTTACGGTCTGGGTGGGAAGCATGGGGACAAGAGATTGTGCACAGCCCTCAGCACTATTCCTTGTTACTTGGCTCCCAGGACCCTGTTCCCTGTCTTACCTCACAACCACAATCACACCTCCTTCCCTTTCTAGTCTCTTAGGTTCAGGATTCAGCTCTCTCTTTTTCTTAGCTCCTCTATGGCCGTGCTATCTGTGTTGACTCAGTTTCTCCCCTGCCCCATCCAGACATCTACGGCAGTGCTTCCTAGCCCCACTGGTACCTGTTAGATGGCTTAGGCCCAGCATGTGTAGCTTGGGGGCTCCAGTTCCGATCCTTGGCACCTTGTGCAAGTTTTGCCTGTGAACCCAGCATTTCATGTCTCTTTATGGTGTTCCAGCTGGCACTACTCTATCGAGTTTAGCCTGTGAGTGCTTGGTGCTGCTCTGTAGAAAGAATGGATTTCTATAAACTGATCTTGTGACCTGAGGCCTTTTCGAGGGAATGCAGGTCACACTGCACTATTCTTGCTGCTCTCTGCCCTCCCATCTTACAGAATCCCTTACCACTCTGACAATAGAAGCATAGTATTCCACCCTACCATATGGGTGCCCTCAGTTCAGTGGTTCAATGCTTCCTGAAGACAGTGTCAGAGTTCAGGTGAGTGCTTCCTTTACCTGTGATATTTATGACAAAGGAGGCAGGTGTCCGTGTGTGTAGATCACTCAAGGGTGATATCCGGACATAATCTGAACAGGGCACCCCTGTCTCTGTGGAGTTGGAAAATACTACCATCCTAGACTGCAGATGAACTTACCAGCCCAGAAGCCCTCTGAACCCTGTCTGTCCTTTGGTTTCCTGCACAGGTGTGACTGATGCCCTCTCCTGAGTTTGTGCCCTAGAGTGACTAGTCCCATCCTGAGGCTGCTCTGAGCCTGGCTACCTGTCATCTCATTAACATAGGCAAAGACTCTATTACCTCAGAAACTGCAAGGGTTTTAGGGATTGTATGCCAAGAAACTGAAAGAACACACACACACACACATTACAGTTTTAAGCTGGGAGTCTCTATGTTGCTTAAGCTGGACTTGAACTCTTGGGATCAAGAGATATTTCTGCCTCAGCAAGTAGCTGGACTGTGCCTGTTTCCAAAATGCATTTCATGGATCACTTTCTAATTCATGTACTAGTTTTGACAGTGTTCTTTAGAGTCTAATAGATATTGTATAAATGTTTTCTGAAAATAAAGGTTTGTGCTTCTTTAAAATTTTATTTTTATTAGATTGTGTGCATGCATGTGTAACTGTGTGGGTGTGTGCACATGAGTACAGGCCAGAAGAGGGTGTCAGATCCCCCTGCAGCTGAACTACAGGCAATTGTGAGCTGCCTTGTGAGGGTGCAGAGAATTGAACTCGGGTTCTCTGTAAGTGCAGCATGCACTTTTAACTTCTGAATCATCTATCCAACCCCAGATTTTTACTTCTCTCTTCATTTTTGTGTTGTGTGCCATACCCTGCTCCCTGAAACCCTCCTGGAGTTCAGTGCTGAGCATACATGCTGAACAGACTTGTTCTCACCTTGGACAGTCAGTGGTCAGTCCTTTGTCATCAAGCGTATTGCTGTAGGATTTCTGCAGAACCCCTTTACCATGACAAGGAAGTTGCCTTCTATTTATAGCTTGCCAAGGGCTCTTACCAGGAATGGATGTTGGAGTTTTGTCAAATATTTTCTTTGTGGCTATTGGGATATCAAGTTTCTTATGGTAAATGGTATTGACTACCTTTACGTTTTTCCATTTTATTCTTGCCATTGCCCAGCATCAGCTGCATGCGTGTGCTGCAAGGCAGGGCTCTGTGACTTCCACTAGTTCACCCCCAGTTCCTAGCACACAGTGAGCACTCAGTTTATCGTAGAAACGGGGTGGGTACTGAGTGACTGATCTAAAATGCTACCTTTTCCTCTTCTTCCGTGACTCTCTTTCTCACCTCTTTATTTTATTTCCTCTCTTTTTTTCTTCATGTGCTTTGTGAGATGGGGTTTTACTTAGCCCGGTTGGGCTTGAACTCATAGGCCTCTTGTCTCAACCATCTAAGTATAGTTGTGCACCACCATGGCTCCTGCTTCCTTCTTTAATGATATGCCTTATCCACTTTCTGATAACAATCAGGGCATCACATAAATGGCAGTAAGCTGTGCCAAACTGCTGAAAGTTTGATACCGTGCCAGTCCATACACGCAGGCTCCTCACCATTTCTGTAGTTAGTTACAATTATGTAGCTTTGGAAGAGATCTTGCACTCCTCTGGTCCTGCCAGACAAGATGACTCCTGTATTGCATTATTACATATATTTTAACAACAAAAAACAATGGCATTGCTAGGTGCCTCTAAGTCAGAGGGCCATGGCTGTTAGAGTGGTGGAAGGTACCATTCAGTTCCCCAGGAGAAAGAGGACAGAGGAATCAACTGGGCATCACATAAAGACAGATTTTGGCCCTATTCTTAACAAAAGTAAACTTTTAAACTGTAGAATGGCTGGGACATAGGAACTCTGTTTAGTGTGTGTAAGGCCAGGGGTTCAATGCCTGTGACCAGCCACAAAATAGGAAAACAAAACATAAGAGGTCAGGCATGCTGCTTAGAAGCACGGAATCTAGAGCTTCTGTCTCTACTCTCATGGTACAGCATGCTTTTTATTCAACCTCCTCAAATTTTGTTAGGAAATTTGTATATAGTATGGCCAGGTATGTTGTCACACACCTGTAACCTGGCACTTGAGAGGTAGAGAAGATTAGGGGTTCAAGGAGAGCCGTGGCTGCACAGCAAGTTCGAGGCCAGTCTGGTGTACATAAGTCTCTGCCTCAAAATGAATTTAAAATGATACGAGTTCTCCATCTCTATTCAGGAAGGTTTGGTGTCTGGATAATGCACACCTATAGAATGTGTTGGGAGATGCTCTCATTTCTCCTTTTTTTTTTTTTTGAAGGGAAAGGGTCATGAGTTTGTGTCAAATTGTTGTTATTTTTCTGTTTGGATCCAGAGATTTCTCTGTGGGAATATTTCTAACCTTAGATTCATTTTATTGAAAATATACAGAACCTTTCAGGTTTTCTGTTTCTTCTCGAAGAGCTTTGGGAGTCTACTGTAAGGTAGTTTTCTTCTAAGTTGTCAGCATAAGTTGTTCATGCAGCCATTTTAATATCTGTAGGCTGTGTAGCGATGTCTTCTCTCTTGTGAGCTGCGTCTCCTGAATGTGTTAGTTTGTCAGTTTTATTCACCATCTCAACTGAACTGTTTTTGGCTTTGTTGAGCTTCTCTTTCACGGGACTCTTTATAGCTTGTGCGTATGTATAGAGAGAATACACCTATTCCTGGTGGCCTGTTCCCCCAGGGAAGCTCTGCTCCCTGATTTGCACAACTTCCCCAAACAGCTCTATCAACTGGAATCTCAGTGGGGATCTCACAAGTTCCTGGCCAGCCCAGGCTACAAAATGAGACATTGTGTCAAACAGAACAAACAAGCAGCTGTGTACGGAAGGTCCCGAGTTTTACAAACTGTGTATGCAGACTCCAAGCTGCCGTGGAACTGTGGTCTCCATTTTGTTTCTGAAGATCAGGAAAGTCGGTGCCCTGCCATAGGTAGCACAGCCACTGGGGTGGAGTTGGAGCTGCCTTTGTATGAGGTGCTTGGCTGTCCTTCTGCTGGTCCCAGACCAGGGTTACTGCTTGGAGGAGGAGGAGTGTCTGAAAGAGCTGACCCAGCAGACTACCTTACCTGGTAAGATGTGGATTTGTGTCCCTGAGCCTGTGAGAAAACTGAGGACGAGGGTCCCCAGCTGGTCATCACTGGGGCTGGGGGACCCTTTTGCTCATACTTGGATGTTAACTCTGTTGTAGAAACTGACATCCCCACTCCGGGGGAGACTTTCACATAGTGCAAGGGCTGCTTTCAATGGTGGCCCTCAGCAATGTCACTGCCCAGAGGTAGGTGGACATGCCAAGGATAGCCTAGGCCTGTACTGTGAATAATAATGCTTCAGAAATGGACATTGAAAGCCGCGCATGCGCGTGCACAAGCGTGTGTGTGTGTGTGTGTGTGTGTGTGTGTGCCTGTGTGGTGCCTGTGTGCAGATGTGGAGGCCAGCAGTACTCAGTTGCGCTCCACCTTATTTTGAGGTAAGATCTCTCTCTGAAACTGGAGCCAGCAAGTCCCCTGGGTCTTCCTAGCTCCACCTCTCCCCCAGTGCTGAGGTCACAGCTGTGCTGCGACGGGCTTCTTTTAAGAGTAGGTGCTAGGGATCCAAACTCGGGTCCTCATATTTACACAGCAAGCATTGGATCTGCTGAGCTTTCCCCCCAGTCCTCAGAGTCAAGTTCTCATAGCAGTCCACTGACCTAGTGTCCGAGAGAATGTGTCTGGGCATGCAGAGGCACCTGGGGGAACCGTGACATGCAGGGGGCAGGCAGGAGGGAAGTGGTCTTCTTTCTATGAAGACTGCTCAGTTGTTACAAAGAGTGATATGAAATCTGCTTCTCAGCCAAGTCACAGGGTTGTGTTCTAGCAACAGGCCACTAGGGGACACATTGGTATTGTCCCAGGAGGGAATGGTTGTAGTCATTTCCCTCTGAGTCTGCTGTGGGGAGGCAGGATGTGCTGCCAGACGTGTGTGTAGTTCGGGTGAGCAATCTTTCTTTCTGTTTCAGGACAATGTGTTAAACATCATTAATCAGATCATGGAGGAGTGTATCCCTCAAGACCGTGCCCCTCGGGATTTCTGCGTCAAGTTTCCTGAGGAGATCCGGCATGACAACTTGGCTGGCCAGTTGTGGTTCGGGGCTGAGGTAGTGGGCAGCTGCTGGGATTCCTGGTCCTAACATTGAACACCCCTTTCCAGCCACGTCCCTGTGAACCTGCCCACAGGCACCTGCAGACACAGATGCCTGGTGTCCTCCAGGGGCTCTACCCACCCTTTGTTCACAGAAGATGTGGTCTACGTTTCCTTGGCCACTGGCCCGTTGGACCATCAGGGAGAGCCATGCCCCTGTCGTCCCCAGCACTGCCGGTGCAGATGAAGTTTCTCGTGTGATTGGTGGTTAGGGGCTTCTTAGATCCCCAAGCATCTCTCCTGCCCGCTGAAATGGCAACATAAGGGGGCACTCAGTCTTCAGAGGACCTCACTCGGCATCTCACCATAGCTTATCTTCCAGTGAGACAGTTGAGGCACGAGGAAGGTGCCTTCCCCAGTGGGGTTGTAGGGGACTTACTTCCTAGCTGGGGACTTCTGTACTCCTCAACAAAGTGAAGCTCCAGCTTATCTCCCTTGTCCGTGTTCTCAAAACCCAGGGGATCCCAGGGCTATGACTGCAACTTGTCATCCTCTGTGCTGTCCTCGAGTCCCTGACACACCTCCCCGTGCAACCCCGGATCTTACCTGCCTCCTGCTCCTTTAATGTGGCTGCTGCGTAGGCTTGCCACCTGCAGTTTAATGCTCCCATTCAGAATAGACCTGGGAAATCAGTAACCCATTGCCTCAGCTGACAGGAAATTGCTCTTGTCCTGATTCATGCTGATGGGATTGGCTGGTAGCTTGGTTCTGCCCTAAACTGGTGAAAGCCAGCTAGTAGACTGAGCTTCTTTACTATACCAGAAGAAGCCAACTGGAGGCTGTGTGTACTCCTTGGTCTCCACCTTGAGAGTAGTAGACGAACTTTCTGTGTTTCTGAGCACAGCCTGGGGTCTCTCACAGATGTGGGTGCTTGGGGTACCTGGAGGCCTCCTCACCAACCACGAGTGGGATACACTTTTAGTGGATGATTATGTGTATGGGGAGATCATGTTCCTATTTGCATTAGATGTATGTGTGCAAGAGGCATCTATGACTTCCCATAAAGGTCATGGCCTGGAGGGTGGCTGGACTCTTGCTGCTGTCTTGTTCCAGGACACAACCCTAAGTGTGGCCTCTGGATGCTCTTGGCTCCTAGAAGTCACCCTGGGCCAGGAGGCAGTAAGAATCACATTGCTGGGTTTATCTACCCCTTGCATTGTGTCTTACACTGGGTCCTGAGGTCTTGAGGTGCACAGGGTCAGGTTCCCTTAGGCCATGCTCTTTCTAAGAGCTACAGGTCACTCTTAAGCATACTTTCCTGCCCACAGTGCCTGGCAGCTGGCTCCATCATCATGAATCGTGAGCTCGAGAGCATGGCTATGCGGCCACTGGCCAAGGAACTGACGCGCAGCCTGGAGGATGTGCGGGGCACTCTCCGTGACCAGGCACTACGAGACCTCAACACCTACACGGAAAAGATGCGGGAAGCGCTGAGGCATTTTGATGTTCTGTTTGCCGAGTTCGAGCTGAGGTGACCTTGAGGGCCCTGTGGATGTGCTTTAGACCTTTGGAACCATGGCTTTTGCTCATGAGTTTGGGATGCCGGCTCTGGGGGCACGTCTTGATGTCTCCATGTAGAAAATGATGAAGGAGGAGTTTGGTGACTAGCTCCTGGGGAGCCTTCGAGGGATGAGGGAGAGCAGAGGCCATGGAGTCCGGCAGGGTTCTGGCAGTCACAACCCCTGGGGCACAGGGCTCAGGAGAGGCCTGCTGTGCTCTGTGGACCAACTTCGTGATGCTCACAGACAGGAGATCCTTGCTTTCAGTGGCCTCTGTTAATAAAGACTGAGTGTGGGATGCATGAACGGCCTCTAGAAGAAGGTTTGCTCTCAGAAGTCAAGGTGCAGGCAGTTGAGTATTATTTTTTTGGGTCTCATAGCAAGAAAAAGATTAGAGAGTTGGTAGTTTAGAAGGCCTGAAAGCATATTCACCTGGGATCAGGTAGATAATCATCCCACAGCTGCTCAGCAAATATCCTGAGTCCTGTGCACATCTGGGACCACTCTTGGGCAGTTGGGATGCACAGGGTCTGACCTTGCACTCTGTGGGGGGAGGGGTTGTCTCAGGCACCTGCTCCCCATTCATGGATTCATATATGCTAATGCATTGCTTCCTCAGAGCTAGGGTCAAGGTGGGAACACTTAAGTGGATGGGGTGGTTTCATGGCAATCAAGTCTGAACTGGAGCAGGACTGGGGTCATGAAGAAGTGCCACATAAAGCCTGGGTTAGCAGTAGCTCTGACTTAAATTATCTCTGTATAGCTTGGAGCTGCGTATTTATGATCTCAGTGGCATTTGGTAGTGGTAGTATCAGGTCTGTGGTTTTGATTTAATGTCTTTGTTTGGGGAGGCCTGGGAAGTTGGGGAACAAAGGTCTGACAATCTCCATGTTGCAGCTATGTCTCAGCCATGGTGCCTGTGAAGTCCCCCAGAGAGTACTATGTGCAGCAGGAGGTCATCGTGCTGTTCTGCGAGACAGTGGAGAGGTGAGGGCAGGCTGCTTAGATGGCATCTTGTCAGGGACACCCAGGTTAGGAAGACAGCACCCTGCTGCTTTCCTTACCCATCATGCCTGCTGGTACCCAGAAGGCAGTGCCCTCACTCACTCTCTCCCCAGGTTCCCTCTGCTCTGGGCTGGAAGGGCAGGTGCTTTAGTGGAGTCTTGTAACAGCCAGACAGACAGCAGAAGTCTCTCCCTTAGTAGGCAGCTGCTGTCTAGATCCCCCTCCCCCACATACATCCCCTAGTTCCCTCGCCCCCTGCCTCCCTCTCCTCTCTGCGTCCTCATCTCCCACTTTCCTCCTCCTGCTTCTGCTCTCCTCACGGAGAGAGCACGGGGGTCCCTGCGGGTGCAGGCCTGATCAGCATGGGTAGCTGGGTCATAGCTGCTTCCATCAGGCCTTGTTTGTCAGTTCAGTCAGAGTCTCCAAACAGAGTCTGGGGCTGAGATTCACTCAGAGTGTTGACAGTAGTGCTGGTTTTGAAACTGACTAAATCACACCACAAGTTGTTATTTTTAAAAGGCTGATCGTTCGCCGGGTCTGCTTTCACAAGTGTTTCAAATTGCCAGAAAACAGGGTGACAGAAAATCCATTTTGCTTTGAAGTCCTGATGGTGCAGCACCTGTTTATGGGGTGTTATGTTGGGAAAGCCACCTGCTTACGGTGGGGGACGGGAACTAACCTAGATTCTCTAGGAGTGCTGGATTGGGGAATATTCTTGCCCCGTGTTTGTGCTTGACCCTTGAGTTGCCTTGGCTTCAAGGGTAGGCAAAGCACGGGTAACGACAGACACTGACCGAATGACGGGTATCTTCACACATACAACCCACCTCCTGCCCTTCCATTCTTTTCTGGGACAGGTGGAGCAGGCAGGAAAAAGACTGAGCTTTGGCTGCTCTTCTGGGGCTTTCCAAGCAAAGCACTGCCTTGTCTTCCATGCATGACTGATGTAATACAGGCCACTCTCCTCACCTGCCTGCCCCCTGGGGTTACTAGGAAGGTTGGGTGCTCTGTTCCCAACACGTGGAGTCTACCTACCAATACCCCTCACTCCTTTTCCCTCTGCCAGAGCCTTGGATTTCGGCTATCTGACCCAGGACATGATCGACGACTATGAACCTGCCCTCATGTTCACCATTCCTCGGCTGGCCATTGTGTGGTGAGTGCCCTCCGCTTCCTGGCTACTGGTGATGGTGCTCACACCTTGCAGACTCGGCTCCGGTCAACCCCTAGCAGTCCCAATCTGGTCCCCTGTTCTCCCTTGGCAGATGAGGAGCCAAGTGTTTAGAGAACTTCATGCTTCCCCTGGTGGGGGCTGTGGGAGCTCCTGTTACAGACAGACAGTGAGCCCTGCCACTCGGGCCCACACACCATGCAGGGTCTCTTGGGTATAGAGTAACCATGCAAGGCTGTGGGAGGGAGGCTCGGTGGTGGCAGGAGGATGAGGGGCCTCAGCTCTCAAAGAATAGGTTGGTTTAAGCGAATAGCTTCTGGCCTGTGGGGAGATGGAACACAGTAGGTTCAGGTGAGCTGTGGCCTCCTGTCTAAATAGGAGACTTGGTGGGCCCTTCCCCACCAGAATGGTAAAACAGATCTGGGGAGAACAAGGAACTCACAGGTCAGCCTTTGGATTATTGTGGGGTTCATGGCATCAGGAAAGCATGCAGGATTTGGGGCCTCACATCCCTCAGAGACAATGTGCTCAGTCACTTGCTGGACATTCTCAGTGCCGGGGCCACAGGCAGAGCCCAGCTGTTGGAGCTTCTTCCCCCTCTGTGCTCCATCTTTCTGTCGGGTGGGTGTTCATGGGGTTGGGGAGCTTGGTGAAGGCTGCCTGGGTTTGCAGTCTGGGGGATGGTCCAGTTATACCACCTGGAATGCAGGAGCATAGCTGGGCCCAGAGTGGGGATGTTGCATCCTGTGAGGAGAAGGAGAGGGCATAGAGTCCAGGATGGGTCCAGATCTAGGCCACAGCAGGACCTTGGGAACATAGAAGACAGACACACAGCAGCCTGCTGAAGATACTTTCCCATGGGAAGTGGGGACTTGGGGGTGGAGGGCTGCTTCAGGACAGTCAGTGTTCTGGTCTCTCAAAACTGGGGCACTTTCTTCCATTGCACAGGCAAGTGCAGGGCGCTGGTGCCAAGCCTTGCTCCTTGCCAGGCTTCTGTCTTGTGTATTTTAGATGTCTTCAGAGAAATGTTTGAGCAATGGCTGGTGTTTCCAGAGCCCTCTAACGGTCCAGCACCTCTGGTCCCCTTCCCCATACACTCCCCCTCTCCTTACAGAGTTCTCTCTTCTCTTCAACATATCCAGAGTACCACATCACACTCCAGGGCTGCCCCTTTAAAATGCCCTTCATCAGCAGAATCTGGTGGTGTCTTGCCTTCTGAGGATGTTGAGCTGCCCCCAGCTCTCATAAAGTGGGCTGAAGTGGCTGTTCCCAGGAGGACCTGTAGGCCTGTGCTGGCTCACAGGTGTCTCTGTGGTTCAGTAAGAGGAAATGGTGTACTTTTTTTGTCCTACCTCTTTGAAAAATAAAACAGAAAACTCTTTGGACTCTAAATCTTGTTTGTTTATGCTGACCAGCATGGGTCTGAGAGTTTTTGTTTGTTTATTTTGGTTTTCGAGACAGGATTTCTCAATAGATTTGGAGCCTGTCCTGGAACTTACTCTGTAGACCAGGCTGGCCTCTAACTCACAGAGACCCGCTTGCCTCTGCCTCCCGAGTGCTGGGATTAAAGGCGTGTGCCACCACTGCCCAGGGTCTGAGAGTTTTTAAGAATAGGTATTGATTCTTATCTTTATGTCTCTGAGAATTGATCCTGTAACACAAAAACCCTGTCCCTCGTTTTAACAGACCCTTCTAGGTGCTTTACAGTACCTGCCACTTACCCATCCAAGGGCTGGCTTTCCTGGGAAGCTCTGCAGAACCAGCTGCCATTTCTGGGTATGCCTTTCCTCCCTGCTCTGCCTGCTGCTCCTGGGTGAGTGCAGGTGTGGTTGGGAGAAAATTTATTCCAAAGTCTCTGGGAGCACCCTACAGCTTATCTTAGGCAGCAAACTAGTTTTAAAATAAACAGAGGTGTCAGACAGCCCTTGCTCTCACTGTTTCCTGATTTAACTCTGGAATCTGTTTTCTTTCTTGTTGTTTGTTGGTTGGAGGATGAGGGTGGGGTTTAAGACAGTTTCCTATAACCCCGGCTGGCCTTGAACTCATTACGTAGCAAATGACGACCCTGAACTTCTGCTTCTCCAGCCTCTACTCCATCAGTACCAGACCACAGGCATACCCCACCATACTCAGTTTTATCCTGGAGTCTGTTTTCCATGTTTGTTCACCTGTGCCCGGACATGTATGGCTGATGAACAATGGCCACTCCTCTCTGACCATCATCATGGATGTTCTGTGTGCTGATGTCAGTGTTCATACTGCTGGTAACTGGGTCAGTAGCCCACCCAGATCACTAGTCCTGGAGTTAATGAGGCCACTGTGGGTGTGAGTTTTGTTCTAGGTGGCGTCTAGAGGTAGACAGGACGCTTCTTCTACTCGGGGTGTAAGGAGGTCTGGAAAGAGCTGCGATGATTGAAGGGCTCTCCACAAGGCAGAGAAGACGCAGGGTATAGGAAAGAAGAGCAGATACAGGAACACGGAACTCAGAGAGTGGAGGTTTGCCTCATGACAGGGTCCTCAAAAGCAAGCCTCTAACCTCAGAACCAAGTGTGGGTCTGAGGGATCATGAGGTGCATTGTCCGCTGAGGACCTGTGTACCTGGCCCCACGCTCATCCCGGGGGTCCTGGCAATTCTGTGCAGGAGAGGCTGGGTCTGGGGAGCCTACACTCATCCTGGGGGTCCTGGCATTTCTGTGCAGGAGAGGCTGGGTCTGGGGAGCCTACACTCATCCTGGGGGTCCTGGCATTTCTGTGCAGGAGAGGCTGGGTCTGGGGAGCCTACACTCATCCTGGGGGTCCTGGCATTTCTGTGCAGGAGAGGCTGGGTCTGGGGAGCCTACACTCATCCCGGGGGTCCTGGCATTTCTGTGCAGGAGAGGCTGGGTCTGGGGAGCCTACACTCATCCCGGGGGTCCTGGCATTTCTGTGCAGGAGAGGCTGGGTCTGGGGAGCCTACACTCATCCCGGGGGTCCTGGCATTTCTGTGCAGGAGAGGCTGGGTCTGGGGAGCCTACACTCATCCCGGGGGTCCTGGCATTTCTGTGCAGGAGAGGCTGGGTCTGGGGAGCCTACACTCATCCCGGGGGTCCTGGCATTTCTGTGCAGGAGAGGCTGGGTCTGGGGAGCCTACACTCATCCCGGGGGTCCTGGCATTTCTGTGCAGGAGAGGCTGGGTCTGGGGAGCCTACACTCATCCCGGGGGTCCTGGCATTTCTGTGCAGGAGAGGCTGGGTCTGGGGAGCCTACACTCATCCCGGGGGTCCTGGCATTTCTGTGCAGGAGAGGCTGGGTCTGGGGAGCAGCTTCCCTTTATGTTCAGGTGTAATTTTAAGGTGTTTATCTTAAAGCAGTTCCTTAAAAGAATAAAGAACCCCGATCCTATAGATTGAGTGTCACTTTCCAGCCAGCACATCTGGTTGGCCAACATGGGCCTGTGCCACAGGGCCACTATTGCCTACCAGCCCAGGATCCCACAGACCCATGCCCTGATACACCTGGGTCCACTCTGCATCAGCCATTTCTCCCCACAAGGTTTGTCCACACCTCAGCAACCCTGTAGCCAGATCTAGTACCGCCCCCCACCCATTGCCATCTGTGTGAGCCTGGCCCTTGGCCCCACCTACTCTTTAGTCCTGCCCCTTTGTCTGAGTAGTGACACCTCCTCCCCTCCTAGAGCAGCAGTGGTCCTGGCATCTTCAAACAAGAACACTGCACCTTGTTCATAACCTGCCAGAGCTCTACCTCCTGGATAATAGACCTTCCCACACCCGAGGGATGCCTCAGCCTGGCCTCTGCCTCATGCATCCACCTTTTCCCCAATTCTTTCTTCTGTCCCTCCAGGTTCACATAATGGCTGTGCTTACCCTATTTGGTTTTTAATATTCCATAAGTACAACTTCCTACTATCTGACCCAGCCACAAATACTCAGATCACAGTTTCACCACAGCTAGACTCGTGTACTGGTTGACACTAATTTCAGCATACTTGTATCACCCAGACTCCTCACATCCCTTGTCCTTTGTGGCCACTTCCACCACCTACATTTACACATTCATTCACGGGGTGCATGGGTGTTTCTCTCTCTCTCTCTCTCTCTCTCTCTCTCTCTCTCTCTCTCTCTCTCTCTCTCTCTCTCTCTCTCTCCTATTTTCTGGTCCTGCAGTGGTGTAATTAGGGTTCTGTGTGGTTGTGTATCTCCATGGGAAGACAGGCTTCCTTCCTGCACTTACTGCAGTCACGTAGAGCCTGGAGGGTAGGGGCACAGTGGGCTTTGGTAGAATTTTGCCACTTTGATCTGACAAGGCTCAGATACATATTTATGCAGATTATCCAGAGACTATTGCTTTTAAAGAAAACATTTGAGGGACCGAATATCCAAAACCAAGGCACTGATTAAAAGTGATACTTCTGTCACAAAAATCTTAGAGGGAACCCTAGTGTCACAGAAGCATCCTCACTATGTTAGATACAAGATCATCACCAAATGCTGTCCTACAAGATTGCTTTTTCTTTTTGTTTGGTAGGTTTTTTTGTTTTGTATTTTTTTTTTGAGACAGTTTCTCTATGTATCACCTTGGCTGTCCTGGAACTCACTCTGTAGACCAGGCTAGCCTCAAACTCACAGAGATCCACTTGCCTCTGCCTCCTTAATGCTGGGATTAAAGGCATGCACCACCACCAACAGGCCTTTTTTTAGGGTCTCAGGTATCTCAGGCTGTTCCTTGCTGTGTATCCAAACAATGACCTGAACGTCTGGTCTTCTTGTCTCCATCTCCTACATGATGGCATTATAAGCTTACACTGCTGGGGTTAGAACCCTGGCCTCATGCATGTCAGACAGGGGCTCTACCAACTGAGTTACAGCCTCAGCGCTCTGTAAAAATTATTAACTCTTCTGTAAACAGAAACGCAAGTGCTTTTACTATGGTGGTAAAGTAAACAACATATAACATAAAACTTACCATTTTAGCCTTTATTTTTTTTTCTTTTTGGTTTTTCAAGACAGGGTTTCTCTATGTAACAGTTCTGGCTGTCCTGGAACTCACTCAGTAGACCAGGCTAGCCTTGAACTCAGAGATCTGCCTGCCTCTGCCTCCCAAGTGCTGGGATTAAAGGCATGCGCCACCACTGTCTGGCCTTTAAATTCTTACGGAGCCTTCATGGGCCTACAGAGGAAAAAAAAACTTCAAAAAGGAAACACAAAACAAAAAGGATTCATACAGTGTGTTTCAAACTTACTACAAATAAAAATGATGGCCTGGCCACTTGGAAGGACATGAAGGCCAAGGAAATGGAATTAAGAGATGACAAACCCCTCCATCTGTGGCCAGAGGATCCCATATCAGGATGCCAGGAGCATTAGAGCAGGAAGGAGCTCTCTTCAGTTAGTGCTGTGGAACGTGGCCGCCACATCACACACTGTTGTCACTGGCTCTGTGTGTAGATATTTAGCCACAGCCCAGTCTGGATGTTGTGAATGCATCTTTAAAATGAGTCAACATGCAATTAATAGAGTTTTGAGTTTGGTATATTGCCCTCAATAGTGCAGTGGGCCTCATAGAATCAGTTGAAATTCAAGGAGAAAGCAGGCTCAGATCCCATAAGTAAGAAGGAATTCTGTCGTGACTACACATCACTGTGTCTCCAGCCTGCTTGCCACCTGCCCCATGCAATTTGAATTTACTCTCCAAACTCATAAGCCTGTTTTCTCTCTTTCTGTCTCTGTCTCCCCCCCCCACACACACAGTCTCACGCTCTTCCCTAGTTTTGGCCTTTTTTATATAGCCCCCATCACAACCTGCTTTTGCTTGGTGTGAGCTTAGCAGATCACCGAGTCCAGAGGCAGCACAGTACCTATTTTCTTCTATGACTTTTGATTCTTGCTTTGCACACAGAATCCAACCTTCTAAGTGGAAAATAGTCCCTTTCATCCTGTTTGTCACTTTTCTTACCAACCTGGGTCTTAAAGAAGACCGTTAGGAACTGACAGGGATTCTGGGTGGGATGGTGGCAGCTGGGGCTCTGCTGGCAAGGAGACCATGTCATAGCTATGGAAACAAGCAGGGATCTCCAAGCAGAAAGCCCAAATAGCCCTACTATGTGCTCAAATGAGGGAGCAGAGGCACAGGTAAATGTTCAGTGGGCTCCTGAGACACATCAACGTGAGCGCCTGGGCCCCAGAGGCGCCGGAGGAGATACTGGAGAAGGGTCCAGGCATAACGTCCTGAAGGAGATGAGTTGGGAGTTGGCTGGTGGAGGCACTCTCAGAGCTGGGCAGTGGCTCTGGAGCTTCCAGGTGGTGTCAAGTGGAGGTGGCTGTCACGATGAGATGATGATTAGGGCTGCCCGAATGTGGCACCTGCGTGCTGCTGTCTTTCAGCAGGTGTTGACTGGGTGCTCGGTACAGGGAGGGGACAGTGAAGACAGCCCCAGCCTCAGGTGGGGCATCTGGGGAAGGGTCGGTGTGGTCTGGGGTAGACAGCAGCAGGCTGTTTCCTACCCTGACGGGTGGTATAGGAACTTGTTCTTCTAGCTCATGCTTGGCTTTTGAAGTGACAGCTTCAGGCCTGATTCCTATGAGCCTCTACAGATCCTGTTTTTCACTTTCACTGAGGTAGATGTTGGTAATACATCTCCATCTTATTTCTCTGCAGCATTGAGGTGAGGAAATACACTCCATGGTTCTTAGATCCCCGCTGTGAACCAAGCTAATAAACTTGACGGCAAAGTCTGGATAGTAACTGGCATCACCTTTCCCTTGCCTTACTGAAACTCTGTTTATAGGAGGCGAAGGGGCAAGCTATTGCTAAACTCTGTTCTGGGGCTGCCCCAAGTTCCAGCTGACTGTCAGTCTTCTTACATATGTTGAAGCTGAAATTACAGGGCTCACTCAGAGGCCCGTAGAGCCTAACCAAACTGGCTTGTGTGTCTTGAATGCAGTGGCCTTGTGGTCTATGCAGATGGACCCCTGAACTTGGACCGAAAGGTGGAGGATATGTCCGAGCTGTTCCGGCCCTTCCACACGTTGCTGCGGAAAATAAGGTGAGGGCTGGGGGACGGTTGTTGAAGTCAAGTGCTCAACCCCCTGAATCAATGAGAGCTGGCCACACACCCTCTTGTGTGATACCTATGTCCACAGTGGCTGAAGCCAACCTTTATCTGCTCTGCCTGGACCTCAGAGTGGTTGGCAGCTCTTGCGTGCCAAGCTTTAAGGAATCATAAACTTCACACTGCCCAACCTTGGGTATACCACAGAGCTCAGTGTTTGCTCTCAGTTCATGAAAGCCCCGAAGTTCCTTTCAGGAAGCTCATATGTCAGTCCTGGTTTGCTAGGCTCCTGTGGATGTGCTGAATCTCTTCTGCTGTATCATACCTTTCTCTTGTTGGACTGAGCGTTCTGCCCAGTGACTTGGTGGGATGGGTTGTTCATACCCTAGGGATGGCCTCATGATGGGCTGGAAACAATGTAGAAGACATCTCCTGAGTGTCTTCCTGGTGTTTCCTCCTTTGGCTCTAGACAGTGAGCGACTGTGCTGGATGGGTCTTTGTAGCACCATCCATGGGTCTATCCGAATATCCAGAGCTTCCTTAGACCCTGTGCTGAGCACAGCCAGTGAGGCACAGTATAGGGTGGATTTAGGCTCAGCACAGGGTGACCTCAGGCACAGCACAGAGTGGTCTCAGGCACAGCCATTGAGTCCAGAATTTCTTTGAGGGTGCATGGAACATAGAACTATGCCAGAATAGACACTGCAAGAAGAGACCCCTATGGGCTTTTCCTGTGGGCAGCCTTGAAGTCTTGGGACCTCAGTGAGTCAGCAGACTGGGAGCAGGGTACTCAGTCTACTTGACAGTTCAGTTTATCCTGTAGTTGGCTCTTGCTGTTTTCCTCTCCCTCTGAATGGAATGCAGACCTTAGATTTAGAGGCTGAGGATCTGCCTTTCTTGGTTCCAGGACAAGGGATGACAGTAAATGAGGAGAAATCACAGACAATGCTGAGGCCAGGAAGGAAAGCACAACCATGCTTTGGCAGAGGTGGTTCTTGTAGGAGGAATGGGGCAGGCGCTGGGGTAATGAGAGGAAGCTCTGTGGGCTTAAGAGAGAGCTAGGCACAGAGATACCTGGCTCTTCTTCCCAGGAAGTATTTGACAATTCCAGGCAAATGTTTCTTTGCCCAAGGTTCAGGCTGGAGGCCAGAACCCAGGTGCAGTGGGCTAGTAGAATAATCAGCACTGGGGGCAGCCAGGCAGCGTAGCCGCTGGGTTCAGGTGCAGGAGGAGCCCAGGTACAAAGCCCCTTAGGAACAGTCCTGCACTCTCGGGAGACAGATGTAGGCCCCAGGCTCATTGCCAATCTGCCCTGGAGACTTTTGCCAAATGTTGAAGGTTCATGGATTGGAGGGTTGGGAGGTTGGAGGCTGAGCTGGGATTCAGAAGGGTAGACTCAGACTCCAGAGTATGGGAAGATGGAGGCCCACCAGCCTCAGAGTAGCAATAAACCTGTTAGATGTCTGAGCCAGCGTGATAATGGACCCTAATCGCCTAAGACAGCATCACTTGCCACTGCTAGAGCATTTTAGGTCTGACGTCCATCGTGCAGTTCAAACCTGTGGAGGCAAGAAAATGTGATCAATGGTCAGGAGAAGAGCATGTGATGCATAAGCTAGTTATCCATAATGAATTACTGTGCCGCAGAACATACAATAGAGAGGGGACTGGAGAAGAGCTAAAATGTTCACTGTCAGAAAACAAAAGCAATGGGTGGGCCTAACAGCAGATCAGACCCAGCAGGACGTTGAAGCTGAGGGTAGACCAGCAGAGGAAGCACACACTGGAGCACTTAGACAGAAAGTGAGGAAGCAAGCAGACAGAACCATCTGTAGGAGAGACACGTGCAGCACACTCGAGTGGCTAACACACGCCGTTGATCCCAGAAAGGGAAAAGAGAGAATAAGCAGAAGCAATATCCAAAGAAAATGGCCTAGGATTTTCCAAAACTGATGGAAAGTTTACCCATAATATTCAGGATGCTCACATCGCAAGCAAGAGAAACATAAAACATCCCTGTGCATGTCACAGTAAAGTTGCCAACAACAAAGACAATCTTAAAAATAGTGAGGGGGGAAAATAAAATATTGCTTTAAAAGTAGTGTAAGACAGACCCCTCTACATACCAAAACAAACAAGCGAAAAACTGGGCATGGTGTCACACACCTATAACTCCAGTATTTGGGTTCAAGTCCAGCCAATGCAAAATTAAGAAAGGAAATGAAAGTAAGAAAGAAAAATAATGGATAGGAGACATCACTACAAATGTCACAGATACTATGAACAGTTCAGTCAGTGAATTTGACAAGTTGAGTTAAAGTAACAAATTTTACAAAGTAATCAGCTGACAGAAGAAATACAGTATGTATTAAGAGAATTTAATCATTATTTATAAGCCTCCCACAAATAAAATATGAACAGATCATACGGACCAATATGCAGTTCCCCAACTTACGGCCATGAGGTGTTGCAGAATAGTGCGGCATTTTATTTGTTCTCCAGTAAATGGGCTGAGCTAATGGGAATTAATAGGAGAAAAAAGTCTCATGTTGTTGCTGTTTTCTTTGCTCAAATAATCACAAGGAGACTTACTGTTTCTTATGAATGACCGGCCTTAGCTTGGCTTGTTTCTAATTAGCTTTTCTTAAATTATCCCATCTATCTTTTGTCTCTGGGCTTTTATCTTTCTCTGTTTCTGTACACCGTTCTTTACTTTTTACTCCATGGTTTGCAGTGTCACTGGGTGACTAGCCGCTGGTGTCCTCCCTCTTCCTTTTCTCGTCTCTCCTTCTCATTTTTTCCTTCTATTAATTCTCTCTGCCTGTCAGCCTCGCCTATTCCTCTCCTGCCTACCTATTGGCTGTTCAGCTCTTTATTAGACCAATCAGGTGTTTTAGGCAGGCAGAGTAACACAGCTTTACAGAGTTAAACAAATGCAACATAAAAGAATGCAACACATCTTTGCATCATTAAACAAATGTTCTATACCATAAACAAATGTAACACATCTTAAATTAATATTCCACACCTGTCTCATTTATGCATATCTCTTGCTACTGCAATCACATACAGAATCATTTCCACATAGCATAGAGGTATAAATGTAAAAAGAGAAACTATTGAGCTTTTGGAGAAAAACAGTCAAGATCGTTGTAATAGTCCAATAGATAGCCATCTCCTAAACAGGACACAGAAGGGCTAACTGTAAAAGAATGTGTGATTGGTGATACAGGGTTGAGCATTTACCTAGTGTGTGTGAGGCCCTGGATTCAATTCTCAGCACCACTAAAAATATGATGCATTAGGCGTTATTACATTTAAAAATGCCACTTACCAATAAACATCTGCAAGAGGATGAAATCTGGGCTGAAGAATTGGAGAATAGGTCCATTAAGAACTTAACTCCAGCCGGGCGGTGGTGGCGCACGCCTTTAATCCCAGCACTCGGGAGGCAGAGGCAGGCGGATCTCTGTGAGTTCGAGACCAGCCTGGTCTACAAGAGCTAGTTCCAGGACAGGCTCCAAAGCCACAGAGAAACCCTGTCTAGAAAAACCAAAAAAAAAAAAAAAAAAAAAAAAATTAACTCCAAAATACATAAAGAAAACCAATCAAAAAGAAAAATCTCATTCCATCAGGCTAAGTAAGGTTCCATTACACATGGACCAGAGAGGATGTGTTCGTGAGGGCCCAGGGCAGAGCTGCCAGCGAGGCCACAGACCTGTTGTGTCCAGCTACTTGCCAACTGTTGTTGATCTTCATTGTCAGCTTGACAGGATTTGGATCATCTGGGAGACACATTGGTGGGTGTATCTGTCGGCCCTGCCTTAGACTTGACAGGATTTGGATCATCTGGGAGACACATTGGTGGGTGTATCTGTCGGCCCTGCCTTAGACTCATCCTAGCCACTGTCACAAAACCAGGCTGCATGTCCAAGTCTCAGCTTTAGTGTCCCCTTCTTGAGGAAAGCATTCCAAACTCAGCCAGGGGCCCTGTGCTCTCTCTTTGGCTTATATTTCCTTCCTAGTCATTACTGTCGACTGCATGTTGTTTGTACAGATGCTTAAACCAGCCTCAGCCACCTAGGAGAGAACCCTAGGTGGCTAGGCCATGCTTGCCTTCTTCCTGCAAAACCGCTGGTGTCCAGAGCCTGGCAGGCATATGGCCGGTCCTTAGTAATAGTTGTTTTTTTTTCTTTTAAAGATGAGTGCTCCTAGGTAAACAGACATGTGTTGATGGTAGTCTTTAAAGCAGAGGTTCTCAACCTGTGGGCCATGACCCCTTTGAGGGTCTCATGAGTATATCCTGCACATCCGATATTTACATTGCCACTCATAACAGTAGCAAAATCATAGTTATGAAGTAACAACAAAATAATTTTATGGTTGGGGGTCACCACAACATGAGGAACTGTATTAAAGGGTCACAGCATTAGGAAGGTCGAGAAAACCTGCTCTAAAGTTTTTATTGGTGCTGAAGAGATTGCTTCTCATAGCTAAAAACACTGACTGCCCTTCCACAGGACCAGGGTTTGGTTCCCAGCACCCACATGGTAGCTCACAACCATTTGTAACTCTATTTCCAGGGGATTTGATGCCATCTCTGACTCCCGTGGGAACCAGGTACACATGGTACACAGATATACATGAAGGCAAAGCACCCATATACATAAAATAGTAATAAATAATTTTTAAAAAAAGCTTGTATTGGCTGGGTAGTGGTGGCGCACGCCTTTAATCCCAGCACTCAGGAGGCAGAGGCAGGCGGATCTCTGAGTTTGAGGCCAGCCTGGTCACAAGAGCTAGTTCCAGGACAGCTAGGACTGTCACACAGAGAAATCCTGTCTCCAAAAAACTAAAAACAAAATGAAAAGCTTTTATTAATACAGTCGCAATATTCCTATGATCAAAGTCTCATGCATGGTAGACAAATGCTCACCACTGAGCTATGTTTCTGGCCAGTGAGGGCTTTAGCATTCCCAGTGAGAGGTTCCAGAATCTCATTTAAAAATATAATTTACAAATATAATTATAGCTACTTGCACTTCCACCCCTATGAGGAAGAAGAGAGCTTCCTTTTAAAGTGGGGGGCACAGTGCGTGCCAAGCACAAGTGCTTGCTGCCCGACTCTTCAGTGTGGGTGTCAGCTTTGGGGCGATCGCCTCTGCAGTTGGCAGAGGCTACTGTGACATTTGAGACCCTCAGCCTGGTTTCTGTCTTGACCTGCAGGGATCTGCTGCAGGCGCTGACTGAGGAAGAGCTGCACACACTGGAGCGGAGCCTCTGTGTTTCTCAGGATGTGGAGCTCCCCATCCGGGCAGATGCCCAGGCACCCAGTGCCCTGGCACCAACCTTTTCTGCCTCCCTTCCCCCTGAGGAGCCACTTTCAGCCAGTGCCAGCAACCCAGAGGCAGAACTGGCCTGCTCAATGCAGTATGATGATCAGGAGTTGGAGGAACTTAGCCGCATGGTCCACAGAGCTGGAGATGAGATGTCATCTCTGCTTTCCCCGCCCAGTGCCTCCCAGTCTCCAGCACATAGGCCAGGCCCAGAGGCCAGCCCCCGAGGGGAAGCCTCTCCAGCCAGAGCCCGGCTGAAATCGGGCAGTGACGAAGAGGAAAGGGTATTCTTCATGGATGATGTGGAGGTGACAGAGTCTCCTGCCAGGTCGGAATCCCCAGGGGGTACATTTGAGTTGACAGGTAACGCGGAGGGCAGTGCTCAACAGAGAGGACAGAACAGCCAGAGTGGAGAGGTGGGGGTGGGTGCACCTTCCTTGGTGAAGGAGGAAGACCGGAGCAACAACAACATTGAGGACGACAAAATAAAGCTGGCCAGCCTTGTGGGCTCCACTTCCTGCAGCTGCCTGGACTCACAGCTGTACCTGGACGGCTGGGAGGTGAGTGTGGATGATGCCGAGACGGCCGAGATGATTGCACATCGGACCGGGGGCATGAAACTCTCGGCCACAGTCATCTTCAATCCCAAGTCTCCCACCTCCTTGGACTCAGCCGTGGCAACTCAAGAAGCCACAGGCCACGGTATTACCCCATTGGAGCCCAGGGCAGAGGGGACAGCGGACAATTCACACAAAGTCGGCACTGCAGCCACCAACTGCCTCCTCCACTCCTGTGTGTGCTGTGGGAGCTGTGGGGACAGCAGGGAGGATGCAGTGGAGCGCCTGCGGGAGAAATGTGGTCCAGGGAGCATCATTAGTGCCTCTAACCCTTCTGTAAGCTTAGCCAAGGCTGGGGACAAAGAGCCTGAGAGACTAGATGAAGTCTGGCCTTCCTCCAATGTCACCTTGCCTGCAGAAGATGCCTCCAGTGGGCAGGAGCCCAAAGCTCCTGCTTCCAACAAGTGCCTGGCACACACCTCAGGGCCTCAGGTGGATTCAGCAAGCAGGTTGCAAGGAGAGGGTGAGGTCAAAGGCCTGTCAGAGCCAGAGACCAGAAATCAGGACCCTGAGAAGTCCTCTGTGGCCTTGGGTGACAATGCAAGAGAAGACGTGGCCCAGACAGAACCCCAGCACCTGTCGGACTCCAGGTAAGTGCTGCTTCTGTTCTAGGGACCAGACTTTTTATCCTCTTGCATTCAGAACATGTCCTGGCCAATTCTCAAAGCACTGAGATGCTTCATCGTGGGGTTTCTTGGCCATCAACAGGTTCTGGTCCCAAGGCCTTGATGTCTGAAAGGATGAGGTATGGACCGGCCCCTGGAGGTTCCCATCCCACACTAAGTTAAATACTTACCGATGATCTCCAGGGGTATCTTTCAGGTAACGTTGGCACAGGGTCGCCCCCTTTCATCTTGGTATCTCATTCTAACCCTGGTGTAGCCCATGGTTAATGGGTGTAGTGGGAACTAGGCACACAGCCTGCTGACCTTTCTTCACCGCCATACCTGCTGGGCTTACACAGCTGGAAAGAGATTCCCAGAAACCCTGACTGTGGACAAAGCCTTGCTGAACTCTTGAGGCTACCCTTGGGCAAATTCTTGGGCAGTATCCCAAGACCCCTGGCCTTCCTCGCCTCTGTACTCCCTCTGTTCCTTGTGGCTCTTCCCTCCCTAGAAGACCCCTCCCTGCTGTGGTCTGGTGATATCATAGTAGGGTCTAGAGTAGACATGTTTCTTTAGAACTGAGGCCTCTGTCTTTGCCTCTCACCTGAGTGTTCTGTCCATAGCAGCTTTTGACAAGCATCACTAATGTTGATTGCATGGTTTATTTTGTCTTTATGTTGGGGGTAGGAGGAGGGGCAAAGAAGCCAGCCCAGACTGAGTGGTTCATACATTGTTGTGATGTCTTTAGAACTCTGCCTGTTGGAGACCTACCTGGACAAGGGAGGGAGGGTAGGAGAGGGTCTCTACTCAGAGGTCCTGGAATCCAACACAGTTGGGTGTGTACAGGTTGAGACAAGGCAAAGGACAAGGTAGGGCACAGATGTAGGAGGAATGTATTCGCATACCAGGGGGCAGAAGCTTCTGGGCCATGGGCAGATGCTCCTTCCCATCCCTCATCCCTTCCTGTGCAGCAGATGGTCACCACGCTCCCTGGAAGCCTGTGGGAAGAGCTGGTCAGGATCTTGTGTCTGTCCTAAATCCCGAGGCTCTCCCGCTCACCGCATGGCTCTTTGCTCCTCTACACACTGTGGGACGGGACTGTAGAAGCCACTGTGGCCGAAGCTCCTAAGCTGCCTACTCCCTAGCCACTGGTAACCTCAGGTCTGCTTTTGGCATCTTTGATCTTCTGACTGTGGACATTGAGACTAAGTCATACCCTGCAGGCCCTTCCATGACCCTCCTCTTTTCCTGAGCAGTGTTTCTGAGGGTCATCGACACTGCAGCTAGAGTGGCACTCGGTGCCCTCCTCCAGCTGTGTCTCCTCACTGTGCTGAGGGTCCTGCCATGTCTCTCCATGTCTCCCCCGTGTCTCCTCACTGTGCGGAGGGCCCTGCCATGTCTCCCCTATGTCTCCTCACTGTGCGGAGGGCCCTGCCATGTCTCCCCTGTGTCTCCTCACTGTGCTGAGGGCCCTGCCATGTCTCTCCATGTCTCCCCCGTGTCTCCTCACTGTGCTGAGGGTCCTGCCATGTCTCTCCCGTGTCTCCTCACTGTGCGGAGGGCCCTGCCATGTCTCCCCCGTGTCTCCTCACTGTGCTGAGGGCCCTGCCATGTCTCCCCCATGTCTCCTCACTGTGCGGAGGGCCCTGCCATGTCTCCCCTGTGTCTCCTCACTGTGCGGAGGGCCCTGCCATGTCTCCCCTGTGTCTCCTCACTGTGCTGAGGGCCCTGCCATGTCTCCCCTGTGTCTCCTCACTGTGCTGAGGGCCCTGCCATGTCTCTCCATGTCTCTCCTGTGTCTCCTCACTGTGCGGAGGGTCCTGCCATGTCTCTCCTGTGTCTCCTCACTGTGCTGAGGGCCCTGCCATGTCTCTCCTGTGTCTCCTCACTGTGCTGAGGGCCCTGCCATGTCTCTCCTGTGTCTCCTCACTGTGCGGAGGGCCCTGCCATGTCTCCCCCGTGTCTCCTCACTGTGCGGAGGGCCCTGCCATGTCTCCCCTGTGTCTCCTCACTGTGCGGAGGGTCCTGCCATGTCTCTCCATGTCTCCCCCGTGTCTCCTCACTGTGCGGAGGGCCCTGCCATGTCTCTCCATGTCTCCCCCGTGTCTCCTCACTGTGCTGAGGGCCCTGCCATGTCTCTCCTGTGTCTCCTCACTGTGCTGAGGGCCCTGCCATGTCTCCCCTGTGTCTCCTCACTGTGCGGAGGGTCCTGCCATGTCTCTCCATGTCTCCCCTGTGTCTCCTCACTGTGCGGAGGGCCCTGCCATGTCTCCCCTGTGTCTCCTCACTGTGCGGAGGGCCCTGCCATGTCTCTCCATGTCTCCCCCGTGTCTCCTCACTGTGCGGAGGGCCCTGCCATGTCTCTCCATGTCTCCCCCGTGTCTCCTCACTGTGCGGAGGGTCCTGCCATGTCTCTCCTGTGTCTCCTCACTGTGCTGAGGGCCCTGCCATGTCTCCCCTGTGTCTCCTCACTGTGCAGAGGGCCCTGCCATGTCTCCCCCGTGTCTCCTCACTGTGCTGAGGGCCCTGCCATGTCTCTCCATGTCTCCCCCGTGTCTCCTCACTGTGCGGAGGGTCCTGCCATGTCTCTCCATGTCTCCCCTGTGTCTCCTCACTGTGCGGAGGGTCCTGCCATGTCTCTCCATGTCTCCCCCGTGTCTCCTCACTGTGCTGAGGGCCCTGCCATGTCTCCCCTGTGTCTCCTCACTGTGCTGAGGGCCCTGCCATGTCTCCCCTGTGTCTCCTCACTGTGCTGAGGGCCCTGCCATGTCTCCCCTGTGTCTCCTCACTGTGCTGAGGGTCCTGCCATGTCTCTTCATGTCTCCCCTGTGTCTCCTCACTGTGCTGAGGGCCCTGCCATGTCTCCCCTGTGTCTCCTCACTGTGCTGAGGGTCCTGCCATGTCTCTCCATGTCTCTCCTGTATCTCCTCACTGTGCTGAGGGCCCTGCCATGTCTCCCCTGTGTCTCCTCACTGTGCTGAGGGTCCTGCCATGTCTCTTCATGTCTCCCCTGTGTCTCCTCACTGTGCTGAGGGTCCTGCCATGTCTCTTCATGTCTCCCCTGTGTCTCCTCACTGTGCGGAGGGTCCTGCCATGTCTCTTCATGTCTCCCCTGTGTCTCCTCACTGTGCTGAGGGCCCTGCCATGTCTCCCCTGTGTCTCCTCACTGTGCTGAGGGCCCTGCCATGTCTCCCCTGTGTCTCCTCACTGTGCTGAGGGCCCTGCCATGTCTCTCCTGTGTCTCCTCACTGTGCTGAGGGCCCTGCCATGTCTCTCCATGTCTCCCCCGTGTCTCCTCACTGTGCTGAGGGTCCTGCCATGTCTCCCCTGTGTCTCCTCACTGTGCGGAGGGTCCTGCCATGTCTCTCCATGTCTCCCCCGTGTCTCCTCACTGTGCTGAGGGCCCTGCCATGTCTCTCCATGTCTCTCCTGTGTCTCCTCACTGTGCAGAGGGCCCTGCCATGTCTCTCCCGTGTCTCCTCACTGTGCTGAGGGCCCTGCCATGTCTCTCCCTTCACAGCTGACAGCTGTGTAGGGTGTTTCATGGCTGGTAATGTTGCTGTGGAATTCTTTTTCCAGTTTTGTGTGGACAGGTGTTTTCATTATTTTGGGTCTCTAGGAGTAGAACATGCAGGTCATCTGGCAGCTAGCTGTTTTCCACATGCCTGAAGTTACTTCCATCCTACAAGTGTTTATGTGAGGGGCTCAACTTCTTCACATGGTCCATGGTTTTTAGGTAATTTTCTGTCCGTAGGGCATAATCCATCAGTACGCAGTCAGTCGGTTGCCTTGACAGACGCACGCCTGTAGTTTCAGCCCTTGGCAAGCTGGGGCAGGAGAATGGCAAATTTGAAGCCAGCTTGGGCTACAGAGTGAGAACTTGTCTCAAAATCAACCAAACAAGAACCAAGGTGACTTGAAATTGCCTGTTCTTGCGGTGTTGAACTTTGCATAGACTTATAGGAACCACCACTTCTATTTAACTCAGTTTTAGAATGACATATAGAATGTTTGCATGCTTTCCAGACAAATCAGATGTAAAGAAGTCTGTCTAGAGGGACTTTACTCTTTTGTGTCTGAAGGGGAGAGGTGTTAAGTTTCGTGGCCCAGGGGTGGACATCAGGGTGCTTGCTCCTGATGTTAGGCAGGTGGCTCTGAGCTCCAAACCCTCTTCTCCACCTGGCTTCCTAACCTCTAGCCCAAGACCTCACCAGACTCTTTTTGGAGATACCCCTACTTACCTTTACCGAAAAGTAGAGCCCAGACCAGGTTGGGCTGGTGTGCATTCAATCAGACCCTGGTATCTGCAGGGCTACATCCACACTCCCGCTATTGTAGATGGTGCCGCTGTGGACTCCTACTGCAGAGGTCTCTCCTGTTCCTGAGGCAGCTCCAGCTTCATAGCTGAGTCAACTGGAATGAATTAACTTCCCAAAGGCTGCCAATGGCTACCTTGAGGCCTCTGGCTCAGTTTATTGGTGAGTGAATTATTTTCATACAAGGCTGTCACAAAAACCCAAAAATTTCTTAATGGAAGAGTTGTGTTTTTTTTTAAAGTTTTGACTTGCTCTTTTTCTTATTTGTTCAGGTAACAGCCAGCAAACATCTAACATCTGGAAGCTTCTCCCACCCTGAGCAGGGCTCTTCATAACATGCCTCTGCATTTAGACCCAGTCCAGCTCAGCACACACTCAAAACTCAGCTGTGGACAGGTGAGACAACCCACCTGGTGGCTCAGAAGACCTCCCACCTTCCAGGAAGCCTGTTTAGAAGATACAGAGGGTCTGAAGAGCAAGCATTTGGCAGGAGACCAGAACCTCAGACAGCCGTATGTGGGCCAAGCACTGTGCTTTACGGAGCTGGAAGAGGTCAGCCTACGGCCACCTGCCTATCACTCCTGCCCTGGCACTGGCAGAACTGGCATGGGAGCACTGGGCATGTGTTCTGTGTCATGAGCACATATCTCAGGGGCCAAGCCAGGTACTGGAACCCACCCAGGAACCAGATGGACGTGGCAGGTCCTTCAGGACTACAAGGAGATGATACAACAGTGTGTTCTCAAACAGAGGCAAGAGGCCAGCCATATGCAGGCAGAACATTTGCTGAAATGCAGAGTGAGACCTCAGGTCTGGCTAATGGGACAACATTGTGACCAAGTTTTCTCATGACACATGTGGTCTCATGCACAGGGGTGCTCTATTCGTCAGGGCTTTCTAAAGGAACAAAACTCTCTCTCTCTCTCTCTCTCTCTCTCTCTCTCTCTCTCTCTCTCTCTCTCTCTCTCTCTGTGTGTGTGTGTGTGTGTGTGTGTGTGTGTGTATTTGGGGATTTGCTAGGTTGTCTTATAGGATGCGGTCTGAGACTCTAGCAATGGCTGCTCATGCCAGTAAAGATGTGAACCTGGCAGTTGTTCAGTCCATAGGCTGATGTCTCAGCAGTCCCAGTTTGGGGCTGTCACCCTGGAGGATTCCCGGTCCATGTTGCAGTCCTGGATAAGCTGATTCTAATATGGTTGAAGGACTGTCTCAACAACAGGCTAGATGACCAGTGGGGTAAGGACAAGCAGGCAGAAAGCAAAGTTTCCTTCCCCTCTGTCCTTCTGTGTGGCCTGTGACCAGGTGTCACCCACAGTAACTGTGGGTCTTTCTGCTTCAGATAACCTGGCTAAGAAAATCCCTCACAGGAGTGCCCAGCATCTTGTTTCAGTTGCATTCTGTATGCAGTCAAGTTGACAGTCAAGATTATCCATCACAAGCAGGCCGTGATTCTCCTCTAACTCTGCAGCTGGGAGACAAACTCAGATGCTAATGTCTGCCTCTCCTTGGTGTCCCTGAAGGGGACAGTTACTCTCAGTCTCTGCAAGCAGCAGGAGCCATTCCACTGCTGTTATGACTTAGTCCTGGGGTTCGCCCCTCATCTGGCAGGTGGCCTCTGGTGGAATGTGGCATGGGGAGAATAATGAAGCGTGGGTAGGCCCTGTGCTCACAGGCTTCTGTCCAGTGTGACAAGAGACCTGCCTTCAAGGCTGGAGTCCCCCATTTCCCTGGAGTGTGTGTGGCTAGAAGGTGGAGGGTTGCCCCTGTCGAGATCAACGCATGGAAGCAGATGGGCCTGGGAGAGAGTGTGGGCCCTGCTGGAGAAGCCCCTCCCCTGGTGGTCTTCTAGTCCCGGCTGATTCAACAACCAGCACCGTTACCCAAGGGTGGCAGCTCATTGTCATTGGTCGGCACAGATGCACTGACCCTGCGGAATGTTCTGGAGCCTGTGTTCTTTAGTTCTTTGCTTTCTGCTGGCTTCTCATCTATGTGTTCAGTGGTCAGAGATGAACTTTTTTTTGGGGGGGGTTGACTTTATTTAGTTTGTTAATTTGTTTTTTTGTTTTTTTGTTTGGTTAGTTGGTTTTTCGAGACAGGGTTTCTCTGTGTAGAATAGCCTGGCCTAGAACTTGCAGAGATCCACCTTCCTCTGCCTCCTGAGTGCTGAGGTTAAAGGCATGAGCCGCCACTGCCCAGTGAAAGCTGACGGTTTTAAAAAGCTGGTTTTCTCCCACCTGGCCTTAGCTTCCTGACTCAAAACATTCTTTGGTGCCAACTCCATTGGCTGCTTGCCAGAGGATGAAAACCACTCAAGTCTGTCTCCCACCCTGGACACTGCAGAAGTATTTGCTGTAGAAATGACACGGATCCCTTTTTTTTAAAAAAAAAACCTCTGATTGTAAGTGTGGTCCCTGTTCATTGTAAAAACTTTAAAAACATTAAGAAGACTAAAAGAAGTAAATAAAAATTTCCACGTTTTGTGAAAAGTTTTATTTTTCTACTAAAAGCACGATGTTGTGAGCATTTCTTCACAAAGTTCTCTTAAAACACAACTCTAGGGGTTGGGGAGATGACGGCTTAGTGGTTAAGAGCACTGACTGCTCTTCCAGGGGAACTGGGTGCAATTCCTAGCACCCACACAGCAGCTCACAGCGTCTGTAACTCCAGTTCCGAGGACTCTACTGCCCTCCTCTGGCTTTCTATGGGAAGCAGGCAAATAAGTAGTACACAGACAAACCTGCAGGAAAACACCCGTGCACGCAGAATTCAAGATGAAAACGCCCGTGCACGCAGAATTCAAGATGAAAACACCCATGCACGCAGAATTCAAGATGAAAACACCCGTGCACACAGAATTCAAGATGAAAACACCCGTACACACAGAATTCAAGATGAAAACACCCGTACACACAGAATTCAAGATGAAAACACCCGTACACACAGAATTCAAGATGAAAAGAAACCTGCTACTCTGAATGAAACGGTATCGTGTCAGTGGACCTAGTCCAGTTACTCTGTGTTTTCAGTTTCTGTGTTGTTAGCCTTGTACAGCTTCCTTTGTTTTTTCTTTTTTCTTTTTTTTAGAATTTACCCCAGGGCCTAAGAGAGACAAACATGGATCCACCTAGGAAGGAGAAAAGACAATCTCCTGAATAAATGGGGAGCTTGGTGGGCAGGGGGGGGAGGGGGGGAGGGAAGAGGGGAGGAAGAAAGGGGAGTGGGAAAAAAGTATAGCTCCAATAAAAACAGTTTAAAAGAAGAATCTATCCCAGGGTCTAGAATCAACACCACAAAGGTCAAAGACTTCCCAGAGAAGCCCTGACTTAATGTACACAGCGTGCATCCTCCAGGGTGTGCCCATCTTTGACAACACAGACTCCACTACACATTTTGCCAACCTGGGAGGCAAAGCTTGGCCCCCTGTGGGCTATGTGCTCTTTTTCCTTTGCCTCACTGTATAGCTGGTTTTCTAGTTTTCCTCTTTGCCCACAGCATCCCTCTTTCAGGTGTTCATAGCAGACACCTTTTTCTGATCTCTTACTGACTGTTCACTCTCTTGTGTGATGCCTCTGGGTTTACAGATGTCTTTAGTTCTATAGTTCTATTTTGCATAGCTAAGTTTACACAAATTGTGGAGAATTTGTTCTCCTGCTTTCTGTTGCTCTATCGCTATGCATGTTGTGTGCTGTGTTGCTCCTTATCTCCTGGAGCCATGGTTTCTCTTCCCATCAGCCCTGCAGCAGGGATGCCTAGTGTGAGGTGAGGCTTGGAACCACACCCAAGGAATTGGGCCACCTGGCCTTTGTCTTGTTTGGTTGTGGTTTTGAAATTGGGTCTTTTTATATAGCTCAGGCTGGCTTTGACTCTACTTTGGCTTCAGCCTCCAGACTGCTGGGTCTGTAGACATCTGCCCCCACACCTGACCCGTCCAGCCTTTGAAAGTGTCAGCCTGTAATTGCTAGACTGCTGGCCATCTCAACTGACCTCTGACTTTGACTCAAGAACTCGGGAATGGTCACCATTTGTGTCTCTCCTTCAGATGTCTGCCTGCTCTCTGTGTTTCCACTCTGTGGTTGCACCATTGTCGAGGATGATAGGAACTTCCAGAGCTACCCTAGGCTAGGCCATGTCCCTTGACTGCTTTATCTTGCAGCCTTGAGGTAGCGGCCGGTCACAGAGGATCGATTGTTGAGCGCTCCTCTCTCCCCTCCCGCCAGAAGTGCCAGATGTAGCAGGATGGGCAGGCTGGGGCTGGGAAGGTGTGCACTTGCTTGGGCTTCACAGCCTATGCTTGTTCGTCATCCGCAGCTGAACCAATGGCATTTCTCAGCCCATTAGCTTCTTGGTAAGGAAGAAGCAACACGGCACAAGGACTCGCCACACTCTTGCCTTCTCTTCTCCCCTCTGGTTGCCCCTCCTGCATCGCTCACCATTTCCAGCCTTTGCCACTGCTGGTACCCACCGTGGTTATTCTGACCCCTCCTTCTTTAGGATTGTCTCTCATGGCCAGGCCTCACCATCTTGGCTGTTTTCCATCCTGATTTTGTGCTCTCTGTCACAGCTCTGGATTTTGCTGTACCAGAACCCATTTCTGCTGTGATCCACTCTCAAGGGCCAGAGGTCAACAGCAGATGAGGTTTATGCCTCAAGCTTAAGCTTTTAGTTCAACCTCTCCTTTTCTATCCTATCTCTGGCCTCAGATGGTACTTGTCTGTCTCTTTGCTGCGGTCTGAACCCTTCTGCTCTTGATGGGATGAGAACTATGGCTCATGAGCACCAGGGCCCTGCATGCTTTGGCAACTCCGGAGGGAAGGCTGCAGCCCACGCTGTGTAGACAGAAGCTCCAGCACCCCATCCCCACTTTTCTCCACAGAGAGGTAGTAGATTGAGGTCTACCTGTTACCTCTAAGCAATGTCAGCCCACTTCCGGTGGGAAGGACAAGTAGGCCAGCACATCAGTAAAACAATAGTGTGTTCCCAGCTGGCTCTGACCACACATAGAATCCCACCCAGCTAACAGATGTCAGGAACAGGCTGCTTGATGCCCTGAGCCAACCCTAGTGTCTCAACAATGTGTCACCGCTGCCTTCTGACTTCAGTGGCGTGAGAAGGCATGCTCTTCCTTCTATTGCAGAAAACAACTGCAGCATCTGGAGCCCCAGGGTGTCTGAGGCATCCGGGGGCATCAGTCCTACACTGTACTTTAGAGGGAAGAGGAGGCAAGTCAAGGGACAGGAGTCGCAGAGGCAGTGCTCTGGGCACAAACCTCACCTGGCCCCAGCATGCTCTCCTGAGGTTTCTGAAGACAAGAACCTCCTGGGGGCTCAGCAGGGGACCAGCGCTGGGTGAGGCTGACAGGGAGACTTGATCTGTAAGTCCAGCTTTGATCTGGTGGCTGTGGAGCTTGGGACCATAGGCCTTGGAGCTCTTGCTCTCTATGCCAGGCTATGCACACCGAGTGCTATTCCTTCAGGAGCCACGCAGGGCCAGGCACCGGGTGTTGTCCTGGACACTGCAGCCACCATTCCTAGTCAGGAGTGTATGCGATCCCATGTCTGCAGGGATCACAAAGGCCCCATCCACTGCACCCTCTGGAAGGAGAACAGGAATGACTTGAAATGAGGCACAGTGGTGCCATCAAGCCAGCTGTTCACAAGTGATATCTCGGGGGCTGGCACAGGGCAAGATTAGGACTACAGTATGATCTACCATAGTCTGGCTGCGTCGGGGCAGGGTTCTCCCATGAATCCCATCCTGGCACTAGTCACATGACCTCCCAGATTGAAGGAATCCCTGGGAAGACAGTGGCAATCTGTGTAGTACTGTATATAGCAGTGTACATAGGGTCTAGCGCCTGTGTATATAACAGGCTTCCAGGTAAGGGAGGTCCTTCTAAGTGATGGGCCTCCAGCTGGTGTGAACTGGCCTGGCCAAAGGAATGGCCATGGCCGCAGGGTCCCCTGTAACAGTCCTTGAAGCCTGCCCCTCAGCCCTGACTCCATCTTCTCTCTAGCCTGGCCACTTGGCAGCTCCCACATCTCATGACCAACCACACCCTGCTCCTTATGCAGCTGCATCCTCCAGCAAGTGCCCAGAAGAGATCGGCTGGTTTCTAAGGTGGGGACTTGCTGGCCAGAGCCACTCCTCAGCTGCCTTTCCTTATCTCTGTCTGTGCACTCAAACCAGAGGACCCGCTTCTGCATCCCTCTGTGTTCTGCCTCTGGTCACTGTTTGCTTCCTTGGGCCACAGCACTTGCCCCTGTGCTATGACATCTCTCTTGATTCTTTCCAATATCCAGTCTCTTAACATTGCAGCATGACACTGTCCTCTACAAAGTTCACACCCAAGAACTGTAGTTGGGTCAAATGTAGTGGTACACACCTTTAATCCCACCATTTTGGAGGCAGAGGCAAGCAATTTTCTGAGTTTGAGGCCAGCCTAGTCTACATGTTGAGTTCTAGGCTGGCCAGGCCTACATAGTCAAGATCCTATATTAAAATATATATATATATATATATATATATATATATATATATATATATATATCAGCCAGGCGGTGATGGTTCATGCCTTTAATCCCAGCACTTGGGAGGCAGAGGCAGGCAGATCTCTAAGTTCAAGGCCAGCCTGGTCTACAGAGTGAGTTCCAGGACAGCCAGAGCTAATAGAGAAACTCTACCTTGAAAAATCAAAATAAAAAATGTTTAAATAAGCCTCTAAGCCGGGTGGTGGTGGCGCACGCCTTTAATCCCAGCACTTGGGAGGCAGAGGCAGGCGGATCTTTGAGTTCAAGGCCAGCCTGGTCTACAAGAGCTAGTTCCAGGACAGGAACCAAAAGCTACAGAGAAACGCTGTCTCGAAAATAAAAAAAAAATAAGCTTCTAGTTCTGGACTGCAGTTCAGACACACCTTACACCATGCCATCAGCACAATTACTGCTTTTGTTGAGCCAATGGGGCACTTTGCCAGTGCGGTCTTGGGTATTCTGTGGCTGCCTTTGAGCAGGCATTTCTATGGTCACCCCTGCTGATCCATGGCTGCAGTGGCCTGCCCTCGCTGATTCCAGCTGCTGGACCACCTGCTAGAGCCATCCGCAGTGTCTCTCAGCAAGTTCATGTGGCATGGTGCTGCTACTCCTGTGTCTGGGTGGGACTTAGAAAAGTGGATGGTGCTGCTACGCCTGTGTCTGGGTGGGACTTAGAAGCCTCATTAGGGGAATGCTCTGGCTCAAGGCCAAGTGGAAGTTAGCAGCACCATGGCTGTTGCTGGCTGTTTTTACTCTTACATTTTTTTTTTTTGCTTTTTTTCTGGGGTGGGGGGGGCACCACTCAGCTCCCAAATCACATGCAGAGGATTATTCTTAATTTATGAATACCAGCCTTAGCTTGGCTTGTTTCTTGCCAGCCTTTCTTAATTACCCTATCTTTTGTCTCAGAGCTTTTATCTTTTTCTATTCCTTACACTTTCCCTTTCCTTCTTACTCCGTGTCTGACTGTGTAGCTGGGTGGCTAACCCTTCAATATTCCTCTCTTGTTCCCAGATCTTTTTCTCCCAGATTTCTCTTCATATTTTTCTATCCTGTCTGCCAGCCCCTCCCATTTCTCTCTCCTGCCTTGCTATTGGCCGTTCAGCTTTTAATTAGACTATCGGGTGTTTTAGATAGGCACAGAAACACAGCTTCACAGAGTTAAACAAATGCAGCATAAACAAAAGTGTAACACACCTTAAAAAAATATTTTTACAACAATGGCCTAGAAGGCAGTGGGCCCTCAGAATGTCCCCAGGCTTAGCACTCTTGGGACTTGAAGTCTCATTGTTGATATTTTCCCTTCTTCCATCCTTTCCCCAGTTTCTTCCCTGTTCTATTCTGCTCAATGTATAGTATGTATGTGTCTAAGTGTATTATATGTGTGCTTGCATGCACACATATATACATTTGTGTTCATGTAAGCATATATTACATATGTAAATGCACTTTTTGCTTATCTGCGTTTCCTTACTTTCTTAGTGCACACACCTACTTCATATTTAGTTAGCAAGTAGTGGTGTGGAGGTTAGGGCCCCATACCATAATAACAGGACCTTCCTAAGAGCTGGCTGAGTGCCACCCTGGTCCTGACTGTGTCCCGGAGCCCTGATGTCTCCTGAATGTGTGAGCAGCATTGTAGGCTGATATCTAGATGAATCTGGGGCAGGAAAGATGGGCTCAGAACCTGGTGGGCAGACAGGACCCACAAGAGTAGTTTTGGCATCTGTGGAGGGATGGCTGCGGCAACTGAGAGGCAGTCTTCAGGTTGGGCACCATTATACTCAGTCCCAGAGGGGAAGGACTGTAGACTTTGGCTCACAGTAGATGCAAAGTCTCCCTCCCTCCTGGGGTGAGGTCATGGGGGTGCCGGCATGGGTAGGATTCCCCCCCCCCCAGCGCATCCTGCACATACATCTCTCAGGTCACAGCCTGCTGGCCTACAGTGGGTACAGGTGGCGCTGATGGACTGCAGGCTCTGCCCGCTCACAGAGGCCATTCCATCGCCGTTGCCATCCAGATTGGCCTTTGTGAGGATGGGGCCTCCCAGACCTGCCTGATGTCTCCTCCTGTCCTCTGCCTACCTGTTAGACTGTAGCCAACTGTAGCTGTTAGAGCCTACTGTTACCCTGGAGGATAGCTGTGGAGTCTTGCTCACTGTGTAGTTTCTGAACCTCCTTAATCAAATCTGGAGATATTTCTAGCGCAGACCCCAGGAAGTCTAGGACCAGTCATGAGGGTGATGTGTCCACAGAATATGAGCAGACCTTTGGTCATTCCATACCAGGACAGCTTCTATTCTATTGGCCTATCTAGATCTTCAGAGGGCTGTTGAGGTAGCCTGTGACCCCAAGGGCTGTCCTGGTGGCCTTAACTCTCTCTTTCCTGTTAGCCGAATGAGCTTTGTCTCAGCCCTATGTTGCAGGTCTAGGGTCCTATAGCAGGAGGACTGATCATCTCAGGCCCACCCCTCCACAGTTTGTGGTCAGGTAACCATCTTTTAAGGACTGACAGCCTCACTTCCCCATTTTGTAGATTGAGTAAACTGAGGCCCTGACAGAGGTGGTGACACCTGGGAACCTTCAGCTCATACTGTCTAACTTCCTGAGAGCCCTTTGCCTTGCCTGGGACCCCACCAATACATTGGCAGCATGGGACTGGAATGTGTGGTTTTGGTCAGTAGTTGGTAGAGAGACTGAAACTGTAAAGAATGCTCCTATCAAACCAAATTGCCCATCTCAAAGGGCAGACCTTGTGGACCTAGTACCTGCTGTGCCTTGGTCATGGTCAGGACTACTTGCTATTCCACAGTGACTCTCTATGTCTCAGAGGGTCCTTTGATTACTGTAGAATGTGGGCTAAAACTCTGATCCTTTTCCTGCCTCAGAGAAAGGCTCTGAGTGCAAGGAGAGAGGCAGGTGACATAGAACTTCATAGGTTAGAGAAGGGTATACCCTCAGCTTCATCCACCCTCACATGGTTGGAGTCCCTAGTCTGGGATGCTACTAAGTCACTCTGAGAGACTTGGTAGAAGCAACTAGCCTTAGTGAAAATTGCGTGTCACCAGAAACCGAACCCCACGGGGTGCTGTCTCTCTTAGAGACGTCTAGCTTTCTGCCTTCCTTGGTTGCCAGCAGTCAGTCTTCAGGTGCTGTGGCATCCAAAGCCCGCACACAAAAGCATGAATCGAGACCACCTCTTGCTGTGCTCCATGTCCAATTTGCAGGCTGAACGCAGCAGCAAACACTCTTTGCAGAACGTTTCCTATTTGTATAAACATTGATTACAAGCTCCAGCTCCCCTAAACGACTTAAGCTATAATTATATGTTAGGTATGACTGTTTTCTTTGACTGCGACGAACACTGTAAACGTGCTGCTTGCATGGACAGCTTCTACTCATGGTGTGGATGTCCCTTCCCTGCAAACCACTCTGCGCATTATTGCCCTGAGGCAGCTGTACTGGGATCTCACTGACCAGATGTTCTTTGTCTGGTCATCAGGACGTTTTCCTGCCATTCTGTGGGTAAAGGGATCTCATCTTTGGACCAGGCCATCCATCGGGGTCATCCAGTGGGTGTGAGATGGTCTCAGGAGGGGCTCGCGGATTCCACATCTAGATTAGAGCAAGAGTTACTCTAACAAAGCACCAGACACTGAGGATGCCTAAGGCCACACTTTGCTCTTGCGTTTTAGAGGCTGTCATAGTGCACTCCCACTGAAGGTTTGGAGCCTTCCTGCCTCCTTTAGTTCCTAGGGCCCCTGGCATTTCATGGCTGATGGGAAGTCTTTTCTGTCCTTCATAACGACACTTCAATCAAGGTTATCTCATCTTGAGATCCTTCACTGAAGAATCTCAAAAGCATCTCTTTCCCAACAAGCTCACAGCCCAACCCTCTGGGGTATGAGGTGGGTGTGTCACACTTGAGGGCATGTGGCATTCACCATGGCATCCGAATCTTGGGCTTCAGACCATTCTCCTCTCCCACTGCTCCCCAGAGGAGCCCCCGTTGACTATGTCTTCATGATACCATCAGAGAAGTCATCAGAAGAGTGCCTGGCCAGAGGCAGGAGGCTGCTGCAAGCCTTGCACACTATTCCGCTTCTTAATTCATGCAACATCAGGTCAGGAGAGCCTGCTTGTGTAAGGACTCCTCTGTCTGTTCCACAGATGTGGAGGCTAGTGTGTGTATTGAGGTCCTTTGGTGTAGGTCCAGAGCAAGAAGAAAGAATGTTACAGGTTTTACACACTCACTAAATATGCTGTCTGAAAGATGAGTCCGCAAGCACTAATCACTCAGACTTGGGACAGGAAGAGTTTTATGTTATGGAGTCTGTTTGTGACCCGGCCAGGCATGGTTTCCCCCATAGGACATTGTGGTGGTTTGAAAGAAAATGGCCCCCCCCAAAGGAAGTGGCACCATTAGGAGGTGTGGCCTTGTTGGAGGAAGTGTGTCACTGTGGGGGCGGGCTTTGAGGTCTCTTTTGTTCAAGATTCCCTCAGTCTGACAGGCAGTCGATGTGCTGCTACCTTTTGGTCAAGATGCAGCTAGCACCACATCTGCCTACACACCGCCATGCTCCCCCCATCATGATCATAATGGACTGAATCTCTGAAACTGTAAGCAAACCACCCCAATTAAATGTTTTCTTTATAAGAGCTGCCGTGGTCATGGTGTGTTTCCACAGCAATAAAAACCCAAACTAAGACAGACACTGGAACATACTCTGAAGGAGCATGAAGCTCCTAGAGGCATGCAGGAAAAGAACGTGGTGGGCCAGGGACATAGAAAACCCTATGGTCGCATTGTGCCTGGCTTCTCTGTGATAGCACAGGGCAAGGCTGAGAGGAGTGAGCAAGGGGAGAGAGGCTAAAGGGACAGGAGATGAGGGATCTGAAAAGAGGAGAGAACTTCTGACTTTTGCATGCAAAGCTTCTCTGCCCTGGACCTGTGGGAGTCTTGCTAGGAGGTGCACTGTTTAGGGATGGCCTGGACCTGTGGGAGTCTTGCTAGGAGCTGCACTGTTTGGGGACGGCCTGAACCTGGTACAGCCTACACACCGGGCTCATCTGAGTCATGGGGCACTGGAGACATAGGACACTCCTCCATGAATAAATGTCTTGGGGATTTTGTAATAAAGTATGACAAACAGCAGTAGATGCTCAGAGGGAAATGGTCATTTTTCAGTCTTGAAGGCAGGAAGTCAGCATCAGGGAGTCTTGGAGCTGGTTCTATCAGGGGCTGTGAGGAAGACTGTCCCAGGCTACCCTTCTGCTCCTGGTGGTGGCCAGGTGAGTTTTTTGACTTGAGAAAATGTCACTGCCAACCCATGCCTTCGTCACCATGCTGTTGTTTCTGCATGCGTGTCTGTGTCCAGGTTCACTCTTTTTATGAGGCTGCCAGTCCTGATGGGTCCCTACCCTGCTCTAGTATGACCTCATCTGCATTCATGATACCCACCAGGATGCTGTTTGCGAGTAGGACCGTCTCTGAGGTCCTGCAGGCTAGGACTTCATCATGCAAATGAATGGACTCCATTCAACCCAGCACAGCAAGCACATCTCCCTGCTAGAGCCAAGCAGGACGGTGAGGCACCTAATGTTCAGCATGCTGACCATCTGCTATGGGTCACTGATGGTCTGCAAAGAGGATGTGACTCTGGCAGATGTTGCTAAAGCCTGTTCCTACAAGGGTATCCTGCCCTGCCTGTCGTAGTTTAGGGTCACCATTCCTGTAATGACCAAAAAACTTGGGGAGGAAATAATTTATTTCCATATAATGGTTCACCATCAAAAGCAGTGGGGGGCAGAAACTCAAAAATGGGGTAGGAACTTGGAGGCAGGAGCTGATGCAGAGGCCATGGAGGGGTGCTGCTTACTGGCTTGTTCCCCATGGATAGCTCAACTTGCTCTGTTATAGAACCCAGGACTACCAGCCCAGGGATAGCACTATCCACATGAGCTGGGTCTGCCCCCATCAATCACTAACTAAGAAAATGCCCTGCGGGCTTGCCTACGGTCCAGACTTAAGGAGATATTTTCTTCATTGAGGTTTCCTTCTCTCAAATGACTTTAACTTGTATCGTGTTGGCAATACTATCTAACACACTGCCTAACCCATGACTCATGAAGAAGGCAGAACCAGACATGCTGTGGCCATCTCAGCTCTCTGGAGCTTTACTCTGGGGGACTGACATGTCCAGGAGAGTGGGACTGACCATCATGTCTAACTTCTGGGTAGGCAATACTTGCCTGTTATTTTCACCTCAGGGGACAAATCGTCAGCAACGTGTTTGGTCTGGCTCCCACTGTGCCCTGGCCCATTCAGCACCTCTCTCTTCTTTAAGCCATGGTGTCATTACCATGAGCAGGCCCAAGAGTGCCATCTACTGCTGCCTGCCACTTCCTTCTCTTCGGGGAATAGAATATTTACTTGTTTGTTTGTTTGTTTGAGACTGGGTCTCATTATGTAACTCAAGCTAGCCTCAAACTTCCCTTTCTTCTGCCTCCTCCCCAAAGCTGGGATTAGACAGTGTACCGCCATGACTGGTTTAGTTATTCTTCTCACCAGAAAAAGAAATACTTGATATTTCCCAATATCTCATCTATGTTTGTATGATACTCTAGTTTTTTAAAGCTGGTAATTATGTATTATTTTGTGGTTGGAGGGCAGGGACATGCATGCCACAGTGATTTTGTGGAAGCCATGGGACAGTGCAGGCATCAGCTCTCTCTCATCTGTGTGTGGCCCCGGCACTAAACTCAGGTCCTCAAGCTTAGCAGTGAGTGCCTTCATCTGCTGAGCCATCTTGAAGGCCATTTTACTTCCTATCCTTTCCAGTGTGTTCATGTCATGCCTGTTGTCCTCAATGCCTTTACTCTTTGCCCTGGTTGTTTTTATTGTGTTTTGCTTTTATTTAATGAAATTTTGATAAGCACACATCAAATCGGTCACTTTAACTGTGCTGTCAGCGGTACTGTAATCCACACTTGCGGCCTCGGTCAGCCACCATTCCCTTCCCTCTCCAGCACGTCCTCCTCTTCGAAGCTGAATTCTGTCTCCATGTACCTGCCCCAGCCCTTGGCATCTACCTGCTGTATCTACTGTCTCTCTGGATTAACCAGCTCTAGAGACCTCACATAATAAAGTCTCGTGGGATTTGTCTTTTGTATCTGGTTTCTTTCACTTAGCATGTTTTAGGGCTCATCTCCGTTGGAGTATTGCCATAATCTCTTTCATTTTGAAGGCTGGATAATATTTCACTGCCTTGTTTATACGCACATCCTCCTTCATGGACTCGGGTTTGTTTTCACCTCTGGGCACACGAATAATGATGCTCAGAACATCTCTGTACAAATGTATCCCTGGGTCCCTATTTTCAGTGCTTTTGAGAGAGCTGGGGTGATGGTATGTGGCTTTAATCCTAGCACTTGGGAGGCTAAGGCAGGAGGATCACGAGGTCAACCTGGCTTATACAGTGACACCTTCTCTAAAACAATAGAATTAGGCAGGTGTAATGTCCCGCTCTTGCACTCCCATGATAGATGTAAGTAGAGGCAGAAGGGTCAAGAATTCAAGGCCTTCCTCATTACAATAGCTGGTTTGAGGCTAGTGTGGTCTACATGAGGCTGTCTCAAAAATAAAAAATAAAAAAAGTATAATCACCTGATCCAAGTGTGGTCCTTTAATAGCAGCACTCAGGAAGCAGTGGCAGGTGCATCTCTGTAAGTTCTCAATTGGTGAGGCTATCAACTGCAGCCAGGGTATATGCAGAAGGGGAGGCAGTCTTCTCCCCTTCTTTCCTCAATAATCAGCAGAGTCAGTAAGGCCCACAGCCCCAGACAGAAGTCAAGGGCTTTACCTCTAAATGAAATGGAGTCATCTAGATGTAGGGCCTGGAGCTCATCCTAAGGATCCCAGCAGGACACCAGTTTCTGAGGCTCAGCATGCCCAGCCCTGTGTCAGATCTCCAGGCTTCTCTGTGTGCCAATAGACATTCGCTGCTTTAGAGTATGACAATAGAAGAGCAATTAGGGCAAGACAGCATCTGTGAGTGTCCCATCCAGTAATGAAGGAACCCACAGGGTTCTTCCAGGTCCAGCCCCTCCTTCCTGGATCGTCTACCATTGTTGAGTGTTCATGGCATCTCACCTTTGTGCTCCCAACTGTATCTGTATCCAAGCCTTATGTGTTTTCCCACTGCATGTCCAGGGGCTCATACAATATGTAAGTTAAATCGTGCCTGTAGTGGGCTTGGTAGCCCTGGGAGTGGGTGGTCAGATTGCGGTTGACTCTGCATCCCATCATGGAGGTTTGGGCTCCTTCCCAGTTTTCTTCTGGAACATGGAATTCAGTTGTGTCAATAGATATACAGACAGCGGATTCAGGGCTATGTTAGCAATGGTCCACTGAGCTGTAGAACTGGGGCAGGGTTACACAATTTAATTTTGATGGCACCAAAATACTTTTCCAAATGGTTGCAGTAATTTGCTCTCCAACAAGACAAAATTCTGTTTTCTGCTCCTGTTGGGCAGGCTTTCCTCTAAAATACATCAAATAGTCAAGTACCCACAAGCATTTGAGACAAGTCTTTAGTATAGAAAACAGACCAATAAATAAATCAGTTTGCAGCAAAAGGTCATGAGTTGCTGTCAGTCAACTGACTGGGGTTCTTTTACTCTACCTAGGGAGAATCTGCAGTAGACAAGGAGAAGCTCTCCCGGTGCTGGTAGTCCTGGGCCCCTGAATGTCGGAGGCCTAGGGATTAGAATGGCAGACCCAAAGACTAACAGCTTCAAGCAGGGCTTTACTGTTCCAGGGTATGGATGTAGATGCTGCAGACTTAGACAGTCTAATTGGAGACCTGTTGTTGTGGTCTTAAACCACCAATGGCCCCACTGCTTGGCAGCAGTGAGAAGCAGCAAGTGTTAGAGCTAATGAATGGTCCTTGGGTGCTGGTGTGCTCAGCGCTACAGGGAGCAGTGTCACAGCCTAGGGTGACAGGCGCTTGCACTTAAAGTTTGGCAGCTTTCTGAAACTTCTGGCAACTAAGGAAGGCTTACAATTTCCCTTCTCTATTCTTACCAGCCTTCTGCCTTTCATGTGTTTATTTAATGTGCATGAGTGTTTTGTCTACATGTATATTTGTGTACTACATGCATGCCTGGTGCCTGTGGAGACCAGCAGAGGGAGTCAGATCCCTTGGAACTGGAGTTACAGACAATTGTGAGATAGGATGTAGGTTCTGGGAAGCGAATTCTGGTCCTCTGGAAGAACAGCCATTGCCTCTAGCTGCCGAGTCTTCTTCTAGCCCTCCCCTCTGTCTCTGGCCTCTCGGCTCATGCCCTGCCATTTCTTACCTGCTCTCTATTTCCCCTGCCCCTTGTTATCCCCGCTACTCTGTTCCCCATCATTTCCACCCGGACTCCGCTCTGGGACTCTTCAGCAATTCAGCGCTGTAACCACAGTTGTTCCGGTGGCTTCTGCCAACTCTGCTGTAGATTTATGAGCCCTTGCTTTGTGTTTGGAAGCTCAGCCTTGCTAATGGTAAAGATCAAAACCAGACATGGCAAACTCTTTAGTCCTGAGCCTCCCCCAGCCTTTAATTTTTGGGTTGGGCTTGGCCAGGAAGAGACCTAACTTTTCAGAGATTTGGCTATAAATACCCTGTGCACAGTCACAATGAACTCCTAAAGAACAAATCTAATAAAACTAGCCACTGGGGAGAAGAGGGGCAGGTGTCTGGAGGGGGAGACTATTTGCATGTCCTGTGGCTGCTATACAAAGTGCCACAGTGAGTGGCCTAAATTACCAAAAGTGTATCATCTTATAGTCTCCAGGCCAGAAGTCTAATCTGACAGAGCTCTTCTCCCTCCCGAAGCACCAGAGAGAGTCCTTCCCGCCTCTTCCAACTCCAGGGAGCTCCAGGTGCCCCTTGACTTTTGGCTGTATCGCTCCAATCTCAAACTCTGGGCATGTGGTGTCCTCTTTATCCTGGGTCCCTGGGCCTCTACCTTTGTGTCTTACAAGGGCGCTTGTGTTTGGATTTAGGACCCACTGAATAATCTAGGGTAATGTCAATGCCAGACCCTCCTCTTAATTGCTTCTGAAACATTCTCTGTTCAAATAGGGTCCTGCTCACAGGTTCAAGGGGTTAGGTGTGCACATATTTTGGGGGGTTGTGTTCTGTTCCCACAGATGGCATGAGAGGTCAAAGGGTCTGCCACAGAAAGAAGTTGGGAGATTATGTTAAGTGAGGGTGCAAGATGGAGTAGGTTAAGCTAGTGTAAATGCCACATCAGCTCATGTGGAAGGGCTGATGCAGGGGAGTAGCTACCAAGCTAGAGCAAGGCAGTACTGGATCAGTCGGTCAAGTGCATTTGTTTTTTAAAAGTGGACACACTGTTGGCGTTTACATGATAGGAAGAAGCATGTCCAGGCCATTCAGCTCCTCTGGAGAGAAACTTGAGGACAGGCTTGCCCTGACCCTCTGACCTCCAGCTCCAGAGACCCTGTGCTGGTTGCTTTTTTCAACTTGACACAAACCTAGGCATTTGGGAAAGGGAAACCTTAATTGAGAAAATGCATCTGTAAGACTGGCCTGTAGGCAAGTCTGTGAGGTGTTTTATTAAGTAGTAATTGATGTGGGAGGGCCCAGCACACTGTGAGTAGTGCCAGCCCTGGCCAGGAGTCCTGGATTATAGAAGAAAGCAGGCAAACAATGTTCCTCCATGCCCTCTGATTCAGTTCTTGCCTCCAGGTTCCTTCCTCGAGCTTCTGTCCTGACTTCCCTCTACAATGGAAAGACCCGAGAGTTGTAATCTTAAACTCTTTCTTCCCCAAGTTGTTTTTGGTCATAGTCTTAATAGATACCTTAACTAAGACAGGTCCCTAGTTGTGGCCCCTACTCACCTCCCTGCCTCTCTTCTCTGCATTAGCTCCACAGCTGGCTCCTCCTCATTAGACAGCACCAGACGGGAGGTGGCCCCTGCGGTCATGCCTCTCACCCCCATGGCCACCAGAGAGAAGATTCGGTCCAGGTTCCATGGCAGCCATGACCTAATCCACCGCCTGTTTGTCTGCATTTCAGGTATGACCTGGACCTGGGACACGAGCGTGGGGACAGGCAGGACATGCCCTAGGAGAGAAAGAACAGTGGGGCTGGCCCAGCTTGCCCTGGCTAAAGCAGAGGGCAGTGTGGTCTGCAGAGCAAACCTAGGGGTGGGACCAGATCTGTCCTACAGGGAGGAGGGAGCTCTGTAAGTGAAGGTGGAGTAGCATTTTCCTCCAGGGGTGGCTGGGAGCGATGGGATCCGTGATCAAGACAGTCAGACCCTGGACACTACTTCAGGCTGGACTTTACCCTGGGATCCATGGCTATACAGAGCCTGTTTAGTGACCCTGTAGAAAAAATTACTCAGGGCGGTGTGGTATTGGGTACTGGGAGAATATAGACATTATTTGTATTCCCTCGCTTCTGTGATGGCACCAGGTGCTGCCATAGGCACAGTGTTCTGGGACCTCTGTGGGTGTCTGTTTTAGTCGTGGTGGCTGTGACTCTGGAAAAGTTATATATTCATGAGAGCAGCAATGGTGGGGTTGGGCAGGAAGCTCTCATTCCTTCCTATCCTCTCTTGATTCCTGAGTTTGTAATTATGGCAAGGGAATCCTCTCTTAAAGGGTTGGGAATTGCTAATCCGTGAGCTCTGGGTGTGTCCTGTCCAGCACATGGTAGTGTGGTCTACCGAAGTGATTGGCTCAACGCAGCCTTCTGTCTCCCTGTCACTCCTCCCACTGGCTTCTCTTATCAGGTGTAGCTGACCAGCTGCAGACGAACTATGCCAGCGACCTGAGAAGCATTCTCAAAACACTGTTTGAGGTCATGGCCACCAAGCCTGAAACCGACGACAAGGAGAAGCTAAAGAAGGGTGAGTGCTGCTGCAGGACAGGCTCAGAGGCCCTTGCCAACCACTGTGTCCACTGTCCCCAAGAAGGGAGTATGCAGAAACTCACACCCCAGGATCTGCCGGACCCAGTGTGCCAGGTTGTCGACTTGGGGAGATGAGTGTGTAGCCCGGAGAAGTGGCTCCGCATGGCACCTTGCAGGTGGGTCCCTGGCTCTGGTTCTTGCATAGGCTGTAGCAGGCCATCCAACTTTTCACTGCAGACAGAGGTTGGGGACCCGCCTTCCATCTTAGACTAGACCAGGTGACTAGACGAGGTACAGTGTTAGTTACAGTCACCTGTCAGTGTGCAGAGCCCAGCCTGAGTGACAAAGGGGACCCAGCCCCATCCCTCTATGAGAGGGTGGCATATCCACCCCAGCCGCTGCATATTTATTCATCTTCAGCTCACTGAAGCATGCACGTGTGCTCCGACATTTATTCGTAGGTACATACATGTACATGCTTATTTGTACATGCATACCTTACATACACAACAGATAAACAGATATTTGGCAAGGAAGGGAATTTGCTCTTTGTCCCTGTAGGGTCCTGATAGGAAATGGGACTAGGCACTACTGGTGCTAGCCTGGGGTACCTGTTTGGGGAGAGCTACCTCTCTGCACAAAGGCTTCTGCCCATGTGCTATCTGGGTATATGGGATAGTCCAGCTCGTCCTAGAAGTCTGGCCTAACAGGGCATGTCCTTGTTGGTGAGGAGGAACTTCTGCCTCAATCAGCTCTGCCATCTGACTGGCAATCCAGGGAGGGCTGCCTTCTGAAAATCAGGAGTCAAGTTGTTGACTCTGAACAGGGTTCTCAGATGCCATGACTTTAAAACTTCTGCCTTGGGGATGATAGGCCAGGAAATCTTACCAGTGTCAGGGCCCAGGGCTAGATGCTCATGCAGAGGAGCCACCAGGTGCCCCCGGGGTCCACCACATTGTACAAAGAATGGACCCTTTTATAGGAAGAACTTTGCCAGTGTTGGCATCCTGCCTACTGAGGTGACTTGCTCTGTGGGCTGAGAGATGGTTGGGGGGCTTGTGGGAGCTGGAAACTTGGAGGCATCCAAGTGCTCACTAAGGACAATCAGTCGCATCTGCTGCCTTACCTGCCAACCCCAGTGGCTCCCTTCTCCCTTCCAGTAACCCAGACCCTACGGAGTGCAGCCTTGGAGGACTGTGCGCTATGCCAGGAGACGGTGTCGTCCTCAGAACTGGCGGCCAAGACTCGAGATGGGGACTTTGAAGGTATGTGGGAAGCTCAGGTGTGGACCTGGCTTGCCGTCTGTCTGCTGAGCAAAAGGAGCTACACTGTACATATTCATCCAGACATCAGGCCATTTGGAGATAGGGCATTAGGTGTATACAGGCCCTTTACTGCTGAGCAACCCTGGGCCTGAGGTATAGCAGCTCAGGCTAGTAGGTACAAACTGAGGGAGGAGGAGTACGATTGACTGTGGCTGCAATAATCCAGGACCCCGGCACTTACCTGCGCTGAAGGAGTCTCCCATAGCAGCCTCAGGACACTCTGGGACATTAATGGGGGCTTCGTGTGGGTGCGGAAGCCTTCCTTGTGGTGAGGACAGGAATTGAAGACTGATACGGTCACGTAGGGTCTGCCCAGAGTGGTCTGGAAACTAGGCAGCTTGGATGTCAGGGGAAGAGTCCTGGGCTGCTTGGGAATGTGCAGTGCATCTATGGGAGAGGCCCAGGACATGTGGGAAATATTCTGCTACAGTGTTAAAGGGGGTGCCTGGGTCAAGAAGGTCTGCATTAGTCTAGCCATATGGCTAAAGTGAGTGACCCGAGATGAAGGTCTCAGTTAGGGCATGTTCATTGATTCCACTGTACGTCCTGAGTCCAGATGGTCTGGCCTGGGGCCCGCAACTGGAGTGTGACTCTGACCACTGACATTGTGATCAGTGACTGACAGGCCTAGAGCAGGACCAGAGGAGTGGGATAGGGGTGTCTACCCTTTCCCTGCCCCCAGCCCACCGCTCTGTCCTGTTGCTCTTGTTGTGACAGACCCTCCTGAGTGGGTGCCAGATGAGGCCTGTGGCTTCTGCACCTCCTGCAAAGCACCCTTCACCGTCATCCGCAGGAAGCACCACTGCCGCAGCTGCGGGAAGGTGGGTGGGGCCCCGTTGGCCCTCTGCATCTTTGGGGTTATGTGGGGACTGTCCCCAGGCACAGCATCAGGGTTTAGAAGTTAGGGTTGATGTTCTGGTAATCCACTCAGGTTCTTAGTACCCGTGTGCACATGCTCCCACCCCCCAGATTCTAGGCTCTATTCTGACTCCATATACTAGGCCATGCTTAGCTAGTGTGCAGGCTCAATCCTGGCCCCTCCAAGGTGAGAACAGGGAGGGGCAGGGAGGTTAAGAAGGAGTCTGCCGTGGTTATGGTGAAGGGCCTAGTTACTTTCAAAAAGCCTGACCTACTGGGCCAGCCCTGCCCAGAATTTCCTACAGTGTCTGGAGCAGGCTAACTCCTGCCCACCATTGTTTGGCCTGTTTTGGGTGGAAGGGCTGTGTAACGAGGCTGACAAAGGCCCTGTCTGCTCACTGCCTTCTGTCCCTCCTTGGCTTCCAGATCTTCTGTTCCCGCTGCTCATCACACTCGGCACCACTTCCGCGCTATGGACAAGTGAAGCCGGTCCGCGTGTGCACACACTGCTACATGTTCCATGTCACACCTTTCTACAGCGACAAGACGGGCATGTGATGCTGTGCCTGGCGCGTCCCAGCTGAGTGGGCCGGAGACTCCAGGACAGAGGCACTGTGTTTGCCTTGAGTCCTGGCGAGGGTCTCCGGGATGGAGGTGCTTTGCCTGCTGTCTGCCCTGTCCAGGCTGTGCAGCAGCAGGGCCCCATTGCATCTCATCAAGCCGCTACTGCTGCAGGCCTTCCTGGGTTTCCAAAGCTGTCCAGAGCCTCTGTCTACTCCCCCTGCCTCTCCACTTGTGGAGACACCCGTCCTGGCATGGGGTCGGGGATGCTTCATTGCTCTTCTAGGTCAGGGTACCGAGCCAGGCAGGGTTGGACTCTCTTCTCTTGCCCGTCCAATGGCGTTTTGCTTCAGTTGTGCATACTAAGGCAGGAGAGGGCCAGTTCTGTATGTTCTGTTCTGTAGCTGAAACCCTGGAAGCAGAAGCCAGGAGACGCTAGCCCCCCAACATCATAGCAGGGCTCCCCGCTGCTTACCACCCACCTCATTCCCTAGTGCTCACCACCTGCCTCGGGACCCTGCCCAACAACATGCATCTCGTTTCCATTTGAAGGGGGAATGTAAGAAGCAGACACAGTGGTCCCCTGGGGAAGCAGGCATGCCCTTGGCATCTATACCATGGCCGCTTGCTGGTGGAACAGGGCCCGACCACCCGCTGATAGCGTAGGCTGAGCTCTCAGGTGTTGGGGACTGGACTCATCAGGCAGCCGCCACTCGGCTAACAGTTCCTTCTTCCTCTGCACCCACCGGGACTCTAACCCACTTCCTCAGACCTCAGTGCGGCCTGGACAGGCTGAGATGCACAGACACCTCCTCAGGCTTCAATCTCAGGCTTCACGTTGCAATGATGATTACAGTTTTATTTTTAGAGAGATGACACACCTACTGCTTCTTTTATAGGATGAAATCCAATCGCTGTTCAGCAGTGGAATACACATGCACAAAAATGGCTTCTGTGCGGGGGTGGGGGGAGAGTATATAACAGAGGGAATATTATCTATTGAGATTATTTTTATTTTCTAAATGCTGTAATTCGAAACCATTTCCATAAATCTATTTAAGGATTGCATATTCTCTGGCGTCATCTCTGTACACCGAGTCCTTGTCTTTGTTGGGTAGGTGGTGGTGTTGGTGCTGATGTGGATTTTCTTCTGGAGGATGGGGGCATCTGTGCCTTGGGGACGATGAACAGCAGAACTCATCCTCCTGTCAACATTCGGGAGGGGCTGGCTGCCATCTTGGAAGGGTGCCTGTTAGGATGCCTGACTCACCAGCTGTTGCCCATCCTGCACCTAAGACCTCTGGCCTATGCTAGGGGAAGGGGCAGGGCACGTGCCTTTGGCTACTCTACCTTGATGGTGTTGGTCTCAGATCTGGGGACTGCCTCTCTGGCTATTCTGGGAAGAATACAAGAGGTTGCTCCAGGTCAGGATTGCCATAGTGACAGGGCCTTTGTGGTGGGTGCTGGGTGACAATAGGTAGGGAAGCAGGACTGTGAGAGGCAGCGGAGGCTGTTACACCTGCTTTCTGGCGAGACTGTGTTGTAAAGTGAGGTTCCCTCCGAGTGGAGTAGAGCTTAGGGAACATGAGAAAGGAGAGCCCAGGTCGGATGGTGACTCATACATCCCAAGGTTAGACCCTCTCATTCTGCCCACCTGGACAGATGCAGAGAAATGACCCTTGCCTCACCTGTCTTCTCCCAGTGTCCATGTCCCTGACTGGAGAGCTACTACAGTGGCATTACAGGCTGTTCCAGAACGCTGTCTGCTGTTACTAACCAGGAAGCCAGGACGTGCAGGAGCCCACATGGAGCTATGCCGTGCTGTGTACCTCTGTGCACACTACAGTATAAATAAGTGCCCTTCGCAGCTATTTGGTTTCCAGACCTGAAACATGGTGTCCTCTCCCCTACCATGTTAGAGGGGAGAAAGGTCAGAACAGAGCATCTGCTCTCTAGAGAGACCTGAATCTGCGTGTGAGTGTGTGTGTGTGTGTGTCCCCATGTGATCTGCTCATGTGAGGCTTTATGAGGCAGCCTTGACCAACTTTGTGAGTTGGGTAAAGAGAGCTGCTCCATGAACTGCCCTGTTTGAGGCCTGGGACCACAGGTGCCCCTATCTAAGGATGCTCAACTGTCCCATTCACCCAGGGTGAAGGAACTGCAGGCTTTCTATGATAAAGTTAGGATGTCCACTCACTCTACCCTTCTGTGGAGCTAGTCCCACACCAAGAGCAGTCAGGAGTAACACACATCAAGAAGGCTCTAGAAGCCTTTTCCATGGATGGGGTTTGTCTTCAGGAACTCCTGGGGGAGCAGGGACATGGAACATGCTCAGAGATCCAGGTATGCAATCAGCTCTTTTGAGCTAGCCTCGGGACCTCCTTCTTGTCATCCTTTCTGAGCCTTAGTTTTCCTGCTATCACCTTCTTTGTTGTTCCAGAATTTTAAATGTTCACAACAATCCCCATGGCAATCCTTCAAGAGAGCAGGATTCCCTGTCATGGATAGGGAAACCAAAGCATGTGAAGATCAGACAGCGCTGAGCTGGGCTGTGTGCTTCAAGGAGAAACCGTGAAGAGGTTGCTGCAGAAGTGTCCGAGGAAGTGAAGAACTGGAAGATAGGTCCAAGCTAGTTGTGCTGGGAGCCATTCTTGGAATTTGGGAGCTGTGCCAGCTCATTACCACCTAACTTGCTTGGCATCTGGCAGCAGGGTTCTCACTACTCTCTGGCTATGCATAGTCCTGGGAAGGGACCCTCAGCATTCTCCAAACACCTCTAGCCCAGACTGAAGTGACCTGCAGGTGCTCAGGGGCCAGACTGCCTACAGCTCTATCTGGGACAAGCTGGCAAGCTGAAGAAGGGTCCAGAGCAGAGATTGCTCTGCCTGGTCTTGGGAGGTGGCATTGGTAGTGGGCAGAGAGCGCCACATCTAGCTCCATGTCTCATGCATTAGCTACTTTTTTATTGCTATGATAAAACATCATAACCAAAACAACTTACAGTTTATGTGGGCTTAACAGTTCCAGAAGAGTAAGAGTCCATCATGGTATGGAAAGTCTGGCAGCAAGCGGCAGATTTGGTGTCAGAAAAAGAATTCTGAGAGCTTACACCCTTTACCACAGCGTGAAGCAGAGAGAGAACTGGACATGAATTAAATCTATAAATACCCAAAGCCCGTACAGAAAGGTCACACCTAAACCTTCCCAAGCAATGCTACCATCTGGGAACGAAGTGTTCAAACATCTGAGCCTATAGGGGACAGTCTCATTTAAGTCACTATAAAGTCCCACTTTGTCACCTCCATAGAGTCTACTCAGTGCTCAGAGAAGTGGTTCTAGAGACCACCTGCACACCTGAGGTGTCAAAGGTTCCCTTGATGCTTATCCCTCTTGTGTCTCATTTGTACATCTAACTTGTCCTCAGTCCCTATCTGCCTCCCCCAAGAACCTCAGGATAGCCCTGGCTGGAAGGCACACTCAGCAGAGTCCTGGCCTGAGCAGAGAAAAGGTAGCCATCAGCCAGACATATAGTGACCCTGAAGGGTATGGCATGGCGTGGGACTCTGAAGGACTTTTGATGTCCTTGTGGTAATAACTCTTGCAGCCCAGTAAAGCCAGATTGTCCTCTCCCCTCTGTGTCCTTGTGTCCTTGACCTAGCCAGAATTCTGGCTGCAGCTCCTAATTGCCACCAGGGGGCACTCCATGCCTCTGCACCTCTGCAGCAATAGTTGGCTTCTCTCTCTCTCTCTCTCTCTCTCTCTCTCTCTCTCTCTCTCTCTCTCTCTCTCTCTCTCTCTCTCTCTGTGTGTGTGTGTTTGTGTGTGTGTGAGTGTGTGATTCCATACAGGGGTCACCCCACTGTGACTGGCACCCTAAATCCAGACACAATCCCAGCACAGACAGACCCAGTGGTCACGCCCCAGTTTTCAAGATCCCACAGAGGCATGGAGGGGCCGGAGGAGACTATAGCGGCACAGTGATGGCAGACAACAGGGTAGAGGCCCTGGAAGCTCTGCAGGGCCAGGAAAGAGTCAGTCCAGACTAAAACTGGGTGCCTTTCACAGGTAGGATTGGGGTGGGGCTAACAGCGTGCTGAATTGAGAGGTCAGAGTTGTCAGCACTTGCAGAGGGAGCTGGAGGAGGTAAGAGGGGACCCTATCCCTGACATCTCTAGCTCCAAAGAATAGGAGTCAGTGCTTTCTTCTAGGCTCACAAGGGAACCTTGTTTGATGGCGTTGTTGACTTCCACCCCCAGTACACATAGAGTACAGCAGAGCCCCTAGGGTTCAGGAATAACCTTCAGGAAGGAGGACCCCACAGTCATGTGAGGCCAGGATGGGCCCTCCCTGTGCCTCTTAGTCAAAGCCCTGGTGGTCCAGCTGCCAGGGGTTCTGGCCCTTTCTTGTGGAGACCCCGTGGCGGTGAGTTAGTGTTTCATTCACCCTCATGCATCATTCATTTTTATTTCTCCTCTGTGAAAGCACTGGAAGATTTGGTTGGACCTTTGGGGCTACAAAATTCATTTAATATAAAAATTGTTAACTTATGCATGACCCATTAGTATAGTAGGAAAAACTTGAAATGAAAAAAAAGTACCCCACAAATCACTTACAAATACAAGGAACTGTTATATTTTAAATTTAAAAATTGACATTATATTAGTTTCCGTAGACCCATTCATTACATCTTGATGCACCTTGGTTTTCCTATCTTCTTTCTGTATTCTGAACCCAGTGTTTCCCTGCATGTTAAACTCTCTGGAAAGCCTCCAAGTGCTCCAAGACCAGGCCTGGTGCTTGTGACTGGCCAGCCTGGCAGCCTAGGCTCCACCCCAGGTTCTGACTGGTTGAGACTGGGTAAGCCTGCCCCTATGGGCTCCTTTTCCATGGGCGTGGCCAGGGGCTTGCAGTGCTACCTCCATTGCACTGCTGCATCTATCCCTGCTGTTTCCTGGGCGCAGCTTTGTGCTCTTCCTGCTGTTGCCTGGGTTTTTCATGCACCCTTCCCTGTATCACTGCACCCTCCAAACGCTAGAGGTTGACATTCTTACTTTATAATTAGGGAAACTGAGGCTTAGAGAGCCAAATTCTCATGGCCATAGCAGAATCCAGAATGCCTCTCGGGAATGGACTCTCACAGGGCCCTGCGGTGGGCACACCACTAGCCTCTCAGGAATGGACTCTCCCAGGGCCCTGCGGTGGGCACACCACTAGCCTCTCAGGAATGGACTCTCCCAGGACCCTGCGGTGGGCACACCACTAGCCTCTCGGGAATGGACTCTCCCAGGACCCTGCGGTGGGCACACCACTAGCCTCTCGGGAATGGACTCTCACAGGACCCTGCGGTGGGCACACCACTAGCCTCTCGGGAATGGACTCTCCCAGGGCCCTGCGGTGGGCACACCACTAGCCTCTCGGGAATGGACTCTGACAGGGCCCTGCGGTGGGCACACCACTAGCCTCTCGGGAATGGACTCTCACAGGACCCTGCGGTGGGCGCACCACTAGCCTCTCGGGAATGGACTCTCCCAGGGCCCTGCGGTGGGCACACCACTAGCCTCTCAGGAATGGACTCTCACAGGACCCTGCGGTGGGCACACCACTAGCCTCTCGGGAATGGACTCTGACAGGGCCCTGCGGTGGGCACACCACTAGCCTCTCGGAAGTGGACTCTCACAGGGCCCTGCGGTGGGCACACCACTAGCCTCTCAGGAATGGACTCCCCCAGGACCCTGCGGTGGGCACACCACTAGCCTCTCAGGGCAGGTAGCAGCAGATTCTAGAGGACTGAATTCATCATGGCTCTCCAGGGCCTGCTGGGCCCACCATCCTACAGCTCCAGGTCTCTCCCCTAGGAGCTAGCCACTAAGGTCTGAGAAGAGGCAGGAGCAGGCTGCAGGGTTCTGACAGGGGGGTAAGCAATAGGGTGCTAGGACTGGGGCCTAGTGGCTGCTGGGTGTCAACTCCAATGACTGAAGAGGTGGGAGAAGGGGCAGGGGCCGGTATTCAGAGATGGAAATGGTGTAGGCCCCAGCAACCTTTCTACTCTGGCTGTGGGATACTCCCTGGTGTTCCTAAGAAGCCTGGGCAATATTGCCATACCTGGGCAGGGATGTGTTAGAGTGCTGTCTACCATAAACCGGTGACCTGATCCCAGAGAAAGGAAGCCAGAGGAGGGTAAGGGGGAAAAGACCTAAAACCATTCTTCTAGACATGTCTCAGTTCTCTCTCTCATTCATATTCTCTCTCTCTCTCTCTCTCTCTCTCTCTCTCTCTCTCTCTCTCTCTCTGTGTGTGTGTGTGTGTGTGTGTGTGTGTGTGTGTGTGTGTGTGTGTGTTGTGTTGGGGAAAAGGATCAAGCAGCTCTTCTCCACACAAGACCAAAAGCTCTTAGGTCAACCTTCCAAATGAGGTGTTAGCCTCATTCCTAGTCAGAGAAACTGAAGTGAGGGAGGCCACTAGGGAAAGGCCAGGTAAACTGATGACTTGCAGTCCCTGATCAGGTACCCAAACCTGGGGGAGGCCCATGTCCTTTCTCCTAGGTGATGCTGGGTTCCCCGCCAGTTTGTGGAGGAAGACAGGGTTGAGGACTTGGCAGCAATGCTCTACCGAGAGTGGAGGGGTCTGCCTTCTTACTCCCCCCTGGCCTTCTCTAGGGGAGCCTGGCAGGTCACAGTAAGTGACCTGTGATGAGGTAGAGGGTCTTGGTCAGCCCGCCTGCTGCCTCTTCTTCCCGAATCTTGGGAACTTGGGATACAGATGAATACAGGCACCGCTGGGGCCTCTGCCCCATTTCACACAGTAAAGGCCGTGGGTATAGAGACCCCTTTGGTCTACATGGAACCAGCTTGCCCTTTGCACTTGCAAGCCAGTTCCTGTTCTAAGCAGCGGCTTCCTGATCTCCCCTGGGGATCCAGCTCATTCTTCAGCCTCCATGCGCAGCAGGCCTGCTGCCACTAAGACTCCTCTACAGCTGACCTCGCTCACCAGATCCCTACTGCCCACTTCTCCCAGCTTTTGCATTCTCTCAGAGAGGGAGAGCCCTTCTGGCACCGGAAGGTTCTTTGTCCTGGGTGCAGCTGGTGGGAGCTAGTGTCCTAGGTTGAGATTAAAAATTTCCCAGACTGGGAGGCTGTAGTCACCCTTGCACTCCCCTTCAGCACACTGCAACATCCCGTCCCAGTAGAAGGAGGCAGCAGGCTAGGAAGTCTTCCCTTAGCACTTCGAGACAATTCACCAGCCTGCCAAAGCAAGGGATGCTGCCACCTCCCTTGCTAAGTTCAGGGCTCCCAAAACTCAGCATGGCTCTCAATGCTCCAAAAGCATCCTTCTCCTTCACAACTCTGGGCAGCCCTCCAGACGAACTGGTTCTGTCTACCTGGCCCTGAGGTGACTGTGGGGCTGGTCCAAGAGGCACCTCAGCCAACACCAAGGGGTGCTCTTAGTGTCTCTAAAGGACTGTTTATGGCAATGAGGTTCCTCACTGGGTCTTGCAGGGCTCCATCCCAGCACCTGTTACTCTTAATCCCGCCCTACAGGTCAGACATCTGTGGCTCACACCCAGGCAGGGAGGGAAATGGCTCTGGTTTCCACATTCCCAGATTGTTAACAGTCCTGAGTAACCAGTGTGGGAGCACCGATCCCCACGCTTCTATTCCAAGAGGACTCTGCAGGTTTCCTTATCTGCATATCGGGCATAGGGAGATCCACAAGGAAGTGAGTATCATGCATCCACCTTGGTCCCACAGTAAAGGGTAGCATTAGTAACTTTTGCTGTTGGCAACAGTAGCTTCCTTCTATTTTAGAGGAGGTTTTGTGCCACAGAACTGTCCAGCCTAGTGGTCTATCCTCAACCTTAAAAACCAGAGAGGACTAGAGAGGGGTGCGAGGAGTAGGTACAGAGGATGTTAGGCTGCCCATTCCCCGTGCATCTGTAGACCAACCAGAGGGGGCCGGGTCATTGGACTCAGGTCAGTCACACAGCCAGGAGCCTGCAGAAGAGCTCGCCTTCTTGTCTGACACCAGCAACTGGTTATTGGAACGGCCCTACCCTCAGACCAAGCACCACAAACAGACTACACTCCGGGATCCCCCTTGCTCGTGGCAGCAGTCAGGTGACCGTTCTTTCACTCCTGATGGCCACCGGAAAACTAACTGTTCCTTCCTACTCTGGGTTTGGCATTTTCTGAGAAGCTTTTAGATTCCAACCGTCTGCATCTCTGTTCCAAGTTTTAGCCTTCCCTGAAGCCACTATTCATGCAGGGGGCAGGTGTCATTTGCAGTCCTTTAGCAAGATCCCAGCTCCTGCTCCAATCAGGCCCCAAGCTGGGTCCTCCACCGAGACTGTGGTACAGCTGACCCCGAGCAACAGGTCGTTGCGCACGACGTGCATGGCATGACAAAGCGCTGGGGCGCGTGTCCGCAGCGCATCCTGCGGGGTGTCTCCCGAGACACGGTCCACGTCCTCCTGGCCCCAGCGTAGGCCGGGCAGCGGTCCCACCGCGCTGTGCTTCCTCTCGGCAACGCGTCCTGCCCCGGCGCCCTCATTGGCCCCGCGCCCCGTGGCCGGCCATTGGTCCGCGGCCGCAATTTACATAGACCTATCTGGCCCAATCGGTGTGCAATGCCTACTTAACATGCACGTCGGCCGCCAGTCAGCAAGCACCGGGGCCGGGCCACCACGTGCTGTTGCTAAGCTTGGGCTTCTAAATTGTTACTACTGGGGCCAGCCTATCCCAGCCAAGCTTCGCATCTGTCAACATTCTCAGCCCTGCCCGAGGCGTTCGGCCAGTCACCATTGGCCAAGGCTGGCATAGAACCCGCCCCCTAGGTCAGAGCTCCCACACCGATTGGTTGTGGCGACCGCCGCTCGCCTTATGTGTCAATTTGAGGGCCCGAGGCGGAGGGTGGCGGTCCAGCGCTGGAGTCCGCGAGTCGGACTGGTGTGCCGCCAGGCGCGGGGCGTGCGGCGAGCAGAGCCGGCAGGAGCGCGCCGGGCAGCTGCCGCCGCCGTCCCGTGCGCGGGCGGCAGGATGGAGCTGAATTCCCTGCTGCTGCTGTTGGAGGCGGCCGAGTACCTGGAGCGTAGGGACCGAGGTAGCCTGCACCCCTTTGTGCCAGGGTGGGCGGGCGGCGGGCGGGTGCAGGGGGCCGCTGACCGCACGGTCTGTCCCGCAGAGGCCGAGCACGGCTACGCCTCCGTGCTGCCCTTCGACGGCGACTTCGCCAGGAAGAAAACAAAGACGGCCAGCCTGGTGCGCAAGGCCCCAAACAACAGGTACCGCCCCCACCCCCCACCCCCGCGCGCTGTGCCCAGCCAGCTCGGGCCGGCCCCGCCCGACTGTCCCCGTCCTCTCCGCGTCCCCAGCGCAGTCCTGCGCGCACCCGGGCGGCCGGCCTGGAGGAGGTGCCGGCCCCGCCCGCGCGTCGCCATCTTCCCGCGGCCGCGCCTCCCGCCGCCGTAAACAGTGCCACGCGTACAGCGTCCGCGCTCGCCCAGAGTCGTTCTGGACTTTTCCAGACTGGAGAGGAGCTGTCAGTTGGTGTCGGCCGCTGTTCCCCACCTAGGGCCGAACTGGGGACTCCTCCCTCCCTTGCACTTCTGAAGCTGGCCTTGCTCTTAGGCCCAGCACCTTACCCCCTTCCCTGGATACCCACAGGTCCTGCACAGCTAACTGACAGGGAAACTCCTAACTACAAGTGCAGGGCTGGAGAAGAGCTGCAGGGAGCTATTTCTACCAAGAGTCCCAAGGCCCAGCTACTCCTCTCTTTGCCTTGGCCTAGTACTTGGAGGAAGCCCTGAAGTTGGGGTTTAGGCATGGCTAGGACTCCTAAGGGTTCCACCCTCCTGGCTGCAGTGGGGATCGTGGCACACCTGACAGTGTCTAGGGGTCAGCCTTGGCCCAGCCACTCCTGTGTGGTCAGTCTGGGAGCTTCCCTGGCAGGCTGGGGGCTTCAGGGGCCCCTGGCAGAGGGTGCGGCTCATTCCTGTGGCCTGCCTGTTCTTGGGAAACAGAGAGCCTGGCACAAGGACCCATTTTTGTGGTGTCCTAGGCCTGGCAAGTAATTGGTTGGATTTCCAGCTGCCTGAGTCCCAGCCCTTGGTCTTCTGCTTTGGGCAGTTGAGAGGGACATAAGTGTGTTGGAGGCCCTACTGCCCCAGGCTTCTACAGGGAGATGGTCCCTGATTCTGTCTGCCCAAACCCTAGGTCGGGAATTCAGGTGGCATGGAGTAACCACAGGTAATAGGACCTGTAGCAGAGACACTCAAATGCTTCTGCCATATACACACGTAAGCAATCTGACCTAGTCTTGTAAAAGAAGCCTTATTTGGGGGGCTGGAGAGATGGATCAGCAGTTAACCCAGCAGAGGACCTGGTCTCCATTTCCAGCGCCTACATGGAAACATACAACTGACTGTAACTCCAGTTCCAGGGTACCTGACACCCTCACACAGACACACATGCAGACAGAACATCAATGCAATGCACATAAATAAAAAATTTACTAAGAAGCCTTATTCTGAACTTCATTTTACAACAGAGGAAACCAAGGCATAGACAGATTGAGTTACTTACCTAGGACCCACTTAACCACCTCTGTCCCCTGTTACTGGATGTGTTCCTAGGCTTCCTCCTACTGCTGGGATGGAGACCTGGGTGCAAGGGGCAGGGGATACAGAGGGCATCCCTGACTTGGGTGCACTTCCCTAAAGCTTCCTTGGACAGAATGTACTCCCTCAAGGCCTAAAGCCCTAGGGGTGGCAGGCATAGCCCTTCCCTCCCCAGTCACTGCTCAGTTGAGAAGCTGGGATCCCAGGTGTGGAAAGGCATTTCTGAACCTGTAAGGCTTTCTGTGCCCTGGCACATTGAAAGGCAGGCTTGTGGATAGCCGGCCAGGACGAGAGGAGGGCAGGAGGGACGCACTAAGGTAAGGACAGAGCAGCTCAGTGATTGACATGTGGACTCTGTGTAGGTCGCTGATGGCCCCCAGTGACTCCATGGGAGGGGCCTAGAGCTAGCCTTTCAGGGTCTCATTCTTTGAGAAGGTGAACAGAGGGATCAGATCAAGGTGGTGCCCAGACAGCACCTGGCACAACCATGGCCTCTCCTCAGGCACAGGTGCTTCTAGAACCTGTGTGACAAGCTCCCCTACAGGATCTCTGAATGCAGGGAGAGTTCCAAGAAAGGCCATCCCCCATGCTGCTGAGGAGTGGCCTTCCAATCCAGGGTTGGGAACCAAGACAAGGGTCATCCTTTGGTCAGTAGGTAGGGGACTGCTCAACACCGAAGGCCCCTGCTGATCCAGCCTCCTACACAAAGTAGCAGTCGGGCTGCAGTGTGAACTGAAGGCCCAAGGCCAGTGAGCAGCTTCTGTGCAGCCTTCTTGGCTCTGGTTGGCTCAGGGGGGGATCCTGAGGTGCTGGTCCAGCCCCAGTGACTAACAAGTCTTTGAAGACCCTGGGAACTGCACAGTGGAGCCCAGGAATCAGCAGGAATTGAGGGAAGATGGGGACCTTGTACCCTAATGGTTTCAGTAGACAATGGGGCAGGCAGAGAATAAACACTTTTTGGTGAAAGATACTAGATCCAAGATCTGGAGCAGCAGCAGCAGAAGGAACAGGTGGGCAGTGGCCAGCAGAAACACAGGGAGGGACTTGGTCTGGGTGTGTCCTGAGCTTTCCACTCATTTGTGCAGCAGGCCCGGGACCTAGAAGCCCTTGTTGGCTTGTGGCATTCCCTTAGATTTTCAGTCTCTTGGAAGCCCGAGTAGCACCTGTGGTGTTCAGAAATCTGCTCTGATCTGGGTAAGGTTGGCCAGCGGGGCTCATCAAGCAGTCAGTCCCTGGAGTCTCCTGGACTCGGGGTAACATGTTCTGCCATAATGCAGCTCCTGAGAGAAGTGGGAATGGCCATCTTTTGTGTTCTGCCTTGTACCCACAGGCCCAGAAGCATCAGTTTCCTACAAATGCCCCTGTGAAGTGTCTTGGGTGTTCGTATCTGTGCGACAGAGTGGCCGTGGGAGGATCATCTTGTCTCCTGAGGGCCTGGCCTTTGTGACACATGCTCAGACTGCCACTGGTTCTCTGCATGGCTTGTGTTGCATATAAGGACACAGCTGGCCTGAGAGAAAGGGAAGCAGAGAAGGAAGGTGGCTGGGCACCTGTGAGCCCCAATTCTCACAGTTTAGCATGGGGTTATCCTAGCCTTTGGTAGGCAGCTGTGCACCTGCCCAAGCTCTCAGTATCCAGAGATATCCTGGACCTAGACCCTCCTAGTCACTGTGTGAGGGCTCCTGGCTCTCTACAAAGAGCCTCTGTTATTTGTGCCCTGGTTGTTAGGCCTTGAAGTGAGCCCTGTCTTTCTATCTCTCTAAACAGGTCTTCACACAACGAACTAGAAAAGCACAGGTAAGTGGCATCCCCATTCCCATGCGAGCTACTGGATGTGACTACCCCCAACCCCAACACTGAGGGGGTGCTTTCGCTGTCCTGGCCTGTCTGGGTTGCCAGGCTATGCTCTAGGCTCTGGAAAGATCAGTTATAGAGGGGTCTAGGATCTGTTTTCAGGCATTTTAGATTGGCAGGCAAGAGCTTGGCCCAGGCCCTGTACTTTGGCCTTTAGCCTGGGGTCAGAACTGGTGGGTACCAAAGACTCGAAGCTCAGCTCCTTGCACTGGTAGCACTCTGACTTTGCTCCCGGAATAGGACTTGAGTGTGATTCTGTGTGCCTAAGCCCCTTTGGTAACTGTTTCAGCTCTCAGTACAATGGCCTTTGTAGCGTATTCAGCCCTTCCCCTCACCTCTGTGCTCTTCGGGGCCTGCTTTCTAAGGAGGTGTCATGCTCTGCATGACTGGGAGAGCATCCAGAGGGCAGCAGGCCCAGGCACTCTCCCTGCACCCTGGCTCCAGTCAGCTCCTGGGATGGCTGGTGGCCCCTGAGGCTGCATGTCATTTGTGTCTTCCCTCTGTCAATGATGACATGGTGTGGCTGAGCCCTGGGAGGTGAGAGGCAAAGGGGATACTTGTGACTGCTAGCAGCAGCCCAAGAGGATGTAGAGGTATTTTAGGCCAGGCAGCCCATAAGCAGTAGCCCCGATGCAAGGACCAGGGATAGCCCCTGAGAGACACTAGGCAATAGCTCCATCCTGACCTCTGCACCTATCTATAGAATGGACCAGTTCTGTCTTGCCTTCTTGGTGTTTAGGGGGTGGGGTGTGTAACTCTGCATCCTAGATGAGCCCTCCTGGGTGCACTGGGAAGGTCTGGAACCCAGCCAGTTCTTTCCCTTCCCCCTCCCCCATGTCTGCGCCCAGTGCAGCGCCAACTTCCGCTCTCCCGGGATTCAGGACTCTGGTTGGGGCGGGTGGCTGGGCAGGGACAGAACACCATGTTCCCAGAGGAGATGCACTTCCTGCACTGGCTGTGTGTGGTTGGGGGGTTCCCAAGGGGCCAGGCCACAGAGATGGAAGCCAGCGTGAGGCAGACTTGGGGTTGCTCCTAGGTCAGAAGAGACCAGCCAGCCTTGTTCAGACCTAGGCACAGTATCCTGACCTATAGTGAGGGCTTCCCTGAAGCAGTGTTTGGGAGGATGGATAGGGAATGTCATTGAGGGAAGCATGGGTAGTAAGGGTATGGAACCCTCTAGGAAGGGTTGACCTCTGGCCTCTGTAGGCATCCATTGACCTTGGCCTTGATCTCTGCCATCTTCCTCAAGCCTATAGTTAGAATGGGTTTCATGGAGGCCCTTAATATAAGATGGGGTAAAAGTGATTTGGGCACCCTGGGTCTCTCTTCCACCAAGCTTAGGGTAGGGTCTGCCTACCTAGCTAATCAGGTCATAGATGTAAAGAGCTCTGAGTAGCCCACAGGCTTAGGGCTTGGGCCCTGGTAGGGATATCAGCCATGGCTTGCTGTAGTTGGCCTGAGATAGATGCCAGGTGTTCCTGGCTGCTGGCTGAAGGAAGGGCTTGTGTGTTGTCCCGAGGAAGGAAGGAAATACCTGGCTAGCTGCCCAGCAGGCCATAAGAGGCATACCCTGGACATGGCCTTCACTGGAAGTGTCCTTCAGAGAGACTCAGGTAGGCCTGTGGGACTTCCCCTTTTGGAGCTTTGAATAGTACTCAGCCAGCCGTAGGCCCACTACCCCTGTGGGTCAGTAGCTCTGTTAGAGTGGCCAAGTCTAGCACTTGCTGCTGACCTCAGGACCTGGCAACCTTCCTAGGCTCAGCTCTAGTCTTCGGTCTTAGCTAGTATTGGTGAGAGCCCTAGATGTTCTTCCTGACCCTTAGCACTTGAGTGTCCCAGTATGCTCAGAGCACAGGCAGGTATAAACCCTTAGGTAGGCCCCTAGCCCCTAAACTAGGCACAGAGATGGTTGTTGAGCCTTGACATGCTCTTGCATGGCAGCCAGCAAGTGCCTGATGCAGTCATGTCAGGAACACGCTTGTTAGCAACAACAGAAGATGGTGATACATAGAAGAGAGTAGGGTCCCCTTGTCCCACGCCACTGAATGTAGGAGAATTCCTCACTGCCATTTTTTTCTAGTAACCTGGCCTGGAATTTACCTCTGCTATGCAGTCAAGACTCTGACAAACGTGTGCTAGGGAGTCCTGACATAGAGCCAAGCCCCCCCCGCCCCACCCCGCCCCAGCCTTGGCCTTTGAGGAGTAGGGGTTTTCAGTGAGAAGTTAGGTGTGGCTATGAGAAGAGATGGGCCATTGCTGATACTAACGCAGGGATTCTAGGGGCAGTTCTGCCTCCTTTAGAAGCACAGGGGTTTAACAAGTTTGGGATGCTTAGAGATAACAATGAGGTGCTGAGTCTGCGCTACAGTGACTTTAGGGAGGATTTGGTGAGGTCCCAGAGCATCCTAGACTCTAGGACTGTGGTGCTCAGAATAGGTGGTGGGAGGACCTTCTGCACGTGTCCTCAACAACCATAGGCTTACACCAGGGTATGCACTCTTCTGGGTTTGGGTTGATTTATTACTTTTACATTGCTTGTGTATGATAAGGTGACTTTTATTCATCTCTCGAAGAAATACCTTTTTCTAAAGTATTATTCGTGAATTCCCTGTATCCCCCTCCCAGAGATCTTATCCTGATCGCTCAGAGCCCCTGAAATGATAAGGGGCCCTTGTTACCCACTATCCCTACCTGGATCCTTCACTCAATACCATGGAATGCTGCAGACCTGTGTCCATGTGCCCCTAGCCTCCCTGACTCCACTCCAGAGCCTGTAGAGACCCACAGCCATACTTCCCAGGTTCCCTCTGACCTGAGTGTTGTTGAGCTGAGTCTTCAGATGCCCAGGGATGGTTCTGTAGCACCCAAACTCTAGATGTAGAAGTACCGGTCAGTGATATGGGCCAAAGTCAATGGTCATTCTCCCACAGGAACTGTAGCAGGTCCCCATGTACTGTCCAAGTAAGTTCCAGCCACCTCCTTACATTCTAGTTGGTACAAAGGAGAAAATGAGCATCTGCTTGTTTGCGTTTTCATTTCCTGACTGCGCATGGGATGGAGTCTGTTTTCATGTTAGAGTTGCCCTTTGTTTTCTGCAACTTGCCTGTTTGTGTCCTTTGCTCATTGTTATATGAAGGCAGTACTCTTTATTTTTGATGTGTATGATCTCAAAATATCACTAATACTAACTGTTTTGTCTTTTATATGTATTGCAAATGCATTTCTACTGTTATTTGTCTTTCAGCTGTGTTTCTTTCTTGTACAAACATGTCTTTCTCTGATTGTAAAACTAAATGTGGGGTTTTTAAAACATAGAAAACCTGGAAAATACAGAAGAGCACAAAGCTAAAGAAATAAACGTTGCCAGCCGCATCCCTGGAGATGCCTGCTTCCCGTGCTTCATTGTGTTCTGTGGAGTCTCTGTGTGCGTCTGCTCTTTTTTTATTTTTTAAACAGAAGTGGGTCACTTGTCACATATGTGGTTCTGTATCCTAGTATTTTCACTCGACACTCATGAACTGGAAAGATAGATACACCAAAAGATGACAGTGTGGTCATCTCTGGGACAGGGGACTTAGGAATTCCTTGTTTCTTGTCAGATTGCACTTTCTATCAATTACCAAAAAGCCATTGCCACTGACATGATTAGATAATGGGTTGTGTGGATTGCTATTTGCTGTGTAACAAGTATACCTGGTGAGAAGGGTCCTTGGCTACTTCTCCTGTCAAATCCCAATGGTGGCTTCAGGACACCTTCTCCGCTCCTTAGCCCAGCTCTGTTTTCTAGTCCCTTCAGTTCCTAGGGTTGGATTCTCACTGTGCTGGAAGCAATGACGCTAAGATCTGGACTCTGGGCAGGTAACCATGTATGCAGTAGTATGGAGCCAGGAATCTGTCTATGTATGGTGAGATTGAAGATCCTCTAGCCTTGAGGCAGAGTCAGGGGCTTACACACAAGCACACCCGGCCTCCTAGCTAAGCCCACTCTAGTCCTGTATCTAAGAAGTTCTTCCAAAGGTCTAACTCCAGTTCACCAAAAGGACCTCTAGGCCTTAGGGTGCTTGGCCAGGATGCTAGACAGGAAAGTGCTTTGTTAGCAATGAGTACAGTTTTAAAGGCATAATGGCCATGGGTGAATTCCCCCTACCCCATGTATGACTGTTAACATCTCTCTATGGTCTCTTCCTGTATCCAACGGCTCCCTTCTCTGTCCAAGAGATGTCTGTTCCTGCATTCTGCCTTCCAAGGTCTCTTAGGATTGAGGGAGTCTGTGGGGATGACTGGGGAACAGATATGAAGAGTAGACTTTCAGCATGTGCCACTCTTTTTTTAATTGAAAATAGATTTTTTTACACAATATATTCTAACTATGGTTTCTCCTCCCGTTTCTTCCTAGATCTTCCCTACCTCCCCACCATCCAACTCCACACACACCTTCTCTCTCTCTCTCTCTCTCTCTCTCTCTCTCTAGAAAACAGACAATCAAATTAAAAAACAAGACAAAACACTGTTAAAGAGGAATATATGTGGGCACTGGCCATGTCAGGCCAGTTGGGCAGCAGGTTTCCACAATCCTAAATAATTTCTGTCCTTGACTTGAAGTTGCTCTTGTAAGAATGTGTCCAAAGCAAGCCATACTGACTTGGAAAGCACTTTGACTTCCAGTAGGCCCTGGCTAGCGCCATAACTGGGCATCTCTCAGACAGAACACTGGTTTCCTATAGCTACTGTCAGGTGGGATGTACAGATGCAGCAGCAGTCCCTGTTACCACGGTAATGTCAGAGATAGCCTGTGGAGTTGAACTTGGCTGCACTCACAGACCAGGCAGCAAAGCTCTCCAGCCTGTGAACAAGTACTGTGACTATGGTTCCAGCTTTGTGAGAAAAGAGATCCACAGAAATGGGTACAGGAACGGAAGTCTGGAATGGTGCAATTTCCAGTGAGACCACAAACCAGCAGAGAGAACTGGTCCTCGGCCTCCCTTGACCTTATCAACTCATGGTTTTACGAGGACAGGAGTGACTAGAGCACACTGTGCAGGGCAGAGTCTTAGGCCCATGGAACCACGAGGACACCATATCCACAGAGGTACCTGTGACAGGCTACTCCTGAGGGGATGTGTTATCCAGTCCAGGAGGGAATTCCTGGAGAAGAAGATAGATACTCGAGCCCCGAGGCAGAGTCTGGGGGAACTTCCAGGTCAAGAGGCAGGCCTGTAGTAATACTGGGGCCCATGGAGGGGCTTGGCTGGCCACTTCCCACCTTCTGCCAGCCACATCTGTCATAGTTCTGTGGGGTTTGCTGCCTAGCTTGATAGTCTGTCTCTGGCTCTTTCAGACGAGCTAAACTCAGGCTCTACCTGGAACAGCTCAAGCAGCTGGTACCCCTGGGCCCTGACAGCACACGCCACACCACTCTGAGCCTCCTGAAGCGTGCCAAGATGCACATCAAGGTAAGCATGCTGTGCCCTCTGCTCTCCAGCCACCCTGATGTCCCCCAAGCCATCCATTGGTTCAGAGGACCTGGAGGTGGGTGGTGGAGCCACCTAGCAGGTTCTTGTCAGGAATTTAGGGGGAGACCCAGCAGAAGCTGGTGGGTGGTGTGGAGGCTATATGCCTTGTGTTAGGTTCTGTTGAGTGGTGTTTGGCAGGGAGACAGTATGGTTGGCTGTACAGGTCAGGTCTCAGGCTGGTTCAGTGTTATAGATAATTCTCTGGAACACTGGATTGTGAAAGGGCAGTGGCTGGAAGGAGAGGTGGAGTTAGGAGAGGGGCAAAGTGCCATTGTATGCCTTCATGGTCAGACTGGGAGTAGACAACATCTCCAGGGAGTGGGAAGAGTGGTAGAGACTTGGGAGTTGGTGTGGGACTAGGATAAGGGGGATATACCTGACACAGTCTCCTAAGGCCTTCAGACTGACGGTTGCTTATTTAGTGTTCTTGGGACATTTGGGTCAACCAGGGTAGGTCTTTCCTGTCAAAAGGGCTCCTCTGCTTTATAGGTGTGGACTCACAGGTCAGGCGTCAGTAGCTTTGAAAGTTATGTCCAAGACCCTGGGGTTTTAACAGAACAGCAGTGTCTCAGGTGGGCCCCACACAGGAAGGTTTACAAAGGTAGGAAGGTGTGTGCCTTAGAGATACACAAGGCCTGCTTGCAGGCGTCCTCCGTACCACTTTCCCACTGCTCTTCCATGCTCAGATGCTGCAGATACCTAGTGAAAGCCCAATCTTGGGCAGGTGGAACTCTCATGAGTAGGGTTGGAGGGAGGGGCCTGCCAAAGTTTGGATGGCATTGTACCAGGTCTTGAGACCCATAAGTGTCTCCACTTCCTGGGGCTGGCCAGCAACACTGGGCATTCTACAGCTAGTTAACAGACCAAGAGTGAAAGGCCAGGCTGAGTAGTCACCTTGCTGGGGTGAGGAAGGACATATTAAGCCTTTGGGCATCTGTGGTTCTGTCTAGCAAGTCATTTTATTGGTAAGGATCGTGCCTGTAAAGCTTCTGTATTTATACCCAAGGGCAGTTATTCCATCTTGGCCATGGACTCACAGACCACCCTCTATCCCTAGAAACTGGAGGAGCAGGACCGCAGGGCACTAAGCATCAAGGAGCAGCTACAGCGGGAGCATCGCTTCCTCAAGCGACGCCTAGAGCAACTATCAGTGCAGAGTGTAGAGCGTGTGCGCACAGACAGCACTGGTTCTGCTGTGTCCACGGACGACTCAGAGCAAGGTGAGTGCCCAGGCATACAAGGTAGGAGCTCGGACAGCCCAACCCTGGCCTCTGGGTATGGGTATCACCAAAGTTCCAGGGGGACAAGGAAGCACCTAGGGAGAGAGTGATGTTGGTGGTGACAAGGTGCCCACACCACCTGAACTAACTGCTGGCAGACCTACAATCATTTCCCAGCCTTGCATGAAGAAGGGGTGGGAAGAAGACAATGAGGCACAGAGGTCATGACCTGACTATGTGAAGGGAGAAGATGGTCAGCATGCTGCAGAGTCTGGGTTCATAACCCAAGACTTTGGCTGGAGCCATCCTAGCATCTTCCACCTCAGGGTTCAGAGGACCTCCCTTATCTTTCCCCAACCCCAGCCTCCACTTCCATAAAAGGGAAACATGAGCTCTAACTTGGAAGGGAGCCCCAGTCTGGCTTCTTTGGAAGGGGCCACCCTGACCCATCCTCTCTCTGTTCTCTCAGAGGTAGATATAGAGGGCATGGAATTTGGCCCGGGGGAGCTGGACAGTGTTGGCAGCAGCAGTGATGCCGATGACCACTACAGCCTACAGAGCAGTGGCTGCAGCGACAGCAGCTATGGGCACCCTTGCAGGAGGCCTGGCTGCCCTGGCCTTTCGTAGGCTCCATGTCCTTTGCTTCTTGGCCCACCTGCCTGCCCACCTAGCCAAGTGTCTCAGCCTTCCTGCCTCCCTTAACTGAAGCCAGCCTCGTCATGAGCCTACTGCTGTGCCATTCTCGAAGCTCCAGCTGCTGCCTGGTCTGCCCGCCTCTGCCTGCCCACCCTTTGGTCAGGACTCAAACTGCCTGCCCCTTCCCGCAGGGCAAGAGCCCAAGCAGGGAAGTAGGGTGAGGCTCTCACATCTGAAGCCCAGCATAGTCGCCCACAATCTGTTCTCAGATTCCTAATCATTCCAGAAGTATTAAATGTCATTGCTGCAAATCTCGGTAGGATCCGTGTAGGGGCCTTAATGACCACCATGGGGAGCTTGAACCCCAGCATCGGATCCCAGGAGAGAGGAGTGAACTGAGAAGGAAGGAAAGGAAGAAAGAACAGAAGGCAGACGGGCGCAGCTGTCCATCCATTCATCTGTCCATCTACCTGTTGGTCCACACAGGCTCCTGAGGTGTGGACAGAGGGATTTGTGAAGGGCAGGGTTTGGGTGAGCATTTGGAGCAGGTGGGTGGGATCCTTTTCCTTGGTGTCAGGAGCCAGGGGGATGATGCTCTTGGGGGTCTGGCTGGACCACCTCATACCAACTTGGGTGGCTTATGCGCTATTAGGACCATCAGATGTATACACATACGCCTAGGCTCACACCCACAATCACATACACACAGACACATGGACATCAGAGAATGTATGTCCTGAGATAGTTGGCCTGAGGTCACTTGGAAATGATGGCCTCCAAGCCTGTGCTTGACTCTCACTCAGGCCCCTGCTCACCTGTGCCAGCCCAAACGTCTCTGTCTAGTTTGCACAGGAAATAGATAGGGCCTTTCTTCCTGGCAGGGGACTGGAATAAGCTGGGTGGCAAGCTGAAACCACTGGGTCCTCCAAACTTTCTCATCTCCCTTTCTTAAGAAAAGAAAAAAAAAATTTGACAGGGAGCTCCCAGAAGGGGCCTCACAAGTCCTGCCCAGGGCAGCCTCAGCTGGCAGAGGCTTTACCCAAAACACAAAACAGAAACATTTTTAAAAAGAGAAAAAAAGCTCTGAAGACTCGCCAAGGGACATGAGTGTGTGCCGCCTCTATTTCCTGTATGAGATTTTTGTACTCTATTTTCCTAGCCATTGTTGTGTCCTTGTTTGCTGAGGGGTGGGAGCGACCCAGCGTCTCAGGGACCCATCCTCTGTCATATTGTCATAGTGTGCCTTGTGTCCCCTGTTTCATCCCACCCACTGCCACCAGCATGTTCCTGTGGCTTATGGGATGCACCAGGTCTACTGGCAGGTGCCCCCTCACTGCTTTCCCACAGCGGCAGCCTCCTGGGAGGAACATAGGTGTGCCTGTGTGGCTCCTGTGGCTGAGTTTTGTATCCTGCAGGGCCATGACCTGGCCTCCAGTGGTGCCTCCCTGGTAACTGGCAGGGTGGCTGTGCCTGAAAGTTTGGGGACAGCAGGCCTGCTGGCCTGGGGCCTTTTCTCTGGCCTTGGCAAGGACCTGGAGCGTCAGCCATGGGCAGCTGACAAACACAGTTCTTCTGGAGGTAGTGCAGACCTGGCTAGGAGGCTCCCGTTGGCCTTTCAGTGCTAGAAGTGCTCTAAGGGACACCACATAGCAATATTTGGGTCGTGGCCATGTGCTGGCCCACAGCGGTGCCTGCCACCTCCTCTGGTGCATTCGTAAACAATTTCCAAACTGTGGGGAAAATTCCTTGTTTATCTTCAGTCATGCCAGCGAGCATCCTAGGGTGGGTGGCCTACTGATAGGCAGAATGGAGTTCCTGGAAACAGCTCTGGTATAGAGCCTGCCCCAGGGGTAGTCAAGACGACAGGTGGAGAGCAGGCCTGGGTAGGAATCCATGGACTAGAAGGATAGCCAACATCTTAGTAAGCTGGTTCCCTGATGGGTACTCACGATGACATGTGGGCAGCAGGCCTGGGTAGGGTCCATGGACTAGAAGGATAGCCCACATCCACATCTTAGTAAGCTGGTCCTGTCGACATTTCCAGCCCACTGGGCATCAGTGTCTACCCAAGCATGTCTCCTGGGCACTTGTTTTGAGCACACCCACCCTTAGCACAGAACAGAGCAGAGCTATGTTTAAAGCTCTTGATTCAGGGCTCCTGATGTGCCATGAATTCTTATATCATCAACTCCCTTCTCCGTCTCCAGCACCTTAGAGTCTGCTTCCACCCTTGCCAGCAGAGTCCACTCCTGGTGACCAGACTGGCCCCCTTGGCTGAATTTTATGGCAGCTCAGCCCTTTGCCTTTTCAGGCTATGGTTCCTATGTAGCCTGGGAGTTGGCCTTCTCAGTCACCCAGGGGTGCTAGCCAGCTGCCCCTCCTACTAGCAGACATGTGAGGGGTGGTCCATAGGCATGGGGGCTGGTGCTAAGAGTTATATATCCATTACTCCTCCTGCTCTCTACCGTTTGCACAGTATGGCCACTGCTAGTGGTCATAGGATTCAGCCAAGGCTATTGTGTGTCTGCAGAAAGAAATCTGGACCAAAATAGCTGCTGCTCATGTCCTCCACCTGCACCTGACTATGCGAGCCATGTGGTGCTCTATAACAGAGTCTGGACCTCCAGGCTCAGGCTTGGGTCCCCTTACTGGGAGGTGGTCCAGATGTATCAGACCAACCATCCTGTTGCAGGCCCAGCTGGTCTAGCAGGAGAGGAGACAGAGGTTATGTCTCTTTATAGGCCCTAGGCCTGCCTCTGCAGTCCTGTCCTGCAGGTGCTTGAGCCTGCCTTCCTAGGCAGAGGGAGTTGTGCACCAAACTGTGGCTGGACAACCCCTACCCTTCTGTGTGCCCAAGCCTTTCCTGCCTCTGTTGGGTCAGTTAGCCTACCACCTCTTGTGTCTGCACAGAGGGTCTTGACCCCAGGCCAGCAAGCAAGTTAGCTCAGGCCTCTAAACTAGGGCACTAGGGCAGGTTCCGTGCCAGAGTATGTGACTACACAGGGGGCCTGGTGCCAGTGCAGTGGGTGAGTTATGAGACCTGAGCTGCGAAGTGGAATGGGACCCCCATCCCAGCTGTCTAACAGATGGGGCTGTGCTGTGTCATTCTGTCATTGTAATATAAATACAGATTTTTATACCTCATCTTCTGGTTTCTAGTTCTTTCTGTCTCCTTGCTTTTCTTCTTTCCCTCCAGCTTCAGCTAGAGGGCCTGACTCACTGGAGCTTGGCTTATCCTGGCCTTTGGGAACCAGCTTTCACATCTGCTGTTTCCTGGCCAGATCCATAAGTCCACCAGCCTCTCCGTGAAGACCTGGGTAGAAGGACCACACACCCTACTCTGCCAGGTGTTCTTGTTGCTGGTCTTGTAGTTTTACCCTTTTGTGGACTAGGACACTGTGGGTCCAAAGACAGCTCAATCCTTATGGGTGCTATGCTGATGAGGTGCCCTCTGCAGGGAAGTTGTTGGGTCTCCCTCCGGCTACACCTTCAAGGACCAATCCCTGGGCCCATCCCACTATCCTCACAGTGACTCGGGCATAGCTTCTGCCCTCAGTCCCTACTGTGCTGAGGTGGAAGTGTGGCCAGCTGTGCTCGGTGCTAGCATGCAGACTTGGGCTTCTGAACTGCCCTCACAGAAGCAGCTGGAAGGTTGTTAGAACACACAGGATGGGGAAACAGGACAATGTCCCTGACATTCCACCTCCTATAGGGAGGCTTCAGCCCATTCGCAGGAATCCTGGCCCTTGTCTTTGGGGACTCAGCTGTCCTCCCTCCTTCAAGGATTTGCCACCTTGAACACCATAGAGGGAATGGATCAGGATTTCCAGAGAGCAAGATGTCACCACACCGAACCCTCTGTAGAACACATTGCGGATGGCCTAGTGGTACCTTCTAGAAAGTTTTAGGGTGGAACCATGAATCTTGGGGAGGTATCAGTCCTCCCAGCAGGCAACAATGGGCTCTGGATTCTTGAATATGTGCACCCTGCCTTCTCTTGGGAAGGAGTGGGACTGGGCAGCCTTTGAGGCAGTTGAAGGTTACTCAGAAAAGGTGTTTTCTCATGTGAACACAATTGGGACACCAGAATTGGTACAATTTGGATGTTTATGTCGATATGGACATTTAAATCCCAAACACTGTGATTTTGAGCCTACCCCACTACCACTTTCTATTGGGGACAGGGGGCGCCAGGGTCTGTGCTAAATACTTAGCATGATTAGCACCTGCTATGATTAGCACCTGCTATTGTCGTGCTGGGTCAGTCTCACAGGAAATGAAGGCTCCTTCCATAGCTTTCTGGCATACCCAGTCCCAGCAGACACCTCACCAGGACCATCCCTATATATCTTCATGCTTGCCCCCATGTGAGACCCCTGCATGAATCTGAACACTTGCCCACTTTCCTTCTTGGCAGTCAGAGTGACTCCAAGATGGCCCTGCTGTTCTTCCCTCCCTTAATCCCTAGAATTAAATGCCTGCTAGCTCCTGCCCTTTCCCTCAGCCCAGCCTACCTTCAACTTAGCCCTTTGTCCTTACCATCTCATTTTGGATCTCATGGTTAGTTCAAGCCCAGCCTCCTCTGCAAGTGAGCCCCGAGTCCTTTGTCCCTATCTGTCACATTGTTGCTGAGATTCTGGCCGCATAAATTAGGTGGTGGACTCATAGACTAATCGCTAGCGGGACATTGCATAGCTTCTTTTTCCAGCCTTGAGCTAGACAGCTGGAGCACAGGAGCTCTGGATTTTTCCAGTTATACCACTGGCCTGGGAGGGGAGCTGTAGTGGCTGTTATCCCAATCTCCCTCAACAGATATGAGCCTCTCAGCCTACCTAAGGTCCTGGACTGCTCTGGCCCCTAAACTCCACCAGGCCTCTTGTTATCAGCTTCCAGCTTCAAAGGTGCCTGCCCCTACCCCTTCCTGGTGGTGCTGACTCAAATGCTCCTCAGTTTGGTACTGAGTTTTCACCTTTCTCACATGAGTGTAAACACAATGAGAAGAAATCTCCCCTTCCCAACTCCACGGTCTGCGGAAAGTCAGCTTTCTTCTGGAAGAACAAGACCAATAGGAAGAAGCTGCCAGGCCACATCTCATTGGCTGACAGCCCCCAGGGTTCTGCCAGCTCCTGGGGTTCCCTTGCCTTTACCCATTCCTGAGTTGTCCAGTGCCAGCTTTCTCAGACCTTTTGTATTTGAAAAAAAAATGTAGAATCAAGTTAATACATGTCTGAGGCGGTCACTCCCTTGCTTCCAAACAGCCCCATCTCCATGTTGTTTGGAGAATAGGTCTCTTCACTTCCATTAAACTGCATCCGAAATCAACCTTTAACATCACAGTTGTATATGAAGTTTTAAAACTGCCTGAAAATATACTATCTAAAGCATACACTACTTTTTAAATATTGATGACAGGAGAGTAAAACTTCAGCCAAGAAGTAGAAAAGACAAGCAGCAAAGACTGTCCCTCCTGGCGCTGCAGTTAGCTTTGTTTCACCAGTGACATTCTCACAGGCTTGCTTAGGCGAGATCAGCTCCTGGCTTCCCTTACCTTTTGACCCCATTAAAACCACAACTGATTTTGAGTAGAAAACAAGCTTGTCTTGGAAATAAGTTTAACATATTTGCCTTCTTAAATTTCCAATCCAATTCCCTGAACACTTCCCAGAGCTGTATAATTAACCCCGTTTTGTTTGTCGTTTGTAGTCAGGGTCCCGGTCCTGTTCTAATCTCTATATTCTTATGACTTCTTATGGCCTCACAAACACCTTTCAAACAAATAGCTGTGATAAGTAATTCAAAATGGAGAGTTGGGGGCCTGGAACTGCCCAGGAGTCACTAAGAAAAGTGGGTTTCCTGGAAGGTCTCCAGGGTTCCGGGTTGTGCCTCCTGCTCTGGGGGGACCTCATCCAGAGCAAAGTGGCCTTTTGTCTTTCTGCCATCTTTAATTTTGTCTCCTCTGAGTTCTTCCTCACAATCTATAAATATCTCCAAGTTCCTCCCACTTTAAAACAAAACAAAACCAAAAAACCCTCTCAGCCCTGCATTCCCCCCCCCCCCCCATCTTGTGTCATTTGGCTCTTTTTCTCTCGGTCTTTGCCTCCTCAGCAAAATTTTCCAAAAGCACTGCCTGCACTTCCTCTGGCCAAAACCCACTCAACACCAGCTCCCTGCTGAGCCCCTACCTCCAGCTTGACACCAGGGGTCCTTCTGGGCCTGTTCCCTGATTTCCTAACTCCATATTAGGCACCATCCTGAGAACTTTCCCCCAGTAATGTTTGATTTTATTTACTCTGAGATTTTATTGGCTTTCAAAAGGAAGATTAAAAAGTGAAACAAGAATTAATAGTAAATGTCTTTAACTCTAATTAATTATCTGCTAGATTGTTAGTTTTTCTCTCTTAAAAACATTAAGAGCTGGGCAGCGTAATTCACACCTATAACACTTGGGGATTCTAAAGTAAGAGGATCTTGAATTGAAGCCCAGTCTGGGCCATGCAGAAATCCTTGTCTTAAAAACCAAACAAGCAGGGAGTTGGAGAGTCGGCTCAGCGGTTAAGAGCACTGTGTGCTCTTGCAGAGGTCCTGAGATCAATCCCTAGCAATGACAGGATGCCCTCTTCTGATATAAAGGCATGCATGCATGCAAACAGAGCACTCATAACATTATTCAAATAAATAAATAAATAACTCTTAACAGATAAGTTGGGGGGGGGGGGCAATGCAGAAAGAATTCTACCTAGTAACAGCTAGCCTAGAACTTTGATAAACCACCTCATTTGTGACCGGAGGAGGGGAGTACTGTTTTCTAATGATCAAAGCTTACACCTTGCAAATTTATATGTCATCTTACAAGAGATTGGTAAATGCAGTTTGGTAAAAAAACGAACAAATGCCGTCCCATACAAACACGTTGTTACCAATGCCAAAGGGCAGTTTTCTGGGACCATAAGCCATCAGGCTTGCTTCACTTAGCCGTATTTCAGCTTCCTGCCTTTCATCGAACGACTGTGGCTATCCTAGCAGCCTCAGAATGTCTGTACTTTCGAGTTGAATGCATTCCTTCCACAGCACTCCAAACTTACGTGCTTTCCAGTTTGACATTTTGAAGATGGGATCGTGGAGGAAGTCAGCTAGGCCTTGGGAGTTAAGAACTTTTGCTAAACAACTACTGTAAAAGAATCTATAGCCAATAATCCTGCACAGCAAGAGATCTGTTGCTAGCAACCCGTTAGGTCACCGTGCCGCGGGGAGGGGTCTTTCGGCCTCAGGCTTCTGATCCCTAGAGGTGTCGAAGATTAAGAGCTATCCTTAGCCTAGGAGGCCTAACTGAACGAGAGAAGCCTGGCTCGCTGTGCAGCGCTCAGCCCAAAGAACCCCAAACATCAACTCCAGGGCGGGGCGGGGAGAGGGCGGAGTCTTCAGCGAGGAAACCGCTCCGCTTGAGCCTAACGGGAAGGTCGGCGGGCTGGGGGCGGAGTTAATGGGCAGGAGAGCCAATTAGCGGGCTCTTGGCTCCATGCAGGTAGTGGGTGGGGCAGGTCAGCTGTTCCTCCTCAGCCTCTCCGCGATACCACGCCTGCGCAGATATTACCGCTGTTGCTATCTGCGCATGCTCGTCCCGGCACTCCCGTGAGGCACTGCGACGCGCGCGGTTGGAGGTCTCTGACAGCGCCCGCTGGTGTAGCCGGAGGTGGGGGGTTCCGGTTCGGCGTTGGCGGGGCCGCCGCTACCCTCCTGCAGCCAGCTTGAGGAGCGGGTAGCCGATAGAGGTGTTCGGGAGGCTGAGGCTTCGTGCCGGGCCTGAGGCTGCGTGGCCAGTCATCCGGCTGGGGTTGGTAAATTGTTTTTTTTCCCGAGTGCTGCGGATAAAACCCAAGGCCTCAATCATACTAGGCAAGCGTTAAACCCAAAATATGTCCCTCTCCTTTATGCATCTTTTTGTTTGCTTGTTTTGCTTTTCGAGTCAGGGTTTCTCAGTGTAACAGCCCTACCTGTCCTGGAACTAGCTCTTATAGATCAGCCTGGCCTCGAACTCACAGACATCCACGTGCCTCTGCCTCCCTAGTGCTCGGATTAAAGGCCTGCGCCACCACTGCCCGGCCCTTTATGTATATTTTAAAAACAGCAATTCTGTGGTTTTGTGGGTGTGTTTTATTAGGGATCCTAAGTGCCGGAACTGGTTACTCCAGAAACAAACAAAAACTAACCCAGAGATTTTGCTATCAGAGTGTCAAATTTATCGAGATTTTTACAGCCTGCCATTGCCACTGACCTTCGTTTGCTGAAGTCTTGGATCGTTGTGCGCTGGGTGAAAATAATACTTTTTGCTTGATGATTGGCTACTTTGAAACTTGTCACTTTGCCCTGGTTTTCTCTGCATTAGGCTGGTTATGTCTGGAGATTGAGTCGTTTGAACCCGATGAATGCTGATTGATGTAAATATTCAGTTGATCTTTTAAAAAGTGGCATATTTCTATTTCTAAACTAGAAACGACGGGGAAACAACTATTATTTTACAAAATATAGTGCATTTTAAATAATTTCGTCATTGGAAAAATAAGATTTTTATTGTTATATTTTCACTAATAGGGTTTTCATTACTGTTGCAGTGTGTTTTGCTCTGTTTTCATCAGATAACGAACTTGCATCTGCCTTTCATTTAAATAGTTTCCTGATGGCATCTGATAAAATGATCTGTATTTAAAGTGCATTTGACTTATTTGTACTCTAACACTTGTTTTTTTCCCCTCTAGGAAAGGACACTATAGATTGTATTTCCCCCCTTCTTCCATGGACTTAGTGTAAACATGTTTTTTTCTGTTTGAACTTAGTTCTTAAAGACAGTTCCCATAGATTCATATCAAATATAAGAAACAGGGGTAGGGTAGTTAAACCATGAGTTGTGGAAAGGAGTTTGTGGAAACATTGGAAAAAATTGGTTATCCTAAAGCTGATACTCTTAACGGAGAAGATTTTGACTGGCTGTTTGAGGCTGGTGAAGATCAGTCATTTCTGAAATGGTTTTGTGGAAATGTTAATGAACAGAATGTATTGTCTGAAAAAGAATTGGAAGCTTTCAGCATTCTTCAAAGATCAGGCAAGCCCATCCTAGAAGGAACGGCATTGGATGAAGTTCTTAGAACCTGTAAAACTTTTGATTTGAAGACACCTACACTGGATGACAAAGAGATACAGAAATTAGAAGATGAGGTTCAAATGCTGCAGAAATTATATAACTTAAAAATTCAGCAACGGAATAAATACCAGTTAATGGCTTCTGAAACTAGTTACAAATCTCTGGCATTAAATGCTAAACAAGAGGAAGCTACTAAGAAGCTAAAACAAAGTCAAGGATTCCTAGATGCTGTGAACACTAAACTTAGTAATGAACTTCAGGTTCTTACTGATGAAGTTAATAATTTGATGATATTCTTCAGAAATTCTAATTTAGGTCAAGGGACAAATCCAATGGTATTTTTATCTCAACTTTCCTTGGAAAAATATATAAGCCAAGAGGAGCAAAGCACAGCAGCCTTAACCTTATATACCAAAAAACAGTTCTTTCAGGGTATACATGAAGTAGTTGAAACTTCAAATGAAGAAAATTTTCAACTCTTAGATATACAAACACCATCTATTTGTGAAAATGAAGAAATCCTTGGGGAGAGACAACTGGAGATGGCTAGGCTGCAGGTAGCATACATCTGTGCCCAACAACAGATCTTACACCTGAAAGCAAGTAATTTGAGCATGAAGTCAAGTATAAAATGGGCAGAAGAGAATCTTCATAGCCTAACCAGTGAGGTAAATATAAGAAATAAGATTGAATTTGTATTGTAATTGTTAGAAACATAAGGTTTAATATTGCTACTACTTTAGAAAGGTGAAATTTAATTTTATGTTTTCTCAGTACTTATTTACAGCGTGTATTTCATACAAAAATATTATTAATCATATTACCAGAACTTAGTAATATATTGCCAGAACTTAGTAATTTTATCTTCAGTCATACTACCTGGTTAATTCTGAACAAAAATGCCTTAATTTGCACTATGAACTTGAAATTTGTGTCATTTCAAATATAGACTAAACTGGGGTTTCCATTTATGATATATGTCAAAGAGACTACTTGCTTGATTGTGGGTGTTCTGCCTCATTTCTCTGACGAGAAGTCAAAAGTACAGGATTCAGTGGAATGAATTCCTCTTGTTGAGAATGTGAAGATATATTACAGTTATTCATCTGTACTCTTTGGAAGCTTGCTTTCTTAATAATCATCAGATAATTGAATAAAAATGTAGGTTTTTCTGAATTGGAATGAATACCTGCATTAAATTAGTTACTGCAAGAGACGAAAATTTGAAATAATAAAAGAAGTGTGTGCTGTAATCAGCTGATACACTAATACCTATTGAGATAGTTGTAAGAAAAACTAAAATCTTCATTTGCTATCAATGACTAATATGCCGATAAAGTTATGATCAAGATAATAGATCTCCTAGTTAGCTATTACTGCATGCATATTTAATGTGAAAGCACTGAAGTTTTTCTCTTGACTTAGTCCAATATCTTCCCTTTTAAAATTAGTTTTGGATTATACTAATAAGTTACTTTTTATTCAATGAGCATATTATCTGACCACTTAAAACAAAAAAAGTGAAAATAATTTTAAAATAAAAATTTAAACCTACAGTTTAAAATGTTACTGCTTTCTTTTTGTAGGCTGTTGGTAAAGAAAATTTGGATGCTAAAATTTCTAGCTTGAACCGTGAGATTCTAAAACTTGAAGAACAAATCACTCATATGAAAGACAAAATTTTGCCTGCTGTAGTAAAAGAGAACGCCCAGTTATTGAACATGCCGGTTGTAAAGGGAGATTTTGATCTGCAGATTGCTAAACAAGATTGCTATACAGCAAGACAAGAGTTAGTTTTAAATCAGTTGATAAAGCAGAAGGCATCATTTGAGCTTGTACAGTTATCATATGAAATTGAGTTGAGAAGACATTGGGATACATATCGGCAACTTGAAAATTTGGTTCAACAACTTAGTCAAAGAAACGTGGTGTTCTGTCAGCAATTAGCAACGTTAACGGATCCGTCAGCATCTGAGCAGTTAAACTCCAGGACTCCCATCAACACTAAAGATTATTCTACTCATAGGTATGCATATGTCATTGCTTTCTTAATAATTTTTATTTGTGTAAGATACTAGAGAATTTGAACAGAAATTTTTAAAGGTTTAAGAAATTACTTGTACTTAGATTGGCCTTTCTGCTTTTCTTTTATCTTAAACAATTTTGGTTCCCTTTCTGTTCATGTTAGGTCTGAATGTAGCCACTTTAGAGCTGAAGTCAATGAGTTGTAGGAATAAACTAATAAAACATTTACTCCCATTTAGACACCATTATTTACTTTATTTTAGATTTGGGACAGGACATTTGAATACAGCTTTATATCATAGGTTTTGCCGGACACAATACTGACTGTGTTTGGGGAAGGTGGTAATAGAGCGGAAGACTTTATTCCCTGTCTGGTAAGGTAGAGCACTCAAAGTGAAAGCTAGCCTTTCCTGGTTATCTAAATAATTGATGATACCAAGATACTGAAATTAAAAGACTAAAGAACACAGACTTCAAAAGTCTGTATTCTGTAAGGTGTAGTGACTCATATCTGTAATCCTAGTACCTAACAGGCTGGTGTAGAAAGATAGTATGTTTGAAGCCATCGTGGACTGTAGAAAATGAATGTTCAGCAAACACCTGTGTTTTAAATCCTGTGTAGTGATGGGATTATATCTTAATATTATACCTTAATACTTTTTGGAAGCTGGGACAAGAGAATCTTGAATTTGAGGTCAGCTTGGGCTACATAGCAAGAATTCTAGGGCAGCCTGAGTTGCACAATGAGACTTTGTATTTTAAAGAAAGAAAGGATTGGCAGGGAGACAGGGCTAGGGAGATAGTTCAGTCACTGAAGTACTTGTGTACAAACTTAACCTGAATTTGATCCCAGAAATTACATAAAAAAGCCAGTTGCAGTGACACACTCCTGTCATCTCTACACTGGAGAGGTAGAGGAGAAAGTGCTTGCTGGCCAGCCAGTTTCACTGAATAAGTGAACTCAGGTTTGTGAGAGACTTCGGTAAAAAATGAGACAGAGTATTTGAGGAAGAGTCCCAACATCAACCCCTGGCTTCCCTGTGCACATGTACACACACACAAACACATAATTTGTATCCTATTCATTTTTCTGCAGGAAATAATATACGTTAAATCATTTTGTTTATTAGTAAATTGAATGACTTAGGGTTGCCTCATTGTTTTAATTTTACGGTTTGCCATCAACATCATAGTCGTGTAAACGTGCTAGTGTGTAATTGTGTGGTTATATTCTCCAGATCGTAATTGGCAACTTTGGATTTCAACCACCTTTATAGTCTGTTAAGATTTGGGTGTATGAAGAGAGGAAGCTATATGTTGGTATATGTATAAGTAAAAGATATAATGTCTTTTTATAAGGCAGGTGTGACATGTTGCTTTAGATTTTTCTTTTGTCTTACTTATAGGCTGATGGATTTTTCTGCCATTAAGTGAAATGGTCTTATTAATTATCAGGGATTTTTTTTGTTTTGTTTTTGTTTTTGTTTGTTTTGTTTTTCAAGATAGGGTTTTTCTGTGTAGCTTTTTGGAACCTGCCCCGGAACTTGCTCTGTAGACCAGTCTGGCCTTGAACTCACAAAGATCCACACACCTCTGCCTCCCAATTTAATACCAGTGGTGGTATTAAAGGCATGTACCACCACTGCCCAGCAATTATCAAGATTTTTACCAATCAAAATACTGAACAAATTAAAGTAGGAAGTTTGTTGTTAATGGCTATTTATATAGCTCTTAATTGTTTACCTTTTACAATATTTACGTTTTTAGTTTTTCTCTTTTAATCCTACCACAATCTTGTCCAATAGGCATTTATTGGTCATTTTTGCTGCTGCTATGTCATAGGTGTATTCTATAAAAGAAATGTTTTCTTGGGATGTATCACTGAAGCTTGCTTTGAAGTAAACTAATAAAAGTGAAGTTTGTGTCTAAAATAGGAAAGATGGAGAAACTGGAAATTTAGATATTTCTTTTAAAGAATTATCTTTTTGAGATAGTATCTTGCTGGCCTTGAATTTGCTCTGTAACCTTGAGCCTATGATGCACCTACCTTAGCTTCCTGAGTGCTGGGATGACAGGGTTGTATCATATGCTCAAATTCAGGTATTTCTCTTCTGAAATAGTATTATATTTGTGATGTTTCAGTTGCTCAATATTAGAAACACACAAATTACTACTTTTCAGTTGTTACTTAGCTATCACTATCCATGACCCAATATGGTAGGTTATAATTTTGAAAACTGCTAACATGAACATTTTTCTCTTTAATTTTATATTTTAGGCTTTATCAACTTTTAGAAGGAGACAATAAGAAAAAAGAATTGTTTATAACCCATGAACACTTGGAAGAAGTGGCTGAGAAATTGAAACAAGATCTTTCTCAGATACAAGATCAATTGGCAGTATCTACTCAAGAACAGTTTTTCTTTCTGTCCCAACTGAATAATGATGTGGACATGCTTTGTGATGCTTTGTATCACGGAGGGAACCAGCTATTGCTCTGTGATCAGGTGAGTGTTTACCTAAGAAGTTTAAAATGCTGTTAAAAATATGCTTATTGTAAAGGGCCAGAGAGCTAGCTCTTGTAAGAGGACCCATGTTTCATTCCTAGCACCCACATGGTGGCTCACAACCATCTGTAACTCTGGGGGGAGTTCTGAGATCCTTGGCTTTTGTGGGTATCAGGCACACATGTGGTATACATATACACATGCAAGCAAAAATACTTATTCAAATAAAAAAAAATCATTAAAAATGTTCTGCCAGGCAGTGGTGGCACATGCCTTTAATAATCCCAGCACTTGGTAGGCAAAGACAGGCAGATCTCTGTGAGTTTGAGGTCAGCCTGGTTCACAGAGCAAGTGCCAGGACAGGCTCCAAAGCTACACAGAAAAACCCTGTCTTGAAAAACCAAAATAAGTAAGTAAGTAAATGAATGAATAAAATAATTAAATAAATGAATAAATAAAATAATGTTCCTTATAAAAGAAAATAAATGCTTTTATTTAGAGTACAGAGTCTTGTTGTATAGCCTATGCCGGTCTCCAACTCACAATCTCCCAGGTTCTAGGATTATAGGCATATGCCACCATACAAAACCTTATGGTTTTTTTGTAACTACTAATGCGTATTCAGATAATTTTGAATGTTGTGTACATAATTTGAAAGTAAAGTTTTCAGCCACTATAAAAATGATATGATTTTTTTATTAGGGAAGAAAACTTGTTATTTCAGCAAAGAGAGGATTGCTCGTCAGTTTTAAAATCTCTGTGTGTACTTATTGGTACATGCTTCTTCTAATGGAATTCCCCAACTTTTTTGTTTTAAACATGTTTCCCAGTAACTGGTCTTTTAGATGTTGGTAGACATTTTTTCAGCATATTCTTTTTTTTTTTTGAATTTTTTTTTGAATTTTTTTTGAATTTTTATTTTTTATTGAGAAAAGGAAAAAAAAGTATCCGCCTCCTCCCAACCTCCCATTTCCCTCCCCCTCCTCCCACCCTTCTCCCGCTCCCCCAAACTCCTCTCCCCCTCCCTCTCCAGTCCATAGAGCAGGGTTCCCTGCCCTGTGGAAAGTCCAAGGTCTGCCCCCCTCCGTTCATATTTAGGAAGGTGAACATCCAAACTGGCTAGGCTCCCACAAAGCCAGAACATGAAGTAGGGTCAAAACCCTGTGCCATTGTCAGCATATTCTTTTTTTAAATCACATTTATTTGTGTGTTATGTGAGAGTGTCATGATGCACAGGTGGAAATCGGGACCATTTATAGTAGTTGGTTCTCTTCTTTCTACCATATCTTTCCAAGGATTGAACTATGGTTGTCAGGCTTGGCTGTAGATGTCATTGTCTACTGAAGTGCCTCTCTGGTCCATCACTGTGTTACTCTTGAGTATATTTTAAAGGGGAAAAAACAAGCCAGTTAAAATGAGTAGAATATTTATAAAGCCTCATGGTTAATTCCTAATTGCTCTGAATTGTTCTGTGATTCATAATTGACACATTTTTCTACATCAAGAATATTAGGGAAAACTGTTTGGTTCCAAACAGAATCTCACCACATAGCCCTTGTTGGACTAGAACTTGCTACATAGACATGTAACAGTCTTTACTTTGCCTCCAAGTGGTGGGATTACAGATCTGAGTGCTTGGCCATCAGAAACCACCACATAATGGCCTCCATGATAAAATGCATCTTTGTTTCAGAATGTTATGATCTGAAAAAAACTGTGTATCCCAGTTTGGCCTCAAATTTAGAGCAATCCAGCCTTCCTTTCCTACTGTTGGTATTGTAAACATGAGCACCATCCACACCCAGCCTGTTAAGTGTTGTTTTTTTTTTCTTTTTAAATTTTTTATTACATTTATTTATTTTTGTGTGTGAAGGCTCACACACCTGTCGATCAGAGGACAATTGGGAGTCTACTGTTTACTTCAAACGTGGATTTGGGGGATCAAACTTGGGTCATCAGGCTTGATAACAAGTGCCTTTGTCCACTGAGCCATCTGTTCAGCCCTCTTTTTGTTTTTCTCTAGTTCTTTGTTTAAAGATAGGATCTCACTATGTAGGCCTGGCTGGTTTGGAATTAACTGTGCAGATCAGGCTATCCTAGAACTAAGAGATCGTCCTGCCTCTGTCTCCCAGGTGTTTATATTAAGAGTCTGTGTCATCACTCCAGACTAACAGGGCTTTTTATTGTGATTATGAGAAGTTTTTCATTTAATAGAATTTCCTTTTAAATTTCTAGTTGGTGTTAGTGATAAAGTTCTTGAAATAAAGGTTTTTTTTTTCTCCCCTTTTCAGGAGTTAATGGAACATGTTCATCGAGTTGAATCTAAGTTGAATAAACTAAATCATCTCCTTACGGATATTCTTGCTGATGTGAAGACAAAAAGAAAACTTTTGGCAACTAATAAATTGCATCAAGTGGAAAGAGAATTATATGTATATTTTTTCAAAGATGCAGACTATCTAAAAGATGTTGTGGAAAATTTAGAAAACCAGTCAAAGATTAAGACCTGATCTTAAAGACTGAAGATTTCTAAAACTGAATCTTTACTATGCCTGCTGTGTTTTAATTTTTAACTATTAGGATGCTATTTCTAATAAACACTACTAATTTTTCTTTTGACATTTACTTAGTGTGTGGGGAGGGATGGGTATATGTGCAGTCGTGTACAGTAATTAGTGTGCACCATGTCGCATGTGTGGAGGTGAGAGCGTCTTGGAGGAGTTGTGTTACTCTTCTACCACAAGAGCTCTGGGAATGGAAATCAGGTCGTCAGTCTTGGTGGCAGAGATTAACCCACGTCATCAGCCTCAGTGCTACTAGGGTTATAAATTTAAGATCAACAGAACATTTTATTTGAATAGATTCAATGTCAAGTTGAACTTCCCTAATATGAAAATTTTAAATACTCCAAAATTTGAACCTGTATTTTTAAGCAACTGGAATGTTTCTCAAATGAAAAATTCTAGCCGGGCGATGGTGGCGCAGCCTTTAATCCCAGCACTCGGGAGGCAGAGGCAGGTAGATCTCCGTGAGTTCGAGACCAGCCTGGTCTACAGAGCTAGTTCCAGGACAGGCTCCAAAGCCACAGAGAAACCCTGTCTCGAAAAACCAAAAAAAAAAAAAAAAAATTCTACATCTGATCTTACATGGCTTGTCAGTCATAAAATACATACACTAAGTTATAAAGCTACCTTCAGTCTTATTTGTATAAAATTTTGTCTGAAATATGAATGAATTTCACATTTTGACTTCATTTCTATCTCTAAAATGTATAATTGTATACAAAAATTAAAATATCTGAAGCACTTTAGTTCCACTCATTTAAGTTAAGGGATGTTCAGTTTGTGACATTGGTTTTGAAGTTGTATAAACATGGACTGACCAGACTGGACTTGAACTCACATCGGGCATGCTACCAAGTGCTTCTCATCACTGTTTGCTTGGTGCCACTTTATCTTGTCAAATTTTTACTTGCAGGAAAAAAACATGCTATACAAATGTTTTAAGTATAACTAAATTTCCTTAAATTGGCATTTTCTGCTGTTGGGTATTTCAAAATTTTGTAGAATTTGGGGTTTTGTTTTTTAAGGTTTCTGTTATCTGAGGTCAACTGTGATCTGAAAATAATTTTAAAAAATGACAGGAGTAAAGTTTTTTTTTCAGAAGTAAAGTTTTAAGTTGTATGTCATGGACTCTGAAACCTCCCACCTAGGATGTGTTATACCTTTGTTTAGTGTATGTATGCTACATACTTGACCTTTTTTACCAGTCACTCAATACCTGATAGTTAGCAGGTACATAGATTTCCATACTATGTGTAGTTTCATTGGGGTTTGGAATTTTATCCTCTGTCGGTAAAGTAATACTATTGTATATTCAATAGCCAAGTCTTGTGTTTGACTAAAGTAAAATTCTGCTGAAGTATTTTCCCCTAATTTTCTGTTGTAATCTTTGGAAGTTTAAATGTGTCTGCTTGTACCACAAATTTTGAGCATTTCTGTTTTAGGGGCTGGGTTCTGGTGGCCGTACTAGAGCTTTAACCACTGTGATTATAGCATAAATAATGAAATTTGAAATATAAGTTTCAAAATTATATACAAATGGTTGCTTAAAGGGTTTATGATATATATTTAAATCACTTAGAAAATGTTGGACAATTATTTAAGATTTGAAGTGGCTTTTTAGTTGGATTTTTTTCTTTTTATAGATTCATTTTGTTTTGTTTTTAAGGTAAGGTCTTAAATCTTTTCGCCTATATTGGTCTTCAGTTTATGATCCTGACTTGACTGTGCTGGGATTATGAGTGTATACCACCACACGAAATTTCCTATCGGTTATTTTATCAAATGCTCCCAAAGAGTTCATTTTATGATATGTCTGTGTCAAATAATAAATATTTTAAGTTCAGCTATAGGAAATACCTCTAAGAATATTCTTTACCTTTGTCTTATGGTTCACATAGTTTTATGGATATTTTCAGGGTATAACTATAGATAGAAAGTGGCCATGCACTGTATTTTTACAATCTATCAAGCAAATACATTTCTGTCAGTTATTGTATCATGTTACGTAAATTTATTTTCGTTAGGTGAGCCTAATATAGTTAAAAAAACATTAAATTTTATCATAAGATTTAACTGTAAGGCCAGTCTGACTCATGCCTTTAATCCCAGCACTTGGGAAGCAGAGGCAGGTGGATCTCTGAGTTCAAGGCCAGCCTGGTCTACAAATAAAATTCTAGGACAGCCAGAGCTGTTAAACAGAAACCCTGTCTCAAAAACAAAACAACCCCTCCCAAAACAATTTAACTGTCAGCTGTTCATTTTAATATCCAGAGATAAGGCATTTAAATTCTTCTTTTCTCAAATAATGTGGGAAACGGTTAACTGCTTTCCCGGTGGGTGCCAGATAATTTAGCTAGGAAGCAGATAATTAATCTGTACCACCCACTAAACCTTCACCTACTCAGCCCGTGGACCAATAGAGACTTGTCAGTCCCAAAGTGGCAGGTTATTTGTCTACCTTGATGACCGAGGTCAGGTTTAATTACCGTAGTGCAGAGTTATATGCTTGAAAATAGCAGCCAGCTTTCAGAACTGAGGAGGAGTTAAACTGCTTACCTCATAGTTGGTTAATTAGAAATTATTTTTATATGTTTATTTCTCTATTTTTTTTAAAACATTTTATTTATTATGTATACAATATTCTGTCTGTGTGTATGCCTGCAGGCCGGAAGAGGGCACTAGACCTCTTTACAGATGGTTGTGAGCCACCATGTGGTTGCTGGGAATTGAACTCAGGACCTTTGGAAGAGCAGGCAATGCTCTTAACCACTGAGCCATCTCTCCAGCCCCTATATGTTTATTTCTCAAAGGAGCCTCTGGTTGGTTTGATTTGATTTGTAGCGCTGGGAATCAAGACTAGGGTTTATACATACCAAGCAAGAGGGAACTGAGATTGGTATGTAAAATGAAAAAAGATAGTTTGTTTTCTTTTAAAAAAATAAAAATAAAACAGCTTTAAAAATATTTGAGACTGGGTCTTACTAATCTGCCCAGCTGTCCTCGAACTTGCTCTGTAGCCTAGGCAGGCTTGAACTATGTCTTTCTGCCTCAGCTTCCTAATTCAGTTTGTACCAACAGGCCTCACTTCTTTCTTCATCCTATTTGTGTTAAGTAATCGAAACCTGTTTCCTGTAGTTATTAATACCTTTTAAATGAAAATATATGTAAGTCCTTTTAAAGTCTTAAAATTAATATATGGGTACTTATCTTGTATTTAGGACTTTATGAAAATGGAAAATTATGAGGCATGTGTAGGTTTTGATCTCTGTGAGACACCCCTCTCTACTGTTGCTCAGAAGATTATGTGTGCTATGCGTTCAGGTGATTTCATGGATTCTAAGAATGAGGGAGAGAGTACAAAGAGTAAGTAATTTTATGAGTCTTATTGTCTTAAATGTTACTTATTTTAAAAGCTTAAGACTTAAAAGTGAAATGAATGTAATAAAATTATTCCCTAGAACTTTATATTTTGTAGGGAATTTCTATTGCCTACAAAAGAAGTGATTTCCAATACCCTCCCTTCCCCATTCTTTGTGACTAAATTGCTTACTAAATTCAAACTCCTTTAACCCCTTTGCTTTAATACAGCACTCTTCCTTGTTCCGGGTACTTTAGTATCTTCAAAGGAGATGAACTCTTTCCTAATGTCTCTTGGATTATTGAATTTGTAAATTACTTGCTGTTATATATGGCCACAAGAGAAATGTTCCTGTCATGTGCTGCCGTACAATATATAAATTCTGGGTATCAGAGAAGAATGGGTTTGTGTATGTGGTTTATGATGTATGGCATGCTAACAAAAAGCTGTGGCATATACTCTCAGGCACAAGTATATCTGAAAGTTTTGTAACGTTAGGGTTTTTTAACTAGCAAAGCCAGTAATTTGTTTTATTTCTTTTTTTCTAAAAACTAAGTTGTAAGTCATATTAAATTAGGATATTGAGATAAAATCATTGAGAGTATTGCCAAGTATTAACACAAATGCTGTCTATAAACACAATTTCTTAGTTACAAGATAGTAGCACTTGGGGCTTGAGAGATGGCTCAGTGGGAAAAAACAGGCTTGAGCAGCTGAGTTTGAATCTGTTGTATTTAGGTAAAGAAGTCAGAGGTAAGGCTATTTGTGTCTAATAACAACATTGGAGGTAGAAGAAGCAGGTAGATCTTAGGAATTCACTGGTCACCCAGCCTAGATGAACATTACTATTTAAATTGCTATAATCTTGTCTTTTTCAAAATCTTCTCCTTGCTCGAAGGTCACACCACTATCTGACTTTTATCACAACTGCTTCGTAATGAAAGCGTTTTATATTGCTTCAAGGACCTTTTTGTCAGGGATTACTTATCTATCCCATAGTAATCCAGACTTCCTTTCTGAGTTACAGAGGTGTGTGCATGGCTCAGGTTCATTGCATCAGGTCCTATCAGATAGTGAGTACCCCTTCTAAGGCATACTTGAAGATGGCCAACTTGCTTCCCATTTGGAACTCAAGATCATTTCTCTTCAGTTCTTAGACTAAATAACAGTATTATGGGGTGGGGATGAAATAATATGTCAGAAGGACCTTGGGCATGTAAGTGCTTCATGAAACAACAGCTCTCTCACTAACTGAGACCTTTATCTCAGAACAGGAAAGAACTAAGCTTACACTTTGTCCATTAAGCCATTGTATTAACTCTTGTGCCTTTAGCTTAGGGTTTTGTGGTGTTTTTTTTTTTTTACCTTAACTTACCTTTATATTCAGAATTGAGTTCATCTATAAATGTTTTGCCTTATATTGTTCAGTAATATTGTTAAAAGTGTTTGGAAATTACTGGGGTCAAAGGAGTTTTTAAGATTTTTAGCTGATTAGATGCTATATCATCTTGAGATTAAGCATGTTTTAATCAGTATATGTTTATTTTATCTTTATTTTCATAGAAAAAACATTCCACACATTTATTAGAACTTTTAAGCTGGAGTTTAGAGATGTATTTTGTATTTAAAATATTTTTATAAAAATGAATTTATAAAAGCTTGATTCTCTGAAAGGTATTTGGGGAATACATTCACATTTAGTATGAAGCTTATCTTTATTCCCACTATCTAGTAGAAATAATTTAGCAATTTCAGTAACAGAATGAAAAACTAAAAGGCAGAATAGATCTATGATTATATTTCTTCTAATTAGGAGTAAATGAGTAAACATTTTTATGTGTACCAAATAAATATAAAAATCCTTATTACTTCAAATCATTTACACAGCCTTGCAAGGTATTAGATTTTAGTTCCCAAGGCCACTGCCCTCTGCCTCATGGATATTTTTGAGGTAGCCTCTAATTTTTTTCAAGACAGACTTTGGGGTCTGTCCTGGAACTAGCTCTTGGCTGGCCTCCAACTCACAGAGATCTGCCTGCCTCTGCCTCTCAAGTACTGGGATTAAAGGCCTGTGCCACCACTGCCTGGCTCCAATTGCTTTTTATTTTCAGTTTATTGCCACTTTGGTTGTTTGTGTCATGGCTTCAGGTTATTCTTTGTCCTTGCTCTCTGGAAAGTTTGTCCCTAGGATATTTTCATGTAATCCTATGTAATATCTACCTCCCGTCTGCCCTTTATATTATATTCTACTACTCACTATTTTCCAACACTTTGTTGTCCCAGTCAGATTTAAGTATGACTCCTGACAATGTGACACTTTTCTCATCCGTTCCCTGTTGACCTTTCTTCACAGCTGTTAGTGTGTTAGTGCCTGTTTCCTGTATGGACATAGATGCAAATTCTCTCAATAAAGTATTTGAAAACTGAGTTTAGTACCACCTTAAAAACATCTTACAACATGATCAAGTTAGCTAGTTGTTTGTTTGGTTTTGTTTATGTTTTTTTAGGACAGGGTTCCATTTCTTTGTGTAGCTCTGACTGTCCTGGAACTCACGCTGTAGACCAGGCTGGCTTTGAACTCAGAGATCCGTCTGCCTTTCTTCCTAAGTGTTAGGATTAAAGGGGTGAACCACTATTGCTGGCACTCAAATTAGTTTTATTCCAAAGATGTAAGCATTATTCAAAATAAGCAAATCAGCAAATTAGCTTAGTACATAAATAGAATCAGGGACAGAAATCACATGATCACCTCAACAGATACATACATTTGACAAAGTTCAACCCTTTCATGGCAAGTGTCCTGAAGTGACTATGTCTAGAAAGACCATACCTTACCATAGTAAGAGAGAGAGCATCGGGTAACAGCATTTCCCTCCAAGTTTGACCACATAAGTTCAGCCCCCAGGATATACCCAGTCAACAGAGAGAACTCATGAAAGTTGTCTTTTGACTACACATGCACACAAAAAAGAATAAATGTAATTTAAAACTAAGGGTTAGGAAGATGGGTCCATGGTTAAAGTACTCACCATACACGTGTGAGGACTGGAGTTCAGATCCCTGGAATTCATGTAAATTCCTTGGAATGATGTGTGTGCACATGCACATCTGGGTCCACTTAAAATTCTAGCCTCAGAAAGTAAAGATGGGATTCCTTACTAGTTAGTAAGACTAGCATTATAAGTGAACTCAGTTTGATTGAGAGGTCCTGCCTCAATGAATAAGGTAGAAGAGTGATGGAAGATGATTCCTTACATCAACTTTGGATCTCTACATGCATGTGCACCCATGTGTTCTTGCATCCACTCAAATTTGTGCCTACATGTGCAAACGTGTGTACACACACTTGCATATCACACACGGAAATGGAAAATAATAAAAAATTTAAAAGTAAAAACTATATACAGAAAACATCACAAATACTATATTAATGGCGAAAAATTGAAAGCATTCCCTGTAATTCAAGAACAGGAAATCATTGACTAGTTATCGGGCTAGCTCAGCAGGTAGAGATGCTTACTACGGGCCTGAGAAACTGAGTTAAATCCCTAGGACCTATGTTGTAGAAGGATAGAACTAACTCTTGAGAGTTGTCCTCTGACCATTGGCACACCATAACAAGCACGGGCCATCACAAAATAAATATAACAATTTTAAAAAGAAGAATATGTCTATTATCTCCATTGTTGTCTACTGTAGTCCTTGAATTCTTAAGCCAGAGAAATAGAGGGTACACACAGCAAAGGAAAATGTCAAATTATCCCTATTTACAGACTGGTCCTATTCTTAAAAGACCCTGATACCACCAGAAAACTCTTAGATCTAAATAAACATTTTCATCAAAGTTGTAAGATAGCATCAGTTGCTTTTCTATATAATGACAATGAACATGTTGAAAAAAATCAGGGCAAGCATAGTGGTGCATGCCTTTAATTCCAGCAATTGAAGAGGGCAGGATGTTTGAGGCCACCCTGGCCTACATAGCAAGTTCCAGGACTAGACAAACACTGTCTCAAGGAGGAAAAATTGCAGAAGAGGAAAAAGAAAAATCTAGAAATATACCTATACAAAGTGTGAGACTTTTACAGTGAAAACAGTATCCCTAAAGGAAGAAACTGAAGTCACTAGAAGATGGGAAAAAATACATTCATTGACTGGCAGAAGGAAAATGACTATTGCCAGAAACAATCTACAGAACTGCTTTAATCTCAATCAAAATTCCAATGGCAAACTCCTAAGATTAATATGAAAGCACAGAAGACCTCAAGCTGTCAAAGCAATCCTGAGCAAAAAGCATGTTACAGGTGTCAAAACACGATCTCAAATTATACTACAAAGCAGTAGTAACAAAAACAACATGGTGCTGACACAAAAACAGAGACCAACAGTGACCTAGAATTGAGGACCCTGAAATAGACCCATGGAGCTACAAACATCTGACTTTCAACAAAGATGCTGAAATATGTTGGAGAAAAGATAGCATCTTCACTTGGTGCTAGGAAACCTGAAATTAAGACCCGAAACTACCAGAAGAAAACAGGAAAAACACTTAAAGATACAGACACAGAACTTTCTGAATAGGATTCTAGTCCAAGAAACCATCAAGAATTGACAAATGAAATTACACTGAATGAAGTTTGGGCATCATGGGGAATAATTATCAGAGAAGAGAGCCTACCGAATGGGAGAAAGTCCTTACTAGTCATTAACAGCATTGGCATCTAAACTTTTTTTGTTTTATTTTTCAAGACAGGGTTTCTCTGTATTGTAGTTGGACTTTTTTGGACAGCCAGCTCCCATAATGACATGGAGACTTCTTATTAATTATGAAACTTTGGCCTTTGCTTAGGCTTGTTCCCAACTAGCTCTTATACCTTAAGTTAACCTATTTATATTAATCTGCGTTCTGCCACATGACTCATACTGTATATCCAACTCCCCATGTCTCACTGGCAAACCCCCCAGCCTCAGATTCCTCCCGTGAGTTTTTCTCTCTTGCCGGAAGTCCTGCTCATCCTCTACTGCTATTGGCCATTCAGCTTTTTATTAAACTAATCAGAAGGTGCCTTAACAGAGATACATCTTCACAGTGTACAAAAAGATTATCCCATAACACTGCAGTTCTAACTGTCCTAGAACTAGATGAGACTGACCTTGAACTCAGATCCTTCTGCCTCTGCCTCCTGAGTGTGCCACCACTGCCAAGGGTATCTAAACATTTTTAAAACTCAAAAAAAAAAAAAAACCCAGCTAGTCAGTAATGGACAGGTAAACCGAATAGTTCTGAAAAGAAATATAAACTGCCAATAAATACATGAAAAGTGTTAATGGTCTTAGCTGTCAGGAAAATTCAAATAAAAACTACATTGAGATTCTGTCTCACCCTAGTCATAATGTCTGTCATCAATAAGACAAATTTGGGACTGGATAGTTGACTCTGGTTAACGTCACTTCTTGTTGCAAAGGACCTGGGTTTGATTCCCAGCACCCACATGGAGGCTTACCACTTCCTCAGGCACAAGGCATGCATGTAGTACACAGGCATATATGCAGGCAAAAACACTCATAATAATACTGAAATAATAAAATAATAAATAATGAAAATCTAAAAATAAATTTTAAGAGTTTCTTCGAAAATTTACCGTTCAGGATGTGGGGGATAGGAGAACTCTTAAACAATACTGTTCCAAAGAGCTGCTTGGCCACTTGTTCATTTCCTGGCTGCCCAGACCCCCAAAATAATCACATAGGAATTGTATTAATTAAAATCACTGCTTGGCTCATTAGCTCTAACTTCTTATTGGCTAACTCTTACATCTTAATTTAACCATTTTTATTAATCTGTGTATCACCATGAGGCTATGGCCTACTAGCAAAGTTCCAGCACATCTATCTCTGGCTGAAGATCCATGGCATCTCTCTCCGCCTCTTCTTCCTAGCATTCCATTTAGTTTTCCCTGCCTAGCTCTGTTCCCCTATAGCTCTGCTATAGGCCCAAAGCTGTTCCTTTATTAACCAATGAAAGCAACACATAGACAGAAGGACCTTCTACACCACAATACATACTGAATATGTAAATTAGGTAACCAACCTTGGAAATTAGTATAAAAGCTCTTAAAAATAGGCTGAGTAGTGATTGCACATGCCTTTAATCCCAGCACTCAGGAAGCCGAGGCAGACAGATCTGAATTCAAGGCCAGCCTATTCTACAGATTGAGTTCCAGGACTGCTAGGGCTACACAGAGAAACCCTGTCTCCAAAAACCAAATAAACACATATGATTCAGCTGTACACTTTTGTGTATATATCCAATGGAATCAAAGTCAGATATCTACACACCTAATGACAACAGCCAAGTTATAGAATCAGCATACATGCCCAATTGTATTAATCAGACTTCTCTAGATGAACAGAACTGATAGAAGATATGTAGAATAGCTTACAGGTCATTGTTGCCCAGCTAGTCCAACAATGGCTGTCTTCCAATGTAAGATCCCGGAATCCAGTAGTTGTTCAGTCTACAAAGCTGAGTGTCTCAGTTGGTCTTCAGTATATGCTCAAGTCCCAAAGAAGTAGGCTCTAATGCCAGTGAAGGAATGAACTTGGAAATGAGCAAGAACAAGCAAGGTAAAAAAAAGACCTTTTTCTATGTTGGTTATATAGGCTGCAATAGGAGGTGGGGCCCAGATTAAAGGTGAATCTTTCCACCTCAAAAGATCTGGATTAAAGATATATGTCTGCACCACAAAAGATTCAGGTTAAAAGTGTATTTTTCCACTTCAAATGTTTAATTAAAAAAATTTAATTTTAAAAATCCAATTCAGTTCAATTTAAAAAATGTTTAATTTAATTTAACTTCAAAGTTGTACCCAGCTGCTTGAGTTCTAGTCAATTCCAGATGTAGTCAAGTTGGTAACCAAGAACAGCCACTACAAGTCCACCCCTTGTCAACTTGACACAATTGCATCTCCTTATGTCATGCTTAATTTCCAAATGAAAACAACCAGCTCGTAATCACCCCTAACATGATATAATTATCCCATGCACAACTGCAAGCACATTATATATTTAACCAGGTCATAATTATGCCTAATTTGATATAACTATCCCTCATATAACCACAAATTATGAATTTTAGAATGGGTGGCAATATCACCTGAGGGAACGTTCTCAAACTTAAATATGATAACCACTTATGTTCTCTTAATTGATGTTACAGCCCGTGATAAAGAAACTGGGGAAAGACAGAACAAATATCTGTACAAACACATTCTTAACAGAATATGACAAACATGTCAATTTTAATCCTCATTTCTGCTTACGTGACCTTAGCTGATATTTATAGCTACCTTTCTCTGTTATCCACTCAGTATTTTTCCACCCTCAGCAAGCTCCTCATCAGGTCTTGGCTCTTTTCCTAGACGAGTGATCCATATCTTCATTCTTGGAGGGTCTGTGTCCTTTGCTGCCCTGCCTGGATTAGGCTGTTATAGTTTCCCATTAACTTTAGTCACAAGACATGGTGGCACCAAGAGATTCCCTAAAGTATCTCCTGCATTCCAGATGTAATCTTTCTTACCACCATTGTGGAGAAACAATCCAGTTTCCCCTTTGTAATCTGAATCAACCATTCCTCCCAACACTGTTATTCCTTTCTTATCCTATTCGTTTAAGGGCATCAGAAACTCAAAGTGGCCAGGGGGAAGTATTGAGCTTTCAGATCAATGGAATTTTTGTTGTGTCTCCTGGAAGGAGCACTGGCCCTTTGGAAACCAAAATTTCTAGGCCAACAGAACTTATGTTCAAGGGAACACTCATCAACAGATGAGAAAAGGAAATGTATATGCACACAGTAGTCTTACTTAGTCAGAATGAACTGCCATTTGCAAGGAAATGATGAAACTGGAAATTATATTAAGTTGAAGAAGTCAGACTCAAACAAACATTTTCTATTTAATCTTGTGTTCATAATACAATTTTTTAAGGGAAGGCTTTGGGAAGAGGTGTGGGAACCAGAGTAGGTTGAGATGGAAGATGAGTGAATTATCAAAGTACAATTTGAATAAAGGGTGAAAACCAAATGGTTCTAAAAGTGGTTCCGGAGGTTTTGGAGTCCAGATATACAAAGAACCCAGAAGCCCTTTCCATATAACTAATCAATGCCCAGGCTGCCTGGACGGCTGAAGATCCAGGCCCTACTGTCTTCTGCTTGAAAGCAGTGCCAGGGCTAAAACAGCATGCCTCTTTATTTTGTTATACTTAAGGGATATCTAAAAGTAAACCCAATGTCTATTTTTCTCTTAAAATGTTTTACATATTCACACATTTTATCTGAAACTTTTAGAGTGTATATGTACTGTTAAAGTATAAGTTTCTTATAGTATAACTTTCTTCTCTTTCTCCTTCCTAGTCTAGCTGAACTGGGCTTATTAAGGGGAGTATTTTCATCCACTCAGGATAGAAATCACATAGTAATTTGAACAGGGAATGTTTAGATCTTTATTGACTAGATGGGTTTTAGCCACCAAGACATATAAAGAGAACTGAAAGATCTAAGTAACAGAAGGAGAGAAGCTACCTCCCCCACCCACAAAGCTGGAGTAGCGTGCTGATAAAGGAAAGGTGTCCGTCTCCTGGCAGTGTTCCTCCAGCACCCTCTGCTGACTAAGTTTAGCATTGTGCCAAGTGTTTGCAGGGTCAGCAATATATAAGCAGTAAGGGAAGTAACGAAGTTCACATTCACTTAGGATGGACAACATAAAACATCTTATAGCTGGGTGGAGGTGGCTCACGCCTTTAATCCTAGCACTCAGGAGACAGAGGCAGGCGGATCACTGTGAGTTCATGGCCAGACTGGTCTATGGACAGCCAAGGCTACACAAAGAAACCTTATCTTGAAAAAAAAAAAGTGTTCATTATCAGAGGTCCTGCTGTTTAACGGGTAGAAAATAAACCCTAAATGATTTAGAAGCCTTAGGGGATGTAGTAGGGTACCCCCTTGTACGTAACAAACAAATTACAGCATTTTACTCCTACCACCCAGAGGAAATGACCCAGAACCTGAACCTTATGGAAAATTTTCAAAGAATAAGGGTATATATATACCACATTTGTGAATGTGTTCTATCTCATACAGTGAATGATACAAAAGTCACCTGCTTTATGTAGGACCTAAAGTAGACAGGGTTCCAATGAAGTCCAGGCAGTGAAGCAAGTATCCCAGTCATAATGCATTACCAACCCAACAGACCTTCTGGTATTAGAGGTGGGGGAAAAATAGGTGTGTGGTTTTTAGGGTCTTAAGAGAATCATAATTCAGATTCCAAGAACATGAAGCAAGGCTATATCATCATCATCATCAGAGAATCATACATCTTTTAAAAGAGTAAAATTAAACTAAAAATGCCTCCCCCCCCCCCCGCCATGCTACTAGCTCCTCGTGGAAATGGAGCTTGAGAATATCCAACTAACCTTGAATTCCAAACTGCCAAACATTGTCCTGTTCTGTCAGAGCATCAAGAGGGCCTGCAGCAATCTATTGTATACTGGAAATGGTTTATTTGGTTTGGTTATAAGTAGGCAAGTAGGCACAACTGGCTGCCTGGTTTCAGACCTGCATGGCTTGGCTTATAATGTGTTGTCTCAACGTGAAAAATTAAAAAAAAACAGAAAATGGACTGCAGATGCACCATATTCCAGTTCATGCACCCCGACCTGGGTGACATGTTGAAGACATGTTGAAGATAAATCCAAAAGATAAAATTTTGGGTGATTTACTTGCCTATCCACATTGTATGAATGGGGAAACCAAGGTTAGAGAACTTTCAACCTATGGACAAATGTTGGCCAGTCCGGAATAAGAACAGTCAGAGGTCTGGCACTGGGAGTTCTTGAGGCAAGGCATATGACTAGATCCATTGTATGGTCTTAAAGTATTTCCTACATATGACCATCTACCATAGGCTGCAACCAACAGCCATACTATTAGAATGACTTGGCCAATTGGCACTTACCACCTTCTATATCATGCTGTCCCAGTGCTAACACATGGTTGCTTTGACTTTAGTAACCATAGGACTTGGGTTAGCCCATTAGGCATTGGCCCACTAACAAGCACTGGTTTAGCTGTTTTTCTGTCAGATGTTCAACTTTGCAACAACAGAGACTGAGCTTAGATTCCCCAATGGCATTATCTTTTATGAGTAGTCACTTGGTGGCAGGTTGACAACACTGAACTCTCCATGTTCTGAAAGGTAGAGTAATGGTTTTTTTCTCTTAGTATCTCATTGTGTGGCCAAGGCTGGCCTTTCTCAGGTGATCTTTCTACCTTAGCCTCCTAAGCTACTGGACCACAGATATATGTTACTATGCCTACCTTTGCAGTGACTTATCTGAGCCAAATCAATACAGGGTCCAAGCATGGGCTCACCTTTTCCATTCTTAGTGCCTCCGTCTGCTCCATTTCCCATGAGTGCTCTGGGAACCTTGGAAGAACAAATGAGCAAGTGGGCCCATGTACACAGAAACATCTGTCAAAGTAGCTGTGGGCACAGATGTCTAAATTGCACTGCTTGGGACTGAGTCTTGTTCTGCTCCTTACTGCACAGCTCGGGTTAATTAGCTAGTTAATCTGTTTCTGTGTGAGTGCACACGTGTGCGCACGTGGAGGCCATATGTTCTCAGGAGCCAGATATTTGTCTTTTTTTAAAGTAGGGTCTCTCACTGGGATCTGGGACCCACCTTAGACTTGACTAGATGGCTAATGAGACCCAGGGACCCTGTTTCCTCACTAACCAGCTCTGGAACTATAAGCTTGCATCATACCTAGCTTTTTATATGAGTTCTGGAGATCAAACTGTGAGGTCTTCATTCTTGATCAGCAAGCATTTTACAAACAGCCATTTACACAGCCCTCCAGCCCAGGATTATTAAAATTAAAATCTAATTTAGGTATTTGTATCAGTGATATTTTCCTGAACTCCTTCCTGATTATTCTATGGCAGTATTATTCAGTGTAATAATTTCCTCAAACGCTTAGTACTTATGTCTCCAAAATGTCAACTTTGGGTTTTCAAAATAAAATATTCAAGTGTGCATGCCTTTAATCTCAGCACTTGGGAGGCAGATGCAGGCAGATCTCTGTGAGTTCGAGGTCTACAGAGCTAGTTCTGGGACTGCCAAAACTACACAAAGAAACCTTGTTGCAAAAAATAAAAAAAATTCAAATGTAAACTTCAAGTAATCACAAATAAGCATTTCATAGTTATATAGACATGTCCTCTGTTAATTTGAAGACACTTTATGTAACAAATTACTACAATAGTCTTATGTATTTTGCTTGTACTGATAGTGGCTAAATAACATAATGAATCATTTTCAATGGTTAGCTAATTCTATAATATTTTATTTTGTTTTGTTTGTGACAGGGTCTATATGCAACCCTGGCTCTTCTAGATCTGCCTATGCTGCCTATGTAGATTAGACAGGCTTTGAAACCACAGGCTCTACCTGCCTCTGCTCCCAAAGTGCTGGGATTACAGTCATATACCACCATTCCTAGTTCAATTTATTTTTCAATGTTCAATTTTTTGTTTGTTTTTTAAGCTTTGAAAGTGACCAAAAAATCCAGTGTTCATTATTCAGTATTAGCTGAACATGAGAGGACTCAATCACCAGAAACAAAGGTAAATCTTTGCAAATATGAGTAATTCTAAACAGAGGATCCTCATTTGTTAACAAATATTTAATAAGCATCCTGGTATATGCTAAAACTGCAGATACAATGCTTTAAAACCGTTCTTATTCTGGTAGCACGTGGTTTAATTTGGACAGGTGGTGAGGAGGATGGAACATCCCACACATCTGCTCCATGTGTGCATTAAGTGCTGCTGTGATAGCTATTAGTTTCATGTTCTCTGAGACCAAGAGAAGGAATATTTAGCCAAGCTCTGTGCACTTTTCGTTTCTGGGTAGTGGGGGCAGGACGCTGAAGCAGGTTATCTTCTGAAGCATGAAAATTGTTTCTGTGTTGAAATGTAATGGATCATTAGAGGTTGGCCAAACTGAAGACCCCAGCTTCAGAGAGGAGGGGAAGGGTACTGAGCGTTTTTAAGGAAGAAGATCTTGAAACTTTTCTGAGCTGACCAGTTTGGGCTATACAGGAAGAAGAGGTCATGTCTCTGAAGGCCTTGTTTAGGAAACAGTGGTGGAGGTCGCCTCACGGCGGAGAGAATGGACTCCAGTGCAAACTACTTGTTCAGGTTCTAACCTAAGTTTTTGTTTGGTTGGCTTATTTTGGTTTTTGCTATTTTTTCTTTTTAAAAGACAGGGTTTCTCTATGCGGCTGTGACTGTCCTTAAACTTGCTATGTAAACTAGGCTGGTCTTGAACTCAAAAAGATCCACCTGCCTCTGCCTCCCAAGTGCTGGGATTAAAGGCATGTGCCACCATGTACTGGCATTCTATTTTTTATGCTATTTATTTATTCATTTATTTATTGAGAAGGTCTCATGATGTAGCCCTGGCTGGCATGAAGCTCACTATTGTAGACTGGACTGACTCAAACTCATGAAGACTTGCCTGTTTCTGCCTCCTAGGTGCTGGAATTATAGGCATACAGTGCTATATCTAGCAAAAACTATTTTAAAGTTTTATTGCATTTTTATTTAGTTTTGTTTGGGAAAATGCACATGCCATGGAGTACATGTGGAGATCAGAGGACATCTTGCAGAAGTTGGATTATTTTCCACCATGCGGCTGCCAGGGATCTAACTTAGCTCTCTAGGCTTAGTGGCAAGTGAGACATCTTGCCAGCCCCCAACCTAATTTAAAATTAAGCTCCCTGTAGTAAAGTAGAGATAATTTCAGGACCTATTTCTGATACTACTGGCTGATTATTTGGCCCTAGGCTTTTAAAAAAGTTTTATACGTCCTGAAATATTTTAAAGTTGAAATTTAAAACATTCACCATAAGTTTCTAAAGTTGCAAAGAACACTATTCTAGTATATTGTTAATATTGACATTTTAAAAACTGTCATAAAATTTAAAATACTTCCACTGTGATTCAAATAACGTACACTCTGGCAATTTGATATCCACTGTCACCCTTTAAAAAACACATGAGCAAGATCTTCAATAGTCTGAAATCTTATTGAATTTCTTTTCTTGAATACTCCTCCACAGAATTTTTAACTAATATAATTTTATGACTAAAAGTCTGTTCTTGGAACCATAAAATATTTCTCTTTAGTAAAAGTATAAGTATAAATGTTAAATTTTCTGTGGTACATGACCAACTATTAACACATTTTCTTTCTTTCTTTCTTTCTTTCTTTCTTTCTTTCTTTCTTTCTTTCTTTCTTTCTTTCTTTCTTTCTTTAGTGTACAATATTCTGTCTATGTGTATGCCTGCAGGCCAGACGAGGGCACCAGACCCCATTACAGATGGTTGTGAGCCACCATGTGGTTGCCGGGAATTGAACTCAGGACCTTTGGAAGAGCAGGCAATGCTCCGAACCTCTGAGACATCTCTCCAGCCCAAGACATTTTCTTTTAAAATAATGTTAATGTGCAGTTGTCCAAACCAAGAGATAAATTATAATTTGGAAACAAACATTAAAACACAAAGCACCATTGTAAACAAATCTAATGAAATGGGTGGAGATTCTATTCTCCAAGTAGATTTTATAATTTTGTTTTCTTTATGGCCTCTACTTGGAGTTGTAAATTACAGGCCTCACTCTTGTTCATTGTCTTCTGAGATGAATGACTTCTAGCACAGGGGCTTAGAGGAAGCATTCTGAGCTAACTCCAGGATCCAGCTGTACAGTCTAGAAAGACTCTGTCTAGCTTTGCTGGAAAATGTGGTTCTAGGATAGAGGTGGTTCAATGAGTGGTAGAACATCTGTTCAGCAAACACCACAGAAGAAGAAAAGAGAAAGATCATAGATTATGTGAAACTTGTGTCCTCTCATTATCTCTGGTAAACTGTATCAGAAATTCACTTGGTTGATAGACATGTCTTGTGAATACATGCTGTGATAAAATATTTTTCCCTCTTTTTCTGCAGAACCCTAAGTCATTAATAACCCAGTCACCAAGAGGGCCCATCCAGTTCTCTCCTCAGTCCTCTACGACTCAGCTCACAGGTCATCTCTCTCTTGGTCAAGTGGAGAACAGCACCGCCTCATTGCCTCTTTCCAGTTGTTTAATTCCACAGAGTGATCAGGAAGCACCAGTCTTTCAAAGAATGAAGTATACAAGAAAGCACTTCCTAGAGGAAAATATGGCTAAAGAAGATGAGAGAAGATTAAATCTTAAAAGAAAATTTATTACATGTAGCAATTCCCCAGAAAAAGCAAGTAAACAGATAACACTGGAAGAAGGTAGTGATGGGGCTGAAACCTGGCTAACCTCTGAGGACAGGACAGTGTTTGAAAAACAGCTTTGTGATGTTAGATATTTGGATGATTTGGCAAAAGTCCAGCTGATGGATGTGCTCAAGCAGGCAGAAGCCCTGGCTGTGACACTGGTGTTTAAGGATGGCTCTACACAGCTCAGAGTCAACCAGGTTAGTAAATAGCAGTCACATGCTGTGGCACTAGCACTTGACAGACTGGGGCAGGAGGATAACTTGAACTCTGGATTTTGGGATCAGCCTGGGAAACACAGTGAGACCTCATTTCAAAACAAATCCTCTTTCTGATTTTGATAGGAGAGCTAGAAATAAGATTTTAAGCCTTGCCACCCTTGCTTTGGTAAGTGATTCTGACAATGTAGGGTTCCTGTCAGTTCTAAGCTACCGACAAACTGTTCCATTCCACCTTCTACCAGTAATGCGCGAGGCTGTCAAATTCTCCACCTGCTGGAAAGTATCTGTCTTCTTATTTTAGCCATTCTTGTGAGTATTTTGTTGTACTTCCGGAGTGGTTTGCTCAACAGTGATGACACTGAGCATTTTATGCACTTATTGCTCTTCATGTATCTTCTTTGGTGAAATCCAAGGGGGTTTTTTTTTTGCCTATTTTTTAACTAGTTTATGATTTTTTTCTATTTTGGATATGTAAGAGATCTTTATAAGTTTTTATGTGATTCAATTCTCTTGGGCGATATGTGGTTTTCAGTTTCCCCAGTCTGGGGATTCACATTTCAAATTTCTTGAGCGTATCTTTTCAAAAGAAAAAACCATAAATCTAAAATCTTGTGGTTTTCTTATTACATTCAGAATGTTTGGGACTTGAGATGGTTCAGTGGGCAAGAGCACTTGCTTTGCCAGCATGTGGGACTGAGTTCAAATCCCCAGCTGTCACAGAGTAAGCAGGGCACAGCTTTGCATGAATGTAATCTCAGAATTAGGAGACAGAGATAAGACTGGTCATTCAGTTCAGTGAGAGACCCTATCTCAAAGCAGTAACAAAAAGGCTAATTGAAGAAAAGATACCTTGCATTCTGCTCTTACCTCCACATAAAAACTACACATTCATGTGCATGCAATTCTCCCACCCCTAGCTAAGGAACTATTAATAGTTGGTGGCTACTGAGGGAAGAAAAGGCACTTTTCTTTCAAGGTGTGGACCCTGATAGGCTGACCATACTCTGATAGATGGTCCACACCCATGAGTATATGGACAACACATATTGGACTCAGTGTGTTATAAAAATAAAAAACAGAACAGGATAGATGGGAAATGAAATGAAAGTGGGTCTAGGAGGAGCTAGGGGAATGGGTGGGTGAGTATGATCAAAATATAAGGTATGCATGTATGAAATTCTCAAACAATTAGTAAAAACATTTAAAAAGAAAAGCCGGCCAGTGGTGGCACACACCTTTAATTTGGGAGGCAGAGGCAGGCCGATCTCTGTGAGTTTGAGGCCAGCCTCCTGTACAGAGGACTGTTTCACAGAGAAAAACGAGCAAAGAAAAAAAAAGAAAGGAAGGAAGGAAGGAAGGAAGGAAGGAAGGAAGGAGGGAAGGAAGGAAGAAAAGAAAAGAAAAGCAGGCAGCTTATAAAGCTGCATGGCTGTGACTCTAAGAAACTGTACTAGGAGGAGGGAATTCTGGGAAGAAAAGTACACTATCTCTTTAAAAGGATAATTATTCCTTCTATGTATTTAGCATAGCTTAAGCTGAACCTGCCTTCCAGAGAGAAGGTCCCTTGCCAGGTGATTGATTTACTGACCCAATTGTGTTGACTCTTGTTTTGTCTAGTTTGGAATGTTACTCTAGCCAAGGAAATAGTTTCCCCTCTGGGTCTCCACAGAGCCCTGATCAAGGCCTTTGTAACACTCCTTTGTCTGAAAGAAAGAATCATTTAGTATTCAGACAAGGGACCAGAACCCCCCTCCCCCCCCAACACTTGGATTTCTGTTTGTGAAAGGTATCTTATTTAGTAGATAATATTATCAGGTGAGACCTGGGTGTGATAGTACATGCCTATAATCCTCACTCAGGTTAAGGCAGGAAGAGCAGGAGTTCTAGCCAGCCTGGGCTACATAGATGACCCTCTGCCTAAAAGGAAAAGTCAGTTCGGGTAGGGGAGATGACTCTGTAGATAAAGTGCTTGCTGTTCAAGCATAAAGACGTGCGTGTGGGTCCCCAGAACCTATATAAAGCTGGATACTATTGCACGTATTAGTAACCCCAGGGCTCCTATGGTAAGATAAGAGGCAAATACAAGAGAATCAATCACCTAAAGCTCAGGGGCCAGTTAGCCTGGCATACACAGTTGCAAGCAGCTAGAGACCCTGTCTCAAACAAGGTGAAAAATGAAGATCAATACCTGTTTGTCTTCTAACATCCACATATGTGCTATGGTATTTCTGGACCTGAATTTAACATGCACTTGCAGAGATTTTTTTTAAGTATTATAGATGTTACTCCTTTGTCTTATAGCTTACTCTCATAAAGCAATATATCTGTTTAATTTTGTGACTTTATATTACTTTGTCTTCACAGACTTTAACTTGTCCTGTTAGAGGAATTGTACTATTACTAAAAACCCATGTAGACAGTAGCCCTCTGATTTCCCCAGCCCAAGGTAGTGCTCTGGGAGAGGACTCCACATCTGCAGATCACTGTATCTACATACATACCGAGCACTGCTCTTTCTGGGGCCCCAACAGAGAGGCACATAGTCTATTTGTCAGGTAAGAAATCTTTATTGCTTACATTAAATGTAAGGCTTTCCAAGCTCTCCTCCCCCAGAGTTTCCAGAATGGATGGTCCATCCTGATGCCAAGAGAACCTGTTTCAGTATTGTAATAACTTTGCAATGAGATGTTAGGGGGAAACCTCATTCTGAAAACCCACTTCCACTACCAGGGTTCCAGGTGGTTTTCACTAGTGTTCTAGTTCCCTCCTGTACAGTATAAATTATCACTGCCTGAAAACACCAAGTTGTCTTCAGTATCACTAAGGATAATGTCTGTCTGAAGATGTGTGTTTGTGTCACAAACAGTCTTGCTGATATAGACTTGGGTCCCAGGGAGGCTGTTTTGGGGTGGTAGACCCTTAAGAGAAGAGACTCAGCAGGTGATCGGTAGGTCATGGGGGATCCTCCCTCTTGAATGGACTAGTGCTGGTCTTTCAAGAGCGAACTTTCACACTAGTGGGCTGTTGTGAGGTAAGGCCACCATGTGATTGGCCCCTTCTGTCCTTGGCTGGTTCCCTTTCTGTCTGTCCATCATGCTGTGATGCTTCAAGGGGCCTCTGACCAAGCCAGTGCCATGCTTTTTAGACTTTGCTTCTGCAATTGTGAACCAAATGGACTTTATTTAATTGTGCCTAACATGATAGTGGCTTTTCTGTCTTTTTAATTTTCTTTACATTTATTTTTATTTTATTTTATTTTTTTTTTTGGTTTTTCGAGACAGGGTTTCTCTGTGATTTTGGAGCCTGTCCTGGAACTAGCTCTGTAGACCAGGCTGGTCTCGAACTCACAGAGATCCGCCTGCCTCTGCCTCCCGAGTGCTGGGATTAAAGGCGTGCGCCACCATCGCCCGGCTTCTTTACATTTATTAAAGTTTTTTGTGAAGAACTTTTCTTCATCAACTAGACTTTGTTCAACTTATCACATCTTTACTCATGTGTTATTTTATTGGATTAAACAATATTCTAGCCCAGCAGTATGTACAATCTCCATCTTCACATTTCTCTATAATGCCTGTCACCACCACCATTCATAAATATTGTTTATTTTATTTATTGTATGTTCACTACTAAGCTTGCTGACAGTTAGGGCAGGATTTTTTTTCTTCTCTTTCATGATCCTACACTCAGAAGCACTGCCACAGAACAAATGAATATTTATACAGCATCATTTTGAAGTATGTTAAATTCTAGGAAAAATAGTCCCTTATGTACTATAAAACTAGAATAATAGCCCCAAATCTATAGTAGTATATCTAGGATTCAAAATGAACTTAAATAATACTTTATGATTATATACATAAATATGTTTTAAGAAATTTTGCATATATAGTGTATATAAGTGTTTGCATGTGTTGACATGTTTATACACATGCACATGTATGTTTGTGTGTGTTTTATTTTATTGAGACAAGATCTCTTGCTGAATTTGGAGCTTGTCTGTCCTAACTAATCTAGTTAGCCAGCTTGCCATGGGAATTGCTACCTTCCAAGTTCTGGGATTACAGGCAGGCCACAAAGTATTTACATGGGTTCTGGGGATATGTCATAGTTAGCTTCAGTTGTCAACTTGACACAAACCTAGAGTTACCTTGGAAGAGGGAACCTCAACTCGAGTATTGCATTGATCAGCTTGGAATTGAACCATGTCTGTAAGGCATTTTCTTAATTGCTAATTGATATAAGAGGGGCCAGCCTACTATAGATGGCACCATCTCTGAGCAGGTGGGTCTGGGCTGTAGAAGAAAGATATCTGAACATGAGTCTAGGTGCAAGCCAGCATGCAATTATTCCTCTATGGTCTCTGCTTCAGTTTCTGCCCCCAGGTTCCTGCCTTGACTTTCCTTGATGATAAACTATAACCTCTAAAATTAAATAAACCCTTTTCTCCCCAAGTTACTTCTGGCTATGGTATTTGATCAAAGCAACAGAAAGCAAACTAGAACAGAATTTGAACTCAGATCACCATGCATGCTTGTGTGGCAGGTACTTTTTCCACTGAGCCACCTCCCAGCCCACAAGAAACCCTTCTGCTGTTTGTCTTATCAAGACTGACTTCAGCCAGCCTGAGAGTCTCCCTAGGAGAAGGCAGTGTAGCTGCTAGAGCTCTTCATCCTGGATCTGTGTTTCAACATGTGTCAGGGAGGTCCTCACACCCCATTTTTCCATTATTCCTCACTTCTTCCTTCCCTTCCCTCCCAAGTCTAAGCCAAGAACCAGTTTTGTTGGCACTTTGACCTCCCTACCATCTTAGCCTCCTGTCCTAACAAAGTCAGACCGTGAAACTTTCAAAACACTATACAGTGCTGTCAATGGAGCCACACAAGCAAAACCCAACTACACACCACCCAGTGTGCTTGCTCACTGAACTTGTGGTTTCTTCATCCCTTGTTCCATCAAAGAGCTCTTTGGATGTAGTATTGCATTCTGCCATGAAGAGGAACTTACGGCTTGTTGGTTTAGGGTTTATCTCCTAGCAGTAGCAAGATATAATATCAGAAACCAACCTTAACACCTATTAGATATGACATCTCTGAACTCAAGTCCCTTCATCTGCATACCGGATGGAGCGCCTGCCTTGTAGCACTGTGAAAGTTTTAGTGCAGTAACCTTGTGAAATGTTAGCTTGGTACCTGGACACATCTGATAAGTGCTAACTGTTACCCCACATCCAGAAGCTCAGGAAGTGATGGAAGAATGCTGTAGTTCATCACAAGTGGGTCCTTCTCTGATAGGTGTGTGGATAGGCTGCTTGCCTACAACAGTCCTCGAGCAGGTTGCACAAGTTCTGGAAGGAGAAGAGTAAACAGGAAGGAACATATGCCATACCCAGCGGCATGGGTAGAAGTGGCACAGAGAATGGCAGAAGGAAAGACCTGGCATACTGAGAGGTAGAATATTTGGAAGAGCCTGGGCCAGGTCCAGTGTGTGTACTCTGCGTAAGAGCTTCAGGAGTAGAAGCTTTGCTCAGAGATAAGCCCTGAGTAATGCCCACTTCACAGGATTCTTTAGCTAATGAGGTGTATATGTATGTGTGTGTGTGTGTGTGTATGTGTGTGTTGTATAAGGATAGTTAGTTATTTAATATCATAGTATTTTCCCAAGATTTGAATTATTGTCTAAATTGATGAATTTTTCCTTGTCTAGGAACATGCTGTTTTGGACACTTAGATGTAAATGCCCCATTGTTTGTTTTAATGCCAAGGACTTTGTGAGAACAGTACTGCAGCTCCTTGGTGAAGATGATAGTTGGAAGCATGGTAAGCCACCATTCTCATTATCCCGAAGATTTAGAAAGGTCGCCAGGCCATCATGCAACAGGGCTCCTGGCCTCACAGACACTGTTTCTTCACCTGCCAAAAGCAGAAAAAGGCACATCCCCTCCTGTGTGGTTTATATTCCTTTGGTGACCTAAGTGGGAAAGGATGATCCATCAAGCACAGTCACAATGGGCTTTGTTATTACCTCCAGTATCTATAGATGCAAAAATTAAACTTCAACACAGAAAGCATCAAACAAGGCGGGGTGTTTATTATCTTTAAGAGAGTAGGGAGTAGCTGGGCATGGTGATGTATGCCTTTAATCTAGGTACTTAGTAAACAGAGGCCAGCAGGTCTCTGAGTTCAAGACCAGCTTGGTCTACAGAGCAAGTTCCAGGACAGCCAGGGCTACAAAGAAACTCTGTCTCAAAACAAAAAAAAAAAACAAAAAAAAAAACAAAACCAAAGAGACAGAGAGTAGGGGAAAAAACTTGAGTTTTGACTGTAAAATGTTTTCCAAGTTATCTGAGTTTTGAAATATTCACAATAAAGTGTTGAGAAAAATTACTGTAATAAATTTCTAACACACAAAATTACTCACCATAGTCTGATCAAGATTTGACATCTGACTGATTTTTTTTCTTCATTTTCAAACCACCAGCTCCTTAGACTTTTGTAACAAATCTCAAATAACACAAGGTTAAGCGCTAATATTTCAATTGTACGAGCATCCTAAGTTCGAGGCAATTGCATCACCTTCCCCAGTGTGAGCAGTAATCTTTCTGCATTACTAGCTATCCTGACAGTATTCCAGCTCCCACACTTGTCCTGTGACACTTTTGTTTGTTTTTTTGTGATGGTAGAAGTTGTTGATTGTCATTGTCTAGGTTCCTTAATTGCAACCTGGCAAGATCCAAAATCCATTTTTTTCCTTTTTCCATTTTCATGTGTGTATGTTTGAATGTATAGAGGCGTACACGTGTGGACTGCATGTGGAAACCTGAAGTTGATGCTGGGAATTATCTTTAATTGGTCTTTTACCTTATCCACTAAGGTCTCAGTCAGATCCAGAGCTGGCAGATGTGACAGTCTTACTATCCAGCTTACTCTGGGAACCCCATCTCTTGCCTTCTGAAGCTGGAATTAGAGGCATGCTACCACACATATCTGACATTTACATGGGTCTGAGAATTTGAGCTCTGGTTCTCAGGGCTGAAAGGCAAGCACTTTGGCCACTGAACTGTCATCCAAGTCCATTTTCCTCATTCATTAACTAGACTAGTTCTGTAGAGAGGATCCCTTCGTCCTCTGCTTAAGTGAACTTGAGAGGAAACACCTAGATGGAAATTTGGCTATTTCTCTTTACTTATGTCTTCAAGATAATGACTTGTTCCACAGAGTAATTATATCGAGCAAAGTTTGATAAAAAAATATTTTAAACAATGGTCATTGTGAACATGTAGGTTAGTTTTATTGCTTATTTAATTATTAGTATATTTAAATAAGATAGACTTATATATGTACATTACTACAGTAATGACTGTAGTGCAGGGCAGGAAGTGCTCAGGGTAAGTATATAGCAGCTCAAAGTCCTTCAAGTCAAGAAAGGTCAATATTATAAACCATCGAAGATATGTGTGTTAGAACAAAACATACCTATTAGGTTGAAATAAATGCTGGAGAGAAGAAAAGGTAAATCTGTATGGTCACTATGGAGAGCACTATGGACAGACCTAAAAAACTAAAAATAGGGATTTGTCCTGTCTGACTTCTGTTTGTCAGTTACAAAAGTTTATAGGGATTAGCATCCAGAACATTAGGTACTGTCCAATTTCCCAAGGTCTTTTCAAAAGATTTTTCTGTAGAACTCTTACCTTTGGAACATCAGAGATCAGTCAGTGTTACCCGACAGTGTCATGTGAAGTCAAACATTGCTGTCCTGAGGGCACAAGCATCCAAAATGAAAGTTCCAAATATGTTCTACATCAGTTGTCTTGGCCGTAATCTGGAGAAGTCTTGATACTGAGTGCTGTGATAAATATAAATCTCTCAGACTAGTATAATAACTTAAGAATGCCAGGCAATCTGACATTTAGTGTGATGTGATCCAAGATTATAGTTTATTTAAAGATCAGTACCTTTTGTTTTTAGTTGTCTCATAGGACTATCTTAGGTCAGGAAATACCATTCTGCCTGGCCTACACTACCTGCTTACTTTGATACAGTGACAGGATACTGTGTGGGTTCAGCTAACTACTACCCTTATTCCTTGACTAAGGAGGCATGATTTTTTGACCATGATGAAGCATTATGGGTGGTCTGGGAGGTAGGAGATAGAGGGGAAAGTAGAAAAGAAGACCTATCACCTATAATGTCTGAAAATCCCATGTCAGGAGAGGACAGTTGAGGGGAAAGAAAAATGGACATGGGACGAAGTTTCTGACTTTACTGAGAGATTCATGTTCCAAGTGAGCTTGAACTCCCTATCCTTTCCCAGCTGCTTGGATTCCAGTTCTTTGATGTGATTACCATATCAACCAGCCATGCAGGACCTGGGTGTATTGAGCCAACTTCCCACAAGGTGGATGGATATTCTTGAAGAGGGCTAGAGAGATGGCTCAGCAGATAAAGTGCTTACTGTGTGAGTGTGAACACTGAGGTTTGGGTCCCTAGTGCCCATGTAAATGTTGAGTAGGTGTTATGGTATGTCTACCATTCCAGTATACTCAGAAGGTAGAGACAGGACCTCTGGAACAAGCTGGGCAGCTAGAGAGCCATACTGAGGAACTATGGGTTCAACTGAGAGACCTTGCCTCAATAAATAAGATGGAGCCAGGTGGTGGCGGTGCAGGCATGCCTTTAATCCCAGCACTAGGGAGGCAGAGACAGATGGATCTCTGTCAGTTTGGCCAGCCTGCTCTACAAAGTGAGTTCCAGAACAGGCTCCAGAGCTACACAGAGAAACCCTGTCTTGGAAAAATAAATAAATAAATAAATAAATAAATAAATAAATAAATAAATAAGATGGAGAATCCCTGAGGAAGACTCCTGGCATCAGCCACAGACTTCTACATATATGCACCTGCACCTGCACTCACATACTCACATGTGCACACACACACACACACACACACACACACACAGACATGAACAGGCACACACAGACCACACATACAGATACATACGAAAAGAAAAAAGAAAAATTTTTTCCCTCTTAGTCACAAAGTCTTATATTTTTCCGTGGTAAGTTAGACCTGACAGGTCACTAGCTCAGAAATTTGAAAATGACTGGAAAAATCATTTAAATCAAGACTTTATAACAATAATCAAACAATTATTTAGGGCATATGTGATATTAACACATTTTATATATATATTTAAGTGTGACTGTTTTTTTCTATTAATTACATGGCATAAATCTTTCATCCTAACTTAATACATTTTTTAAAAAAATTATTGAGCAATAATAGTTATAGGGGTACTTAGTTCTGTAATTTGATAGGCTAGCAAAAAGTATTAGTCATTGGAAAATTAACCTTTTGGGGGCTATTTATTTTTATTTGATTTTTTTCATATAATATATTTTGATTATATTTCCCCTCAAGATCTTCCCCCACTGCCTTACTTACTCTCTCTCTCTCTCTCTTTCAAAAAAAAAAAACCTTCCACAAAACACATAATGAAAATCATAACAAAACATATAAGATAAAAAACTGCAAAACAAAATGAAACAAAAAAGTTCACAAAACACATGGACTTTGTTTTTATTAGCTCATTACTCTTACCCATAAGGCTTGCCCTAGAATGTGATGGATCTACCCAGTGACAATCCGTTGTAGAAAATTGATTCACTCTTTGCCAGCAGGTATCAGCTGCAGACAGCTTCTTGGTTAGGATGGGACCCTGTGTCCACTTCCCCTTCTCAGTGCTAGGATACTGTCTGGATTGAATCTGTGCAAGCCCTGTGCATACTGCCACAACCTATGAATTCATGTGTGTGTAAGTCCAGTTGTATCTGTAACACAGTTTCTTTGGAGTTTTTCCTCACCTTTGGTTCTGCCTGTCTTTCTGATTCCTCTTATACATAGATAGATCCCTGAGCCCTTGAGGAGAGGGGCTTGATGAAGATGTTCCATTTAGGATTGAGTGCCCCAAAGTCTCTCATTCTCTGCACATTGTCCAATTGTGGCTCTCTCTGATAATTTCCATCTGTTGCATGAAGATGCTTCTCTGAGTAGTGTTTAGTGAGAGAGTGATCTATGGATATATCAATATGCTATTAGGAGTCATTTTATTGCCGCATTCCTTTAGCAGAATAACAGGTCTCTCACTAGTCCCATGGCCTATCCAGTTTCCAGCAGTTGGCACTTTATCAGTGTCAGGTTGGGTTCCATCTCATGGGATGGACCTTAAATCCAATAAAAAGTGGTTGGTTACTCTCATAACTTTTGTGCCACTATTGTACCAGAACAGCTTATGGGCGGGTTATTGGGCAGTAGTAGTGCACATCTTTAATCCTAGCATATGGGAGGCAGAAGCAAGACATAGCTCTGTGAGTGTGAGGCCAGCCTGGCCTACAAAGTGAATTCCAGGACAGCCAGAGCTGTTACACAGAGAAACCCCGTCTTTAAAAAAAGAAAAAGAAATCTAGTTGGGACATTGTCTCCCTCATTATACGATGATTCCATTTAGAGTGTGTGTGTGTGTATGTGTGTGTGTGTAAGCTTCTATGGAGGTAGGTTTCTCTGTGGCTTTTCAGAGGCATTTATTGTTAGTTGTCCCTCTCAGATTTCCTCCTTTACCCTGATCTCCCATCCTCCTTCCCATTTAATCTTCTGCTCTAGCTTCCTCTCTGACTCCCCATAATACTATATTCTATTTTCCCTTACTTGGAAGATCCTCTCCATCCCCCTGGTCCCTTACTAGATACTTAACCTCTGTGGTTATTTAAATTTAGAACACATATCAAAGGCTTTAAAGTTTAATATTCACATATATGAGAAACATGTAATAGTTATCTATTTTGCGTCTGGGTTACCTCACTCAGGATTTTTTTTCTTTAGTTCCATCCGTTTACTTGTAGAAAAAAATCTTTTTTTTTCTTAACAGCTGAATAATATTCCATTGTGTAAATATAACACACTTTCATTATCCATCTATCAGTTGATGGACATCTGGGTTATTTCCCATTTCTGGCTATTATGAATAGACCAGCAGTGAACATGACTGAGCAAGTATCTCTGTAGTAAAATGTAGAGTCCTTTGGGTGTATGCCCAGGAGTGGCATAACTGGATCTTGAGATAGAAATCTTCCTAGCTTCCTGAGGAAACTTCCTGCTTATTTCCACAGTGGCTGTACAATTTGTGCGCCCACAGCAATGATTAAGTTTTCTCCTTTGCCGGGACCCTTTCCAGCATATGCTCTCATTTGCTTTATTGATATTGGACATTCTGACTTGGATAAAATGAAATTTCAAAGGAGTTTTAATTTGCATTTCTGTAATGCCTAAGGATGTTAAACATTTCTATAAGTGTTTCTCAGTCATTTGTGTTTCTTATTTGGAAAACATTCTGCTTAGTGTAAATATGGGAAAGCAATAATTGTTTGTGGTTTGAGGGAATACTAAATGACCTTTTCCTCTGCAGTTGCAGGTTTTGTAGGACTAGATCCCAGAGTTGCTGCATGGCTCATAGATCCTAGTGACACTGCACTTTCATTTGAAGACTTAGTTGCAAAATACCTAGGAAAGTCCATCATAGTTAAACCAAGCAGCACATTTGGTGATACCTCAAGAAATATTGTGGTAAGATGTTTAAGATGAGATTCTATCTACCTTAGTGAAACCCTGACTGTTTACTTCATAAATAATCTAATAGTAACAAGATATTGCTAGCCCCCATTTCATCTCATTTGTCCCATCCAAATATTTTTTGGCTGAGGTGTTTCTGGTAGAGGTCAGTGAATAAAGTGTGAAGATATCCAGGAAGGTTCACTTGCAGTGTAATTCTATAGATTCTCCAGGGTCAGTAGCACCTCTGTGAGCAAAGAACTGTCCTTTTGTAAATCTGTAGCTCTGGTGACAAGTTCTTATTGGCTGACTTCTGTGACAGCCATCTCAGTCAACATAGAAAGGATGAGGTGAATTTTCCCAAGGCCCCTGGTCTCCAGGAGCTACCTTTCCTGAAGGAGAGGTGTAAGGGAGCAGTGTGATTACAGCCAGAACCATGGTGGAACACTGCAGGTGAGCATTCAGATGGCCAGAGGCACAGATGTAAGAGCCTGCACACCCTGCCCTTCATCCTCCTAACTATCATGTGTAGAGCAAGGGTCTGTGTCCCACAGGGATAACTGTAAATACCAGAAACAGAAACACTGTATCCTTGAATTTAAAAAGAGGTATACCAGAAGGTCATGAAATAGATTGCAGAGTCAGAGAAGATACAACTCTTGTAAGAATGGGAGTCTTTGGCCTTGGCAGTCTGGGAACAGTGGCAATGTAGTTTTAGCACTTGTAAAGGGACCCTTTTCCCTCACTAGTGATTAGAATCCTACTCCACCAGGCAAAGATTCCCTAAACAGAAGGTGAAATACGACTGCAAGAAATTGTCCACTTCAGTATTATCAACCCCGGTTCACAGAAGAGTATACTAGATGTGCACTCAATCTTGCCCGAAGTACAGTTGATACCGTGATTCAGTTTGAATTTATGACTTTAAGTCTAGTTTCTTCTTACCATTCCCACATGATTCCCACATGATTAAGATAGCTGCATGGGATTGAAATCAGCTGTAGAGTGTATATTCTTCTAATGCTGACCAGATACTTAGGGTGGCTGTTGAGCCAGCTCCAGAACTTCTGTTCTCTGTTCCTGAGGCCCCTTTCTTTGTCTTCCTTCGTGAGGGTAAGAGGCAGTTTCAAGTACAATCCCAATCATCGTTGTTGGCGAGATGTATCTGTGCAGAGCCTTGTAGTGCATGAGAGTTAGAGATGGAAACTGGGCCTTTAGTCTACGGGATCTGCTTCTGTACTGCTCTGAAGAGGTGATTTGAGTTGCTCAGAATGGAAAGGACCTCAGATAGAAGAATGGCATGGGGACGGCAAGACCTCCTAGAAAATTAGCTCCTTAGAGGGGACAACAGGGCAGTTTGGAAAGGAGAAAGGTGGCTGTGTTATACCAAGGAACAGGCCTGTCGAGCTTGGTTCAAAAGGAAGTTTATAAACTGAGTGGGGGTGGCACACACTTTTAATCCCAGCACTCAGGAGACAGAGACAGGCAGATCTCTGTGAGTTCAAGTTCAGCCTGGTCTAGAGTGAGTTCCAGGATAGGCTCCAATGCTATAGAGAAACCCTGTCTTTTTTGTTTTTGTTTTTGTTTTATTTTTTGGTTTTTCGAGACAGGGTTTCTCTGTGGCTTTGGAGCCTGTCCTGGAACTAGCTCTTGTAAACCAGGCTGGTCTCGAACTCACAGAGATCTGCCTGCCTTTGCCTCCCAAGTGCTGGGATTAAAGGCGTGTGCCACCACCACCCGGCCAACCCTGTCTTAAAAAACAAAAAAACAAAAAAAAAATATGATCGATCACTTTGGAGTTGAGAAAGCTGCAGGAAACCATGTGGGATTGTTGTAGGTTGTGGCATAGATGTGGTCCTCTGCCTCGTAACTCCTGAGTTGTTGATAGGAGAACCAAGATCAGGAAATGACTTAAGAAGCATGCTAGCATATATCTAACCAATAGGCACGTACTTTGAGTTTCTTCTAATGTGAGGATTTAGCAGAGATAAAGAGTTTGGGGCTCTTTGGTAGAGTTGGATATTGAGTAAAATGTCGTGGAAGATCCCTGTTAGGAAGGACACAGATTGTTTGTTGAGGGTCTGTTTTTTATCCCATCTCCCCTCTCTGTCCTTTGAAAATGTTTGTGATGTCTCAGGGCTTTTTTATTTATACCTGTCCTAGGGTATTTATGGATAGGTTAGTGTGGAATGTAGCACCCATGAAGTGGTGCTGTGTGACAGAGCAGAGAAGAGAGGCTGTGGGATCTGAGAACTCTTGTTCTGGCTCTGGCAATCATATAATCATTACAACAGGCATTGGGAGCTCTATTTTTCTATCTTTATAATGAAGAAAGAGAATTCTGGGCTGGGAAAGTATCTCCCAGTGGACACCTTAACTTGCACAACAGAGGTACTTTTCTGTTAGGGACCTTGTCAGGAGCAGCCTACCATGTCACCAGAAACACTTGTGTAGGTGACACCAGTTTCCAGACTATGGTGAGAATTGCTGCCATGTTCATCTGAATTTTAGTGTATTCATTTTTAAAGAATCAGAATGTGTGTGTGAGCCTGAAGATACTCTATGACCTCACGATGGATCTCTGTTCCAAGCTGAAGGTAAGGCATTTTTTTTTCTTTTCTTTTTTTTTTTTATTTTTCGAGACAAGGTTTCTCTGTGGTTTTGGAGCCTGTCCTGGAACTAGCTCTTGTAGACCAGGCTGGTCTCGAACTCACAGAGATCCTCCTGCCTCTGCCTCCCGAGTGCTGGGATTAAAGGCGTGCGCCACCACCGCCTGGCAAGGCATTTTTTTATACTGTAATTTCTGGCTATATAAGACCTGTATTTTCAATTGTACCCACACTCACACTTACGTTTTCAATATGACATGAGATGATTTCCTAATGCCAAATTAGTCTGTGCCTTATTCAGAAAAGGAAAGACTAAAATGGTAATTCCTACGGTTTTAAAATGTGTTCTGTATATTGAAAATAATTGTTTCAAAGTGTCACAATTAACTAGAGTATTTTGGATGCCCAAGGTTTATTTTTGTTAGCAACAAGACAGACCATTTCACTTAGGTTTTTATTGGGAAGCTGTAGTCAATGAGGAACAACTGAGACCTGAAGGAAAAGAAACTATGTCCTGAGGCAGAGGTGAAGGAGACGGGCAAGATGAGATGCTTCCAAGGACAGCTATAGCTGGAGACTCTTCCATTCCTGTGCTCTAATGAAAGCTATTTATCTCTTCCTGTGCCATAAGGCATATGCCCAAACAAGGAACTGTCTTAAGGGTTGAAGAGGAGCCCAAGTGATATGTCCTGGAGAGCCTACCTTAGGGCGCAGGGACAGACAGAGAAGTGGAAGGGAACTAGAAGGTGAGGCCAGCACTCTAAGATGACAGCAGAAAAGAGTGAACATAAGAAAAACTCCAATAAGCATCATGAAAAGTCAAGTGTGGTAGACATGGCCTGTAATCCCAGTTGAAGTGGAGGCAGGAAGAAATTCAGTGGCAACCTCATCTACATAGAGAGTTTGAGTCCAGATTGAACTACACGACACCATGTGTGTACATAAGGACCTATAAATAAATAACATGGAAGGTGATATGAATAAAAGAGGAAGGATTTCATGCTTTTTTGATGTAAGAATTTTTTAATATAATTGTTTCTCATTTTACATAGCTAGCCCCTTTCTCCCTCCCTCCCCTCCTCCTGCCCCCCCCCACAGTCCTCTTATCAGAAAGGGTAAGGCTTCCCATGGGGGAGTCAACAAAGTCTGACACATCACTTCGAGACAGGACCAAGGCCCTCCCTCCTATATCTAGGCTGAGCAAGGTATCTCTTCAAAGAGAGTGTGCTCCAAGACACCAGTTCAAGCACTAGGGCAAAATCCTGGTTCCACTGTCACAGACTGCCCAAGTCTCACAGCTGTCCTAGTTTGGTCCTGTGCAGGTTCCCCCGCTATCAGTCCCGAGTCAGTGAGCTCCCACTAGCTCAGGTCAGCTGTTTCTGTGAGTATCATCACCACGGTCTTGACCCCTTTGCTGGTATTATTGTTCCTCCCTCTCTTGGATTGGTCTCCGGAAACTCAACCCAGTGCTTTGCTGTAGACGGATTTCATACTCTTAAAACAGGTGGCCTAATATAACGATTCCAACATTTCTGACTAGTCTGTAGAGTCAATGCAAGATTGATGAAGACTAGGTAAAATTATTGGAATTCAGTGAACCGTTCTGTAGTTAAAATGGAAGACTAAAATCATGCAAATATTCCTCAAAGTAAGAAAATAAAGATCTTGTGAAATTTTAGAATATCTCTACCAGATGTTTAGAGAGTAATAAAATATTCTCTGTACTAGAAATAAAAGTTTTATTTAAAAAAGAATGGAGGGTCTGGAGAGATGGCTCAGCAGTTAAGAGCACTTGGCAGCTCTTCCAGAGGACTTGTGGCTCAATTCCAGTACCCACATGGTAGTTCACAACTGTCCATAACTTCAATTCCATGGAATCCAGCACTCACACAGACCTAAAGCCAGGTAAAATGCTAATGCACATGAAGTGAAAATAAATAAATTAAAAAAGAATGGAGATAGTAGGAGGAGCCACTTTAGACATGGGTCACTCTAATCCTAACATAACAAAGTCAAGTGGCTTTTCAACAAAATGCAGATAATAATTTGAAGCCATATTGATATTATCTCTTCTATGAAACAGGCTTATGGCTTATGGCAACTATTTTGTACTTTGGAGCTTCCTTTGATACCAATTTTGGCAGGTGAGTTACCATAAAAACAAAGTATAGTCATCTTTCTGGAGAATCTTTACATTGTTTAAGAATGACTCTTCTCTATCCTTTAATGGAATGGGCACTGTGTTTCATCCAAAGAGGCTGCTATCACATTATTTTCTGTTCTACAACAAGATGGTTTGGGCTACATTACCTCCTGGTCTGGAAGGACTTGAAGGCCTGGCATCCAGCCATGGAGACCCCTCCTGTTCTGTCTAGCCAGAAGAGGGTCTCACTGACACTTACCCACCTGTGTTATCTCAATTTCAGGCTAGTCCTCTAGCTCTGTGCTTCTTTCTCCTTTAAGAGATACTTCCTTTAGGCGCCCTCCAGGGATTTGCCCATCTTTGCCTCTGACCAGGTCTTGCTATAGGGCCAGGAGTCATTTTCTATCTAGAGTATGCAAAGGGCCAGGCTGGAACCAGTGCAGTCCAACATCCTTCATACCTTGTGACTGAACCCAGAACCTGGCTTGTGCTGGGCAAGCGCTCTGTCACTAGACTGTATCCCCAGAAAACCAGTTCTTTCTATGCTTCTGTTTCCTCACAGAACAGCGGTTGACTTAGAGTGGGGCCTGAATCAATGAGCATTGCTATCATTAGGTCATCAGAGAGTAGGGCTCTTCAGTCTACTGAAAAGGATTGATTAATGCAATGAAAATATGATCTGCTTTTGATTTTGACTCACAGTGATGGAAAACCATAAGATTCCAGTTGACAAAGAAGAAATGGAGAGGACTTCAGCACTCCTTGGGGTAAGCTATTATTTCAAAATCTGTAATTGTCATTGCTACTATTAGATTCTCATTTTCTTCCCTACCCTATTTGGCCCTAGAGTATTGTGGATACTGTTCATTCTTCTCCTGGACTCCTAGAGGGGAAGACCACGTGTTGAAGGGTTTACAACCCATTGACATCTATTGCACTGTAGTGGTTTAAATACGAATGATTCCAATAGGCTTACATATTTGAAGCTTAGTTACCAGGAAGTGGCACTATTGGAAAAAATTAGAAGGTTTAGGAAGTATGGTCTTGTTAGAGGAAGTATGTCTCTGGGAGTGGGCTTTGAGGTTTCAAAATCTCATGCCAAGCCCAGTGTCTCTCTTGGCCTATGGATCAGAATGTAGAACTGTTAGCTACTTCTCCAGCATCATGTCTGCCTGCGTGCTACCATACTCTTTACCATGATAGTAATAGTCTAACCTCTGAAATTGTAAGCAAGCACCCAATTAAATGCTTTCTTATATAAGGTTTGCATTGGTCATGGTGTCTCTTCACAGCAATAGAACAGTGTCTAAGAAGTTGGTGCCAAGGACTGGGGTATTATGTGACAGGCCTGGCCATGCTGTTTGTTTGGAAGAATATGGAAGATTTTGGACTAGAAAAGTGGTTGAGTGCTTTCAGCAGGGTTTAATGGGCCACTCTAATAGGAGCGTGGGATACAGCAGTGGTGAGAGCCGTGCAAATTGTAACAGCTGAGCTTCAGGTTTCAGAGGGGAAGAATATTAGCAAGTGGCCTAGAGACTGATAAGAAAAAGAGCAGTTCCGCCAGCACAAGAAATCCAATTAGGTCGAATCAAACCAAATCAAAATGCCTATAGTTTTATTAAGTAAGACACTCTCAGGTGACCAAGCGCATGGCGGGGAGACAGGGCAGCAGGGAGCCCATGAAAACTGGGAACCACGTGTTCCTCCTCTGGGAGCCCACTTAAATACCCTGTGGGAGTGGTTTGGCATGCTGGGATTTGGAGTCCAGAGCAAAGCAACTCCCAGGCCAGGGACTAGGGGCTATGCTCCCAACTTAACAGAGATCATTCTTGGAATATTTTGGTAAAGAATGTGGCTTCTTTTTGCTCTTGTCCTAAAAAATCTGCATAAGGCTAAATTGAAGAGTTTTGGATTATTGGCATTGGCAGTAGAGATTTCAAGACAGCCTAATATTGACACTATATCATGTGGTTATTATCTATATTACATTCCCTGGCTCCCATAGGCTTGTAGCCTATGTGTAACAGACCTGGATATCCTGGAACTCACTCTGTAGACCAGGCTGGCCTTGAACTGGCAGAGATCTGCCTGACTCTGCCTCCCCAGTGCTGGGATTAAAGGCATGTGTCACCACCACCTGGCTAGTAATCACTCTTATACAGATTTATAATGGAAAGGAGCAAGATGGGCAAAGAGAAATATAAACTGTACAGTGTGAGGAGAAAAAGAACATAAAAAAAAACGTGATGTTGGAGCCAATTCCTGTGCTCAAGGAGTTAAAGAGCTTAAAAAAAAACCTGAAATTAAATGAAATAAAGGGAGGAGTGACCTCAGGGCAAAACCCCATACAGCTCAGTTTCCAATTTATAAAAAGGAATTAAAGAACAGCTTAAGCTGTGAAGGAAACCATCAACACCAGGAAGTGTCAGGGACCAGCCCAGACATAAATCATTTCTTGTACTAGAGTGGAGGTGTGGGAATAAACGAAGACACAATTCACACGGCAGTATTGGGAAGGGAGTTTCAGAGATCACTCACAGCCTGAAATCTGAAGTCCTGAAATCACCTGTGTTTATTTTCCAAACAGCTTTTATATCAAGGTAAACTGATGGGGGGCAGGTAACACAAACTTCATTAGCATTGTCTCCTAGGGAGGAGGGTGACTTAGATCATGTCCTTGCCTATGCCTATTTTATCATGTAGATTGAAAGACACCACTTCCCCAGGTGACCTCATAATTTACAATAGAAGGAGCAGAACAACATTAGCATATCCTAGCACCAGTTGTTAGAATGGTGTCAGGTTGTTTTGCTATCAAAGAGCTAGGCAACTACCTCTTGTGTGGAAAGTGTAAATTGTGCCTTGTAAGTTGCTCAGATTCTCTGACTGCCAGACAATGTGGAATACGGGCCTGCATAATTTGACCCCCACAAGAAAGCTGATGCAAATGCAATTGAGCAAGGGGGCAAGTTCCAGTCCCAGCAAGCAGCAGAACTTGGCAGCTTCAGCCACAGCCATGCATTTCTGGCTTTAGAGTCAAGGATACAAGAAGAGGTTGTGGAATCTCCCTGTATAGCTAAGAAAAGCCACTGAGGCCAGATGTGTTTTAGGGGAGTGCCTTCATTGAGGCCATTTATTGAACCTGTGAAGGTGAAGCCTGAATTGTGTTAGAGACCATAAGATGCTGGAAATGCCAGAGTCATGGGATACTGTTGTAGGAGACTGTTTGTTCCTGGCTGCTCAGCCCTGAAATAACCACATAGAAACTATATTATTTGCAAGATGGTTTGGCCAATATCTTAAGCAGATTTCTGGTTAACTCGTCTTAAATTAACCCATTTCAGTTAATCTGTGTATAGACATGTGGCTGTGGCTTTCCAGGCAAAGTTCCCGTGCATCTGCTCCCTACAGCGGCTACATGGCATCTGCTGACTCCACCTTCTTTCTCTTCCAGAATTCAGTTTAGTTTTCCCTGCCTAGCTCTACTCTACCCCATCACAGGCCAAGATAGATTTCTTTACTAACCAATGGTATCAACCGCTTACAGAGGGGAATCCCACATCACTTCCCTCTTCTGTTTAAATAAAAAGGAAGGTTTTAACTTTAACATAGTAAAATTACATATAACAAAACAGGTATCAAACAAGAATTACAGTTACAACATTTATATCTATTTTATCTTTTATCATAACTAAGGAAAACTATAACTATCAATTCTTCGACTCCATCAAAGACTCCAGAAGGATATATTACCTAAGTAAACAGAAAATGCATTGTAAGCAACTTCCAAAACTCTAGAATTGACAGAGACATCTCGTTGCCTGGACAGTCACCCAAAATTCTTCTGTATCATTGGCGTATCCCTCTTCAGTCTACAGGCCCATAGATTCCAGCAGACATTTCCATGAAGCAGGAAATTTTAAAGACAGTTCCGCCTATATTGGCAGTTTGTCAGTCACTTTCTTCCATGTACTGCAGAATGTCTGGCAGACTCTTTCATGAAGCAGGAACCCAGAAGAACTGTCTCACCTTCTTTAGGCAACTTCAGCGGTCATTTTTCTGTGGGTCCTGCATGTCCAGTTCATATAGCAAAACATCATCAAGCAGTTCAGGCAAGAGCAGTTTCTTGGCCCACATGGTTAACCAACTCCATAAAGAGCCTCTTCAATGCCCATTATCCTGGGCACCAATCTGTTGTAAGAGGCTGCTAATTCATTTCCCAGCCATGTGGCAGCTCAGACCTGAAATAATCACACAGAAACTATATTATTTAAAACACTGGTTGGCCAATGACTCTAGCATATTTCTAGTAAGCTCTTACATATCAAATTAACCTATTTCTATTATATTTTATCATGAGGTTTGTGACCTACCAGCAAGGTTCCAGCTGACAGCTTGCGTCTTTCTCCTCTGGTGGCTCCATGGCATCTCACTGGCTCTGCCTTCTTTTTCCCAGCATTTAGTGTAGCTTTCCCCACCTAGCTCTATTTTGCTAAGTCACTGGCAGAAACAGTTTCTTTATTCATTAACCAATAAAAGCAACACATAGACAGAAGGACTTCCTACACCAGAATACCAGCTAAACTGAGTTGTGGACTGGGTGTAGAACCTGCCTAAGACAGAAGTATGTCATAATCAACAAAACTAAGAGAAGTTGGATATCTGAAGATCTCTTTGACATCAAACATGGAAATGCAGAATTTGTAGTTTGTGCTACTGGTTTTCAGTCCTCTGGTCTAGTGTTTCCTTACTGTGCTCATTTTCCTCTCTTTTGGAATGCTAATGTATATTCTGTGCCATTGTATATTAGAAGTATGTGATCTGCTTTTCTATTTTTATTTTATAGAGGGTTACATTTAAGAAATTTCCATGAATCTCAGAGACTTTGAATTTTGGACTTTTAAACAGTGTTGAGATTATAAAGGACTATGGGGAATTTTGAAGGTGGACTGAAAGGATTTTTGAATTATGATATGGCTACAAACCTTTGGGAACCAGGAAGGGGAATATGGTGGTTTGAATAAAAATTGCCCCAATAGGTTCATATATTTAAATGCTTAGTCATCAGGTAGTGGAACTATTTTAATGGATTAGAAGTATTACAAGTTATGGCCTTGTTGAGGGAAGTGTGTCACTGGGCTTTGAGATTTTAGAAGCCCATGCCCAGCCCAGTGTCTCTCAACTTGGCTTGTGGATCAAGACTAGAACTCTCAGCTAGGCAATAGTTGTTCAGCCTTTAATCCTAGCACTTGGGAGGCAGAGGCAGGCAAATCTCTGAGTTCAAGGCCAGCCCAGTCTACATAGTGGTTCCAGGACAGCCAAGGCTACACAGAGAAAACCTGTCTTGAAAAATAAAATTAAATGCTTTCTTTTGTAAGATTTGCTTGATCATGCTTTTCACAGCAATAGAACAGTGACTAAGACATAGACTCATGTAGGGAGGACAAGCATCACACCTAGTGTGTGTGTGTGTGTGTGTGTGTGTGTGTGTGTGTGTGTGTGTGTCTTGGGGGAGTTCAGAGTGCCATTGTTGTAGGATATTTTGATTACACTCTGACACTCCCAAGACTGACAATAAAGTTTACCTTGAATCAGGGGGCAGAGCCAGAAACTAGCTGACTAGAATCAGTCATAGAGAAGCTAGCATTTTGAATAGAGAAGATGCACAGAAACAAAAGGGTGGGGGCTAGAGTTTAAGCTTACTTTTGGTTCTGGGATGAGGGGAGATATGTCTTTTGTGATATCTCCAGACAAAAATGAAGGTCAGCTGGCCATTTCTCAGTTTCTCTGATCTAGCGGGTTTTAACCCCACCATCTGACTTCCAAGTCTTTGTTGGTAAATAGAATGAGAGAGACTTAACTTAAACCTTCATAAACCAGGCCTTGGAACCAGAAGCTCTGCAAGGCTGTGGCCTGTTGTCGGGGGTTTCTGTCCTGCCCAGTTCCCGCAATTGTTAAGTCCCAAAGGAATCACACAGAGGTCTACATTAACTCTAAACTGATTGGCCTATCAGCTCAGGCTTCTTATTAACTCTTATAACTTATATAGCCCATTATTTTTATCTGTGTTAGCCACATGGCTCAGTACTTTTTTCAGTGAGGCAGTCACATCTTGCTTTTTCTGTGGCTGGGCAAGGACTGCAGAGGAATGGGCTTCCTTCTTCCCAGAATTCTCCTGTTCTTATTGATCCATCTCTGCTTCCTGTCTGGTTGTCCCACCTATACTTCCTGCCAGTGTTTATTTTAAATATAATTGACAGAATACAGACCATGGTCCCAAACCACTTCCCCCTCTTTTTTAAAAAACAAACAAACAAACAACAAAAAAAACCCAAGAACATCCATAGTCCATTTCTTGGGAATGTGGGCACAGTATTCCAGGCTACTTCCTTCTGGTTGGGGGCACTGATAATCTTATGGGGACCTAAAGAAAATTTAGAATTATGATCAAGTCCTGACTGGAGTATCCTGTGAGGCTTGATCATCCCAGGCAGCATCTTGAATCTGTTTTGGATGTAGAACTCTGACATCTGGGCCATCTGTTCCTACCGGAGATTTCTCAGGTGGTCTTCCTCGATCAAACCTGATTTTTCTTAACTCAGAATGAATCCACAGCCTCTCATTTCCTGTGGAAACAAAAACAAAACCTCTTTTCCAAAGTAATATATCTTTTGACTTAAATTTTGAAGTCAAGGTATTTTCAAAATAACTTTCTTTGATTAATTCAGCAGTGTTTATAAGCAAATATCTTTTAGCAGCTGTTGCTTCTTCCTCGGCATTCAAACAATTCAAAGAGAACATAATAACATACAGTATCCAGATTCTCTATGTATTTTCCATCTTTATGTGGCTTTATTTTAACCTCCATTTCCTTTGTTTTTACTTTAATTTTTGGCTTTTTGAGACAGGGTTTTTTGTGTATCTTTGTCCTGAAACTCACTCTGTAGACCAGGCTGTCCTTAAACTCACAGAGATCTACCCATTTTTGCCTCCCAAGTGCTGGGATTAAAGTTGTGTACCACCACACCTTGAATTCACAGAGGTCTGCCTGCCTCTGTCTTCCAAGTGTTGGGATTAAAGGAATGTACCACCAAACCCAACTACTCTCTTTATTTTTTGTTTTAAGGACTTCAACCTGTTTCTTTACTCTTCCAAGCTTGCAAATATTTTTAACACAGTGTAAACCATTTAGAGGTTTTCTACATCTTTGAATCTCTCTTTACTGTATATATCTCTCCCTCTTTTTCTGACCATGTGAGTCTTTAATTTGCTAAGCAATATGGAGAGGATTAAAGCCATGGCTTTGACGGCTGGATCCAGTCCATTCCTTAGCTTTTTGAGATTCCAGCCTCATGGCTGAGGTAATGGCCAGAGCCATGTTTATTGCCACAACTCTATTGCATTTCAAGGTCCCTGCCACCAACAGAAAGCATGTGGTCAGCTTTTCATCAACACCATTTAAGTGTTTTGTGGCAGGACCTCTTTAAAGAGTTGCAAGGTTTTTCAGCTAAAGCTGAGTCAGGAAGCCTCTCTTAAATGAAAGCACTTGCCTCTAGCAAGCTGAGCCCACCTGAGAAAATGCTGCTAGCAATAAAACATGCTTAACTCTATTCTTTTCTGTCTAGAATTACTTCCCAAGCTCTGTCAGGATTTGTTGCCGGGAGTTTCTGTTCTGCCCGGTTCCTGCAATTGTTAAGTCCCAAAGAAATCACACAGAGGTCTACATTAACTCTAAACTGATTGGCCTGTCAGCTCAGGTTTCTTATTAACTCTTATAACTTATATTAAGCCCATTATTCTTGTCTATGTTAGCTACATGGCTCAGTACCTTTTTCAGTGAGGCAGTCACATCTTGTTTCTTCTGTGGCTGGGCAAGGACTGCTGAGGAGTCAGCTTCCTCCTTTCCAGAATTCTCCTGTTCTCATTGACCTGCCTCTACTTCCTGTCTGGTTGTCCCGCCTATACTTCCTGCCTGGCTACTGGCCAATCAGCATTTATTTAAAATATAATTGACAGAATGCAGACCATGGTCCCATACAAGTGGCCCGAGTGACTAATAGGGCATTGATTGAGTGGTCATGGGACTGCAGATGATAATTAAAATATCAGTAGATGTATATAGTGCAGCTGCTAAGTCAACAGAAAAACTGCATTTGGTGCTCCAATGCATGACATGACTACACAAATGGAGAAGTCATGCCAGCTGGCACTATCGCAGTCACTGTCTGGGCCTCTCCAAGAGCCATTCCCAGGACTCTGAAAAGTAGGCTTGTGCTTGGAAAATGTGGGTCTTGAGCCCCAATGGTGCTGTTGCTGTGGGAAAACTTAGAAGTCAGCAGATTTGGTGAGACACTTGGGAAGTTCTTAAAGAGAGAGTTAAATAATATTAAAAGAAAAATCTTTCCCATGTTAAGAATCGGGAATATCACAGTGCAGGGAGTTATGATTCTGTATAGTGTTACTATGGGTGGCTTACAAATGGAAAAAATAAATGAGAGAATGAACCACTTAGCTGAGATTGGCATAATGGTGATTGTAATTATTATCAGTTTGGTAATTCATTTTTTTTTTTTGGATTTTTTTCGAGACAGGGTTTCTCTGTAGTTTTTGGTGCCTGTCCTGGAACTAGCTCTTGTAGACCAGGCTGGCCTCGAACTCACAGAGATCCGCCTGCCTCTGCCTCCCAAGTGCTGGGATTAAAGGTGTGTGCCACCACTGCCCAGCTGGTAATTCATACTTTATCCTTAAAAAGTGATTTGATAATTGTACCAAATATGAAAATTTTACTGATAAAATACAAGTCTTAGAAAGACTACTATTGATAAGATACAAGCTTTAAAAAACTTACTAATAAAAATATTAAAAATTTGACATATAAGATACAAGTCTTAGAAGGACTTACTGTTGATATACAAAATTTAGAAAGACTTACTACTGATAAAATAAAAACCTTAGAAAGACCTACTCATGAGAGAAGGGCAGGGACCTCGCTGAGCCTCGGCAACTCGGAGCTGCTGGATCGGTGCGAGATGGTGGAGGTGGAGGAAACACTCAAGAGACTTCAGAGCCAGAAAGGAGTGCAGGGAATCATCGTGGTGAACACTGAAGGCATTCCCATCAAGAGCACCATGGACAACCCTACTACTACACAATATGCCAACCTCATGCACAACTTCATCTTGAAGGCACGGAGCACTGTGCATGAAATTGACCCCCAGAATGACCTAACCTTCCTTCGAATTTGCTCCAAGAAAAATGAAATTATGGTTGCACCAGATAAAGACTATTTCCTGATTGTGATCCAGAATCCAACCGAATAAACCACCATCTCGGTTTCCTATGTCATTCCTTAATTTAATGTCCCCCAGAATAAGTGTTAATCATGTCTGTGGGCATATGGTGGTTGCCTGAGAGCCCATGTAGACCATGCCATTGATCAAGGGTAGCTCTGCCCACCCCAACATGGAATGTCTCTGGCATCCGGTCAGTTCCTGGGAATGCTTGGATCTCATTTCCAGGCTTCGGGAATAAGAGCTTATGATAAGCCCACACCCAGCTTCCTTCTGACCTTCAGTTCACTTTGTCACCTTTGAAAAGCCTGCTTTTTTCTTTTACTAAAAATAACTTCAAAACCAAAAAAGAAAGAAAGAAAGAAAGAAAGAAAGAAAGAAAGAAAGAAAGACCTACTCATGAAAGTAAGAAAAATACTCAGACACAGACAGAGCAGAATGTACTGCACCATTGGATTATGAAACTGAAGAGGAGTGGTCTAAGGTTATTAGAAAACCAACCTTAATTTATCCAGTTGCCACACAAGAGCAACCACCAGACAATAGGCACCCCCAATGCAATGCCGAAGTTAACTGGGATTCTGTTTCAATGTTAGACTTGAAGAGATTTAAGGAAGCAGTCATTTCATATGCTATGCATTCACTCTCTGTGAAGCAGATGTTAAATTCACGGGCAACTCAGAACAGAATTAGTCCTCAAAACTGGAAAGATTTAGCTACAGCAATATTGGTCCTCAATCACAGTAGAAAACATGGTGGAGAGAGGAAGCTAAGATCACAGAACAACAAAGTAGGGTAGAGGTACTGAAATTTCCCAAGACCAGCTTCTTGATGATGGTATGTTGATTTCCAAAGACAGTTTACATTTGATGATAACACCTTGACTCTATGCCATATTCAGAAGTTAGACAAATATTAATTGAATATTTAGATTTTGAAAATCCTAATTCACAATGCAAAAGGGTTATTAGGCCCTTAAAGGCAAGATCAGTACCCATAGATAAATGAACCCGAAATACAGCTGATATTGGATCTCACACTTATGATGATACTTAGGAGAAATGATTTCTAAAAATTTCAAGAAAAATCAAAATGTCAGATGTTTTAATTGTGGTAAACAAGGTCATTTGAAAAGGTATTATAGGTAAAATGTTCCTAGAAACAATTTTTTTCTAGAGATAATTCAAACAGAAAGTGTAACAAAGGCCAGCATTGGACTAATGAATGCAGATCAACAAGGGACAGGCAAGATAACCCTTTGCTATTGGGAAATGCCCTGAGGGGCATCCAGAAAACCCCTTCATCAAACTTGGTTCAGTCATTCCCTATCAGCATTGGAGAAACTCATCCACAGAGCAATTAAAAAACTTAATACCTGTTGTTAAAAACCACACTGCTCTGGATGTGAACAAAGAAAGAACATCTTCAATAGAGACAACAAAAATCTCAGGAGAGACCATAAAACAAGTATTTTGGCAAAGTGCCATAAAAGAACTAAAAATAAATAGCATTGAAAATGAGGGTTTCATAGACACAGGTGCAGATATAACAATAATTTCACCAAAATCTTAGCATCCAGTTGGCCTCTTCAGGAAGTAAATGATCAACTTCTAGGGATTGGATCTTTATCTCAGTTAAATCAAAGTGAAAGATGGGTCGAGTGTATAGGATGGGAAGATTAAAATCATATGTGGCTAATATATCAACGTGATTTGTTGCAATAATGGAAAACACAGATTAACATTCCTCCAATCTCAGAAACAAATCATAAAGAATGCTTCTGAGAGAAATATTAAAAGGTATTATGGAGAACAGCCACAGACTGTTCAGGTTGTACATGAGCAGGGCACAACAGCTGCTGATCTTTCAAAAGCACCAACAGCCCTACCTTTAAAATGGTTAACTGACAAACCTGTGTGGGTGGAGCAATGGCCTCTGATATCAAAAAAATTACAGGAACTAAAACAGCTGGTACAGGATCAGTTAAATGTTTGACATATTGAAAAATTGACCAATCCTTGAAATTTTCTTATATTTGTAATTAAAAAGAAATCTGGAAAATGGAGAATGTTATCAGATTTAAGTGGTGATTCAATTCAGTCAATGGGATCTTTAAAGCCTGGAGTTCCCTTGCCTTTTTTATTACCTAAGAGATGGTCTATTATACTGATTGATTTTAAAAACTGCATTATTTTCACAGTATCTTTACAAGAACAGGATAGAAAAAAATTTGTCTTTACAGTACCTACTTATAATAATTCTAGCCTGTTAAAATGTACCATTGTAAAATTCTTCCACAAAGAATGCTAAACAGCTCCACCTTATTTCAATATTTTGTATAACAGCCATTAGAACTAATTTGTAAACAGTTTCCTCAATCTATAATTTATTATTATATTGATGATATATTACTGGCTGATTCAGATGCAAATACTTTAGAAAAAAATGTTTGATGAAGTAAAGAAAATTTTGTCTTGTTGGGGATTACCAATTACTCCTGAAAAAATACAAAGAAGAGAATCTATTAATTATTTAGGATAAGGCAGATTTACAGAAAATTCAACCACAGAAAGTCCAAGTCAGGAGAGATTGATTATAAACTCTAAATGATTTTAAAAAATTGCTAGCTTCTCTATGGCTAATTCTGGCCAGCTAATCACTGTTTCTGCCCCTGATTCAAGGTAAATTTTATTGGCAGTCTGAAGAGTCACAGAGTGATCAAAATTGGCCATAATAGGCAATCAAGGGCCAGACTAAGTAAGACTACTTTTCTTGAACAGATGTCTGCTCCCTACAGTTCATCCAAGGAATTGGTAAATTTCCTCGAGAATGAAAAATATGGAAAGATACATACAGATGCATAAAAATATTTTTAATTTCATTTAAATTACCCACAAGATACCTCTGGAATCCATCACAGTTCAAATCATGGAATTTCCACAGCTTTATGTGCTTTTCCTGGCAGAAACTGTGTTCTGCTTCCAAAAGTAATCACTACCCTACCTTGGAAGACATTTCATTCTTGTTATTTTTCATGTGTTCTCTATTTCAGAGTCTAAACAAGATAGTTTAGCTTATTACTGAACTGTGGGTAATTCAATAGTTTGTATACAGACTCTCAATCTTCTGTATCTTAGCCTTGATGTGATGACTCAGTTTGTATACTCTGCCATGGGTGGCATCTCTCCCAGTCAAGAGGCGTCTGGTTGTTTGAAGGTGGCAACTGTAATAACCATGCATAAGTTTGATGCTTTCCTGGTTACTGATGAAGTGAATTGCTTTTCTCTAGTTTTTGGCTAGAGTTTCTCTTTGAAACAATCTATCTAAGTCTCTAAAATGTTTTTAGTGTGTGTGTGTGTGTGTGTGTGTGTGTGTGTGTGTAGAGGTAAGAGGACAATTTTGGGGAGTCAGTTCTCCTTCCATCATGTGAGTCCCAGGGATGAAGCTCAGGTTATCAGACTTGTGCTTTTACCTATTACCAGCCCTTTGTCTAAGTTTTTTGTTTCTTCTTAGTGACTTAAAGAACATCTTGATCTATTGTGGGTATAAGCCTGTAACCCATACCTCCCCCTTTCTGTCTCTTTCTTATGGAACTGGATCCCATTTCTAGTTCTAATATTGCTGAAAAACACATTCTTTCCCTCCCTGATTTTGCTTATTTTAGTTTCAGCTATGTTTAGGGAAAGCCTGAAAATTCCACCACAAGTCAATATGTATGCTTTATTGTTTTGATAAGTTGTAAAGGACTTTTTGTTCAATTAAGGGCTTTAGTTGAGAGTTGCTTGATGAGAAGATTAAATTATTTTAAGTTATAAAATCTTTGAATGATAATGTTTCAATTCTTCAGGCTCGCCTCAAGGAACTGGAGCAAGAAGCCCATTTTGTTGCAGGAGAACAGTTTCTTATAATGAGTAATAATCAGCTTCGTGAGGTACAACTCAATTTTATTTGTTTGTTTTGAGACAGGGTCTCATTCTGTAGCCCACACTTACTCAGTAATCTAGGCTGTAATCATGACTCCAACCCATGTCAGTCCTCTTGCCCCGTCTTCCAAAGTAGTGAGATTAATGCCAAGGACAACCATACCTGGCTGGTAATGTTAAGTTTTGTCCTTTCAAAACATTGTCTTACTCACGAATTAAAAGATGGTTTATTCTGAGTTTATAATATTGTCTAAAAGTGATGTTATTTATGTTCTCACAAGTATGAACATTTTGTGATACATTAAGTAAAAGTCCTTCTAAAGGAGCTAAGCCTCTTTTCAGTGTATGTCTTCAGGCCAGTGGCTCTAAATGTGATGGTTATGTTCATTTTCTCAAATCTGAATCTTTCTCATACATGTGTATTGCTTTTGTTGAAGATCCTCTTTGGCAAGTTGAAGCTGCACCTGTTGAGTCAGAGGCAGCATCTTCCCAGAACTGGGCTACAGAAACAGCTGTCCACATCAGAGGCCATGGTAAGAGTCCAGCTTATCTTTCTAACATGCTCATGTATCTACACAAGGTACAAGCTTTCTTCTGTGCTGGCAGCAGACCCTGTAGATACGGTGATCCCATCCAAGGTTATGTTCCTGGCTGTGCACTAAGAGATGGGCAGGTAGCTGCCCTCCAGGAACATCTGATTGGCTATATTTCTGGAAAAGGATAATTTGATGCAATTTTGCTCTTTTTAAGAGTGTGTGTTGTGTATTTATGCATGTTAGAGTGTATGTGTGTGAGAGAGTGTGTATGTGTGTTTGTGTGTGTGTACATATTTGTGTGTCTGTACAGATGACTGTAGGTGCCTATAGAAGACTGGAGAGAAAGTTGGATCTAATGGAACTGAAGTTTCAGGCAATTGTGAACCACTCAATGTGGGTGCTAGAAACTAAAGTCCCTTGTGAGAACAGCAGTCACTCTTAGCCACTTTAGTTTCTGAATCTGACTCTTTACATAGCTTCTGGGGGCTCTAACTCAGGTTGTTAGGCTTGTGTAACAAGCACTTTCAGCCATTCAGGTAACTCCTTGGCCCAGTTTTGCTTTTTGTTTTATTGTTGTTTTTAGTTCAAGAACAATTTTGCTAGTGTTTAGAAGAAAACAGAGCAGATAAGCCAGAAATCTCAGAAGCTGGCAGAAGAAGGGGGCCAAAGAAGAGGAAGAGAGAAAACCATGGCTTTTTTTTTAATTTATTTATTTATTAAGGATTTCTACCTCCTCCCCGCCACCGCCTCCCATTTCCCTCCCCCTCCCCCGATCAAGTCCCTCTCCCTCATCAGCTTGAAGAGCAATCAGGGTTCCCTGACCTGTAGGAAGTCCAAGGACCGCCCACCTCCATCCAGGTTTAGTAAGGTGAGCATCCAAACTGCCTAGGCTCCCCCAAAGCCAGTGCATGCAGTAGGATCAAAAACCCATTGCAACCATGGCTTTTTGAGTTAGGCATGGAGGTCAGCAAGCAGCCAAATGGCAGACAAGCAGTCACATGGCAAAGGGATAATTTGACTTTTTCTGTTTGTTGGTCTCCTTTTCCTTTTTATTCTTTTTTTTTTTTTGTCTTAATAATCTAAGTAAGACTAGGCTCTATACTGATGAAGTGTTGTGATATAATATAATGTAGCTATAGGTTTTTTACATATGGCCTTTATTATATTGAGGTATGCTTCTTCTGTTTCTAGTTTCTTGAGAGCTTTTATCATGAAGAAATCTTGAGCCTTGTCAAAGATACTTTCTGTATCCATTGACATAACCATGTGGTTTTTATTTGTGATATTGTATAATCTTTGTATCCCAAGAATGAAGCCAACTTGGTCATGGAACATGATATTTCATTCAATGTGTTGTTAAACTTGGTTTGCAATTATTTTATATTTTTTGTGACTATATTCATCAGGGGATCTGATTGTAGTTTTTTGCTATGTTCTTAATCTGGTTTCAGTATCAAGGAAATACTAGCTTCACAAAATGAATTTTGTAGTATTTGTTCCTTTTCTAATTACTAGAACAGATTGAGACGCATTAGCTCTTCTTTAAAGGTTTGGCAAAATTCTACAGTGAACTCAATGTATTTGGGCTTTTCATTTTTTTTCTTTGTGTGTGCAGTATGTATTACATGGTGCATACATGCCAATGTGCAAGTGTGTGTACCACGTGTGCACATGCATGGGCACATGCAAAGTGTCTTCCTCTATAATTCTGAAACTTAGTACTTTAGACAGGGTTTCCTCACTGAACCAGAAAGTTCACCATTTCTGCTTGGTTGGCTGGCCAGAAAGTTCCCAGGATCCACCTGTCTCTGCCCCCAATGCTGGGATTCCAGGCACACACAGCCGTGCCTGGCTTTCTATGTGGGTGCTGGGAATTTGAGTTCAGTTCCTCATGCTTGTACAGGAAGCACTCTTACCCATTACGTCATCTCCCTAGTCACACTTCCTTCTATATTACTCTTTCAATCTTACTGCTTGTTATGGAGCTGTTTGTTTATATCCTTTTAGGTTTGTTCGAGTAAGTTGCATGTATTTAGGAATTTATCCTCTATTTTAAGAGCTTCCAGTGTTTGGGGATGTAAGTTTTCAAATTATTCCCTAATGCTCTTCTGGAGCTTATAGATATCACCCCTTTCCATATTTAATTTTATTCATTTTGGGTCTTCTTTGTATTTCTTTTGATTAGTTTGGTAAGTATTTGTTGATGTTATTTATTTTTTAAATTATCTTGATGATATTTCACATTGTTCTTTTAGTTCCCTTTTCATTTATTATTTTTTTTCATTTATTGCTTTTGGACTTGACTTATCCTTATCTAATGTATCTTAAAGTACATTATTAAATGATTTAGTTGAGATTTCTCTGAGCTTTTAATATGAGCACTAAGTTTTTAATAAGGAAAATGTGGTACATTTACACAAGGGAATATTACTCAGTTTTAAAAAATGATGACCTCTATGATGATATGCAAGATATTCATCAGTATTGCTATAGGATAGGGTCATTTCAGGTTCCCTATCCCCAGCTACCCAAGGAATTAACTGGGGACCTCGGCTTGGGCACCTGGGAGCCACTCTAGGTTCAAGTCTCTTGCCAACCCTAAGGTGGCTCCCTTAACTAAGAATTGTGCTTCCGTGCTCCCCTATCCAACCTTCCTTTATCCCAATCCTCCTTTTTCCCCAAGTTCCCCCCTTCCTCCCCTTCTCCCTTTTCTCTCCCCATCTCCCCTTATCCCCATCCCACCCCACCCCCAAGATCTCAATTTTCTCCCCGGCAACTTTGTCTACTTCCCATAGCCAAGAGGATAACTATATGTTTTTCCTTTGGTTCACCTTCTTACTTAGCTTCTTTAGGATCACCAATTGTAGGCTCCGTGTCCCTTATTTATGGCTAGAAACCAATTATGAGTGAGTACATCCCATATTCATCTTTTTGGGTCTGGGTTACCTCACTCAGGATAGTGTTTTCTATTTCCATCCATTTGCATGCAAAATTCGAACCTTCATCTGGTGATGGATGGAGATAGAGACAGAGACCCACACTGGAGCACTGGACTGAGCTCCCAAGGTCCCAATGAGGAGCAGAAGGAGGGAGAACATGAGCAAAGAAGTCGGGACCACGAGGGGTGCACCCACCCACTGAGACAGTGGAGCTGATCTATTGGGAGCTCACCAAGGCCAGCTGGACTGTGACTGAAAAAGCATGGGATAAAACTGAACATGGCGAACAATGAGAGCTGATGAGACGCCAAGGACAATGGCAAGGGGTTTTGATCCTACGTAATGTGCTGGCTTTGTGGGAGCCTAGCCAGTTTGGATGTTCACCTTCCTAGATATGGACGGAGGGGGGAGGACCTAGGACTTACCACAGGGCAGGGAACCCTGACTGCTCTTTGGACTGGAGAGGGAGGGGGAAAGGAGTGGGGGGAGGGGGAGAAGGGTGGGAGGAGGGGGAGAAGGGTGGGAGGAGGGGGAGGGAAATGGGATGCTGAGAAGAGGTGGAAACTTGTTTTTTTTTCTCATTTTCTCAATAAAAAAGATTTTAAAAAAAAAAGAAAGAAAGAAAGGAAAAGAAAAGAAAACCTGGTCAAAAGGCAAAAAAAAAAAAATGATGACCTCATAAAATTTGCAGGCAAATGGATGGAACTAGAAAAAAATCATCCTTGACCTTCTTCCCGCCTCACTCTCAGCAATCTCTGTGTTGTGAATCTGCCTCCTTCTTCCCATCCTTACATTATCACCTTGTCCTCTGTCGCTTAGGCCACTCAAGACCTCCTCCCCAGAGTCCCACTGCTACTTGTACATGTTAAAGCCATAGAAACATCATGGTGCTGCCCTGAAAACACTTGCCATGTCATCCCATCACTTTCAGCATCACACAAAGCCCTAGACCATGTCTCCAGGCCATAGGTCTGGGTCTAGCCTTTGGCTGTGGCACTCCTATCCGAACACCAACTGCCCTTGGTTTTCACTACAGACTTTTTCGAGAGGCCCTAGACTGACAGCAGATTTTTGCCTGGTAGTTTATAATTGTCAGTTTAAATATCATTTTATGAATATCCTCATAGCTGGGTGTAGTGGCTCATGCCTTTAATCCCAGTACTTCAGAGGCAGAGGCAGGCTGATCTCTGTGAGTTCAACACCAGCCTGGTCTACAAAGCAAGTTCCAGGACAGCCAAGGCTACACAGAGAAACCCTGTCTTGGACCCCCCCCCACACACACACACAAAAGAATACTCAGACTGTAGTAAGGCCCATAAGCACTTTCTGTGTCTGTGTTATTAATTTTACTTTCTACATACAACTTGCCATAATTTAAATTTAAATTAAATTAAATCTAAATTTATCTTGGCTGTTTACTTTCTTATTCCATAGAATGTAGTCAAAGTCCTCGATTTGTTTTCAGAATGAAAATAGCCTAATATTAGTGTCCAATGAGGCTGTTTCAAATCCCTGTTCATCAGGCATTAAGGTAGCAGGTATTCCTGAGAATTGAGTCCTGTCTTGTCAAGGATACTCTAATGCGCGAAACAATCCCACACCAGTTAGAATTTAAAGGAGTATTTATTTTGGGGGGTAAAACTCACAAAAACCAACCATCAGGAAAGGAGCCTAGTCACCGGAGCAGGAGCCAGAACCAAGCACTGGAACCAAGAAAGCGAGCTGAGGCTTGCCGCTCTTTTTTTAAAGATAAATAGACCACGCCACAGGGGGCTGGTATTTCAGCAGCTATTGGCTGAAGGAGCAGAAGGCGCTCCCACAGCACAGTGGGCTTGTACATCAGCGGCTATTGGCTGAAGGAGCGGAAGGTCCTCCCGCAGCAATATGCCATTTTAGGTCTTACCTCTATAAAAGAGAGATAGGCAGTGTGCCCTAAAGCTCTAGCAGTTTGCCCACTGAAAAAGTCACTTCCTATGTGTTTGCTCTACTTAGATGTTTTTACCCGGTTGGAAATTGTGGTAGTTTGAAAGAAAATGGCACTGGGTGGTGGTGACACATGCCTTTAATCCCAGCACTTGGGAGGCAGAGGCAGGCGGATCTCTGTGAGTTCAAGACTAGCCTGATCTACAAAAGTGAGTCCAGGACAACTAGGGCTGTTAGATAGAGAAACCCTGTCTCAAAAAACAAAAGGAGAGAGAGAGAGAGAGAGAGAGAGAGAGAGAGAGAGAGAGAGAGAGAGAGAGAGAGAGAGAGAGAGAATGGGCACTGAAGGGAGTGGCATTATTAGAAGGTGTGACTTTGTTGATATGGAATGGAATGTTTGTAGGTATGTTCTTATTGAAGGAGGTGGGCTTTGGGGGTTCATATATGCTCAAGTCACATACAGTGACAGAGTCCAATTTCTGTTGCCTTCTGATCAAGATGCAACTAGCACCATGATTGTGTGCATGCCAGCATGCTCCTTGTCATAATGATAATGGACTGAATCTTTGAACTGTAAACAAACGAGCCCAATTAAAAGCTTTCCTTTATAAGCATTGCTTGGTAGTGGTGATGCTAGCCTTTAATCACAGCACTCAGGAGGCAGAGGCATGTGGATCTCTGTGAGTTCAAACCCAGCCTGGTCTACAGACTAAGTTCCAAGACAGCCGGAGCTGTTACACAGAGAAACCCTGTCTTGAAAAAAAAAATTAAATAGTTGTCGAGGTCATGGTATCTCTTCACAGCAATAGAAACCCTAACTAAAGTTGGTACTGGGTTCTAGGGTATTTCTGTGATAGATTGGGTCATGTTTTTGTTTGAAGAAGTATGGAGTTCGGGTTAGGAAAGCAGTGGAAGCTTTTAAGCACTGCTATTATATATATAATTATAGCAATACAGTAGGAGTGCGGAAGACGGAGGTGCTGAGTGTTAGGTCAACTGGGGCTGAACTGACTCGAGATTGCAGAGAAGAATTTAAGTATATTGCCTAGAGATTGTTCTTGTGATATTTTGGTGAAGAAAGTGGGTGCCTTTGCCCTGTCCAAAGTGTCTGTCTCAGGCTAAAGTGAAGAGTTTTGAGTTAATTCCATTGGCAGTAGAAATCTCAAAACAGCCTAGTATGGTCTCTATCTTGTGTGAAGATTTATAATGAAAAGGAGCAAGCTGAGCAGGGTAAATTACAATTTTTTTAATTTATTAGATTTCTTTTTTTAAAAAAAAATACCAATCCAAATTCCTACTCCCTCTCCTCCTCCCACTCCCTTCACACACCCTCCCATCCCATCCTCATCTAATCCTAAGAGAGGGTAAAGCACATTGCTTTGGGAAAGGTCCAAAGTCCCTCTACTATATCTAGACTGAGCTAGGTATACATCCAAAGAGAATAGGATCCCAAAAGGCCAGTACATGCAGTAGAAATAAATCCTGGTGCCACTGCCAGTGGCCCCTCAGTCTGCCCAAGCCATGCAACTGTCATCCACATTCAGAGGGACTGGTTTGGTCCTATGCTTGTTCCTTCCCAGTACAGCTGGAGTTGGTGAGCTCCCATTAGCTCAGGCAAACTGTTTCAGTGGATGAACCCTCCATGGTCTTGACCTCTTTGCTCATATTCTCACTCCTTCCACTCTTCAACTGGACCTTGGGAACTCAGTCCAGTGTTCGGATGTAGGTCTCTGCCTGTTTCCATCTGTTGTTGGACAAAGGTTCTATGGTGATATATAAGATATTTATCAGTCTGACTACAGGCAAGTCAAGATCAGGTCCCCTCTCCTCTATTGCTTAGGATCTTAGGCAAGGTCATCCTTGTGGATTCCTGAGAATTTCTCTAGAGCCAGGTTTTCGCTAACCCTATAATGGCTCCCTCAATCAAAATATCTCTTTTCTTGCTTTCATCACTGTCCATCCTCCATCTCGACTATCTCATTCCCTCAAGTTCTCCACAACCCTCTTCTTTTCCCCTCCTCTTTCCTTTCTACCCTTCCTTCTCCCTGTGCCCCATGCTCCCAATTTTGTCAGGCGATCTTGTCTGTTTCTAATTTTCAGGTGGGTCTATATATGTTTTTCTTTGGGTTCACCTTATTACTTAGCTTCTCCAGGATCATGAACTATAGGCTCAATGTCCTTTGTTTATAGCTAGTATCCACTTATGAGTGAATACATGCCATATTCATCTTTTTTGGGTCTGGGTTATCTCACTCAGGATAGTGTTTTCTAATTCCATCCATTTGCATGCAAAATTCAAGAAGTCATGGGGTTTTTTTGTTTTGTCTTTTGATTTTTTTTTTACCAGTGAGTAGTACTCTAATGTGTAAATGTGCCACATTTTCTTTATCCATTCCTCAGCTGAGGGGCATCTAGGTTGTTTCCAGGTTCTGGCTATTACAAATAATGCTGCTATGAACATAGTTGAACAAATGCTTTTGTAGTATGATTGAGCATCTTTTGAGTATATGCCCAAGAGTGGCATTGCTGGAATTGCTGGATCCTGAGGTAGGTTGAGTCCCAATTTTCTGAGAAACTGCCATACTGATTTCCAAAGTAGTTGTACAAAAAAAAACAAAAAAAAAACAAAAACAAACAAACAAAAAAACCTAGGGTCGGATGGTTTTAGTGCAGAATTCTACCAGAACTTCCAAGAAGAGCTAATACCTATACTCCTCAAAGTGTTCCATATAATAGAAACAGAAGGGATGTTGCTAAACTCTTTTTATGAGGCTATAGTTACCCTGATACCAAAACTACACAAAGACTCAACCAAAAAAGAGAATTACAGACCAATCTCACTCATGAACATGGGTGCAAAAATTCTCAATAAAATACTGGCAAACTGAATCCAAGAACACATCAAAAAAAAATCATCCACCATGATCAAGTCGGCTTCATCCCAGAGATGCAGGGCTAGTTCAACATACAAAAATCTATCAATGTAATCCATTATACAAATAAACTGAAAGAAAAAAAACCTTATATGATCACTTCATTAGATGCTAAAAAAAATTAACAAAATCCAGCACCCCTTCATGATAAAGGTATTGGAGAGATCATGAATACAAGGAACATATCTAAATGTAATAAAAGCAATATACAGCAAGCTGACAGCTAACATCAGATTAAATGGAGAGAAACTCAAAGCAATTCCACTAAAATCAGGAACAAGACAAGCTGTCCACTCTCTCCATATCTCTTTAACATAGTTCTTGAAGTTTTAGCAATAGCAATAAGACAACAAAAGGAGATCAAGGGGATTCAAATTGGAAAGAAGGAAGTAAAATTTTTGTTATTTGCAGATGATATAATAGTGTATATAAGTGACCCCAAACTCTATCATAGAACTCCTATAGCTGATAAATACCTTCAGTGATGTGGCAGGATACAAGATCAATTAAAAAAATGCAGTAGCCCTCCTAGACGCAAATGATAAAGAAGCTGAGAGGGAAATCAGAAAAGCCATCACCTTTCACAGTAGCCACAAATAACATAAAATATCTTGGGGTAACACTAATCAAAGAAGTGAAAGACCTATTTGACAAAAAAAAAACTTTAAGTTTTTGAAGAAAGAAATTGAAAAAGATACAAGAAAATGGAAAGACCTCTCATGCTCTTGGATAGGAAGGATCAACATAGTAAAAATGGCAATCCTATCAAAAGCAATCTGTAGATTCAATGCAATCCCCATCAAAATCCCAGCACAATTCTTCACAGACCTTAAAAGAACAATAATAAACTTCATATGGAAAAACAAAAAACCAAGGATAGCCAAAACAATCATGTACAATAAAATAACTTCTGGAGGCATCACCATCTCTGACATCAAGCTCTATTACAGAACTACAGTAATGAAAATAGCTTGGTATTGGCATAAACACAGAGATGTTGACCAATGGAATCAAATTGAAGACCCAGATATAAATCCACACACCTATGAAAACCTGATTTTTGATGAAGAAGCTAAAATTATACACTGGAAAAAAGAAAGCATCTTCAACAAATGGTGCTGGCATAACTGAATGTCAACATGTAGAAGAATGAAAATAGATCCATATCTATCACCATGCACAAAATTCAAGTCCAAATGGATTAAAGACCTCAATATGAATCCGACCACACTGAACCTGATAGAATAGAAAGTGGGAAGTAGCCTTCAATGCATGGGCACAGGAGACCACTTCCTAAATATAACCCCAGTAGCACAGACACTGAGAACAACAATAAATAAATGGGACCCCCTGAAACTGAGAAGCTCCTAAAAAGCAAAGGACACAGTCAATAAGACAAAAAGGCAGCCTCCTGAATGAGAAAAGATCTTCACCAACCCCACATCAGACAGAAGACTGATCTCCAAAATATATAAAGAACTCAAGAAATTAGACATTAAAATTCTAAATAACCCAATTTAAAAAATGGGGTTCTGAACTAAACAGAGAATTCTCAACAGAAGAATCTCAAATGGCCAAAAGATACGTAAGGAAATGTTCAACATCCTTAGCTGTCAGGGAAATGCAAATCGAAACAACTCTGAGATTCCATCTTACACCTGTCAGAATGCCTAAGATCAAAACCATTAATGATAGCTTATGCGGAGACGATGTGGAGTAAAGGGACCACTCATCCATTGCTGGTGGAAATGCAAACTGGTACAAAATAAAATTTTTGAAGAGAAAAAGAGCACCAGGAAGTGTAATGGAGCTAAGTTTTGTTTTCAAGGAGATAAATGGATTAAGAAAATAAGTAAAGGAAGTGGTGACTTCAGGGCAAGATCCCTCCCAGCTAAATTTCCAATCTGTGAAAAGCAATTAAAGAAAAGCTTAGAGTCAAATGTGGTGGTGCTTGCCATTAATCCAAACACTCAGAAGACAGAGGCAGGTGGGTCTCTGAGTTTAAGGCCAGCCATTTCTACAGAGCAAGTTCAAGGACAGCCAAGTTTAGGCAGTGAAGAAAACTATGAAAATAGAAAGCTGATGGTGAAGATGTAACTGAAGATTTTTGGGTTTGAGGCCACCCTGGTCTTCAGTGTAGCAAGTTCCAGGACAGCCAAGCTTAAGAAGTAAAGGTAAAAATCAAAAGCATAAAGCTTGTAAAGATGTAATTGAATGAGGGGGCCATCTTCCAGCCCCAGAAGCAGCAGAATTTGGCAACTTTGGCCATGTGGTTCTTCTGGCTTTGGAGTTAAGGATAGAAGAAACAGGTTATGGAATTTTTCTCTGCACCTAAGGAAAATAGTTGAGGCCAGGCATTGACAGGCTTGTCCCTGAATAGGGCCTAAAGAGGCAGTTTCATGAAGCTGTGAAGTTCAAGCCTTGATTTTCTTGAAGACCCCAAGATGTTAGAGAGTCATAGGATACTTGTTGAAGAAAGCTTCTAACAGAGAGTGGAACCAGCCCAAGAGCAAGAAATGCATTGCAGTCAACACCACACTGAAAAGAGTTGGAGTTCTAAAGAATGCTTTGTTTGACATCAGACATGAGATGGGCAAAAAGTTTGCCCAGCTAGTTTTTGGTCTTGCTTTGGTTCAGTCTCACTGTGCTCACTTTCCTATATTTGGAATGGTAATGTATATATATCCAGGGCCATTATATATTGGAAGTATGTGGTCTGCTTTTTGATTTTGATTTTACAGGGGATTACAGTTAAAGAGATTGTATGAATCTCAGAAGAGACTTTGAACTTTAGACTTTTAAATAAGTTCAAGACTGTAATAGACTATGAGGACTTTTGAAGTTGGACTGAATGCGTTTTTGCATTATGATATGGCTACAGGCATTTGGGACCAGGAAGTAGAATGTGGTGGTTTGAAATAAAATGGGCCTAAAGGGAGTTGCACTATTGGGAGGTGTGGCTTTGTTGGTATTGTATGGCATGTTTGTAGGTATTTTCTATCTACTAAGACAGAAAGCTTGTGATAGTACCATATAACTGCTGTTGTGGCAAGAAATAAATATCTCAGTTTCCTAGTAGGTCCTGCTCCTTTTCAGACCCTAAGCTCTGTCTACCACTATAGGCTACTTTTTCCTCCTTTTGTTTTTTGGGGTTTTTTTTTCACGCTATTTTGTTTTATTTTTAATGGTATTTATTATTATTATTATTATTATTACAAATTTTCACCTCCTCCCCTCCCCTCTCCCTCCCTCTCCAGTCCAAAGAGCAGTCAGGGTTCCCTGCCCTGTGGGAAGTCCAAGGTCCTTCCCCCTCCATCCAGGTCTAGGAAGGTGAGCATCCAAACAGACTAGGTTCCCACATAGCCAGTACTTCTTATCAGCTTATTAGGATCGGTACTGTGAGTTCAATGCTATAGTTTTAGGATTCAAAGCTTGTGTCACCTCCATGAAGTTTCATCCAGATTTCTGAGTCAAATTTTGGATGCTACTATAGTATGGGCTTTATGTATGGGGGCCTCTGTCTTACTCATTTTTGTAGGATTTAGATTTTGCTAATTTAAGTTCTGAAGAAGACTCTTATTTCTCAGGTCATGTGAAATAATTTATCTCCTGGATAGATAGCAGAATTACTTTGTAAAGGGTTGGGATTAAGACACTTGATAATCTAAGTTTGCTATGAGTCTTCATTTTGGAAAATATATTAAATTACATCATTTATTACTAGAACACTCTCCAGTTGAAAGTAAACATTTGAATTGTTGAAATGAAGACATTATATTGGTAATAAATATTTTCATTTTTTAGTTAAATTCTCTACAAGACCTTCACCCATTACCCAAGATAATTTTGGAATATAGACAAGTAAGTTGACTCTGTGTGTTGTGTGTAAATTGTTTGTGATGAAGGAAAACTATCCAACCCTGTCTCTATTCACAATCATATTTGCTGATGCTTGTTAACAGAGTTCTAAAGAGATAAAATTTCCTCAACCAATTTCATGTCAGCCTTACTTCTTCATATCCTGATGTCATCTTACTCATGTCTGAGTCTGCTTTGTCCAGCCCTGGGAGCCCAAGGAGTCATATGTGGAAGGAGACTGATGGCCTGTTCCCCTGTCCCTTCAAGTGAGAATAAGACTTTTACTAATTCTCACAAAGTCCTATCATTCCCCCTGGTTTCCAGGCTTCAAGACAGTGATGTTTACCAGGGGGTTACTGGCATGCCCCCTTTCCTCTTTTAGTTATTAATGTTTTCTCTGTTCACATACCTGCCCTTTATTTCATGATTTCTGTTACCCATCAATCACATTTACAAACCAAACAACAATGTAATTATTTACTGAGTCCCTGTCCTGCAGAAATACACTGGTTCCAAACCAGCCATCATCCTGGAGTCATGTAAGGGTTGGGAAAGAACTAGAAAGGGCCCACTGCTGAGGACACTGAGATGAGCATTTGAGCTTTGCAACTTCTCTGTAGCTTAGAAATATTGCAGAATAACAGACTGGCATCTTTCTTTGTGGACCTGTGTTATTCCATCCTGGCACGACTTAAGGTTGTCCAAGGTGGATTCTGCACTACATGTCCAGCCCTATGTAAACTGCTGCTCTGCAGTTGGTGTCTTTGAGTTCTTAAACAAGTTTAAGAAGGTAACTATTCTTGTCTTTATGCTGTAGGTTCACAAGATCAAGTCAACTTTTGTAGACGGATTACTGGCTTATATGAAAAAGGTAACAAAGCTTTACAAAAGAAAATTGGGATTAGAAGTAAGGTTTATTTTAGTTCAGATACATATGCCCTTTTTACAATCCCAATAAAGGAGGAAAAGTTCATTATTCTTGGAACTATGGACTGTGGTCATATTATTCAATCTTTGTACAATGCAAGTTATTATTATGCCTTTAGATTCTCCATACATGAGGCAGTTCAGCAGCTAGCCTGCTTTCACATCTATTGTCATGTCTTTTTATGGAGTCATTTGAGGCTCTCAGAATCCTCTAGAGGAACATACATATGAACACACACACACATATACATATACATATACATATACATATACATATATATATATATATAAAGAAGATGTGTCATACTGGATTATAGACTGTGGTCCAGCTAGTCCAACAATGGTTGTCTATCAACAGAAAGTCCAATAATCAAGAGTTGTTATAGTCCACAAGGCTGGGTGTCTCAGATGATCTTCAGTATATGCTGGAATCCCAGAGAAGTCGGCTCTAATGCCAGTGAAGGAGTGAATTTGTATTGAGAGCAAACAGGCAAAAACAGAGCAAGCTTTATTTTTTTTTTATGTTCTTTATATAGGCTGCCAGCAGGTGTGGCCCAGGTTAAAGGTGGATTTTCCAAAAGATCTGGATTAGGGCCTGGCGGTGGTGGCGCACGCCTTTAATCCCAGCACTCGGGAGGCAGAGGCAGGCGGATCTCTGTGAGTTCGAGGCCAGCCTGGTCTAGAAGAGCTAGTTCCAGGACAGGAACCAAAAAGCTATGGAGAAACCCTGTCTCGAAAATTAAAAAAAAAAAAAAAAGATCTGGATTAAAGGTGGATCTTCACACCACAAAAGATACAGATTCAAAGGGGGTCTTTTCACTTCAAATTATTTAATTAAGAAAAAATCCTTCAAAGGTATACCTAATCACTTGAGTTTTAGTTAATTAAAGGTATAGTCAAGTTGGCAACCAATAATATCCATCACAGGTAGACATTACTGTTTTAATTCGCACACGAGAAAAGCACATTCAGACATGTCTGTAACTTACAAGGCTGCACAAGCAACAGTTTGTGGTACAACTGCACTTTGAGTTTTTGCTGTCCCTACAACCCCTTAACCCACACATAGACTTAAGACTTAACAGAAATGGATCTACTTGTCCCGTTGTTACTTGTATTTGGGTTAGAGGGGAGCATCTGTCTCTGATACCAAGACTGTTTTATAACATTCAGGAGGAGTAAGTGGGTGTTGTAGATGAAGGGTCTGTGTGCTCTTCCTCATGCCATATTGCCTGGGTTTAAACGGATTCTTCTTAAACGACCAAGGGCTCCATCTCTTCTACATGGAATCAGACGGGAACTGTGACGGGGAGACTTTCAGCCAAGCACCCTGTAAGTTACTTGCTCTTTTCTGTGGGCCAATGTGTGTTTGATTCTACACTGTTCCTAAAACAGGATTTCATGCTGCTAATTGTGTTTTACTCTGTGTGTTTATTTCTCTGGTATTGAGGCATCAACTCGGTGCTCTGAGAACAAGAAGGGCTGAGTTTTCCACCCAGAAACTTAGGCAGTTTGGTGATGTGCCTCTCTCCATCGCCCTTTCCAGATTTTTCCTGGAAAGTGGCTTCCAAAAGTGTGTTATCCATTTTGTAATTTCTAAAGACTATTTTTATTGGAAAGTTATACATTCCCTTCATTTATGGTGCAGTTGTAGTAACACTTTTGGGTCCTTTTAAAAGATAAAGTCTTGCTTTGTATATAGCCTAGGTGCCACCTCCTGATTGCTAAAGTCACAGGTGTGCACCATTCATGGATAGCTTTCTAGATGGCTTTATAGTTTTGGTGTGCTTGTAGAACAAGCATAAGCACCTGAGTTCAATCACTAACACCCAAACACCCATATAAAAATGTTGGGTGTAATAGTGTATGGTTGTAATTCCAGTGTTGGAGAAGTGGAGACAGAAAGGTCCCTGGGCCTTGATGGGCAGCCAACTTAGCCTATTTGGTAAGTTTGGGACTAATAAGAGGCCCCAATTCAAAAAACAAAGTAGATGTCTCCTGAGGAATGCTACCCACTGTTATTTTCTGGTCTTCTCATGCACACACCCATGCAAACATGTATATACGCACACATATTTGTTACTAATCACTCAGAGACAAGTTCTTCAAGCATATAAAATAAATACAATCTAACAAATATAAGCTTTATTCAAGCTGGAAAGTCATCTTTCCTGTCACAATTTCTAATAAACATGTTTGCATAAAATATTATTCTACATTTTTTTAACTTTTAACATCTCTTGCTATTTTATATCAATCTGAATCCTCTTAGATTTAAATACATGAATTACAAATATAAATAATTCAAGTATAAACTAAATAATATATGTAATTAGAAATGTTTGGTATGAAATAATGTGGAAGTTTAAAGAATAAGAGAATGTAAGTCATCTTTCCCTGTCTGTTCTTCCCACTAGTCCCTGATTAGAGTAGCTAGGAATTAACTAGGTGTATTAGTTAGGATTCTCTAGAATGGTGTTTCTCACACTTCCTAATGCTGTGACCCCCCCACCATAAGATTATTTCTGTTGCCACTTCCTAACTGTAATTTTGCTACTTTATGGATTGCAATGTAAATACCTGTGTTTTCTGATGGTTTTAGGCTACCCTGTGAAAGGGTCGTTCTACCCACAAAAGGGTTGCAACTCACAGATTGAGAATCACTACTCTGGAGGAACAGAACTAGCAGAATGAATCTATATAGAGATACAGAAAGATAATTCATTAGAGTGACCTACAAACTCTAGTCCAGCTAGTCCAACAGTGGTTGTCTATCAGTGGAAAACCCAAGAATCCAGTAGGTCTTCAGTCTAGGAAGCTGGAAGTTTCTACTGATCTTCACAATACTAAAGAAGTAGGCTCTAATGTCAGTGAAGGAATGGACTCGCCAGAAAGAGTCAGGGCAAGTAGGCAAAGAGTAAACTTCCTTCTTCCAAGTTCTTTATATACACTGCCACCAGAAGCTGTGGCCCATATTAAAGATAGATCTTCCCACTTCAAAAGATCCACATTAAAAGTGGGTATTCCTACTTCCAATGATAACTCACAGGTTTAGTTAATTGCCAATATAGTCAAGTTGACAACCAAGAATAGCCATCACACTAGGCATCCAGTGACACAGGCAGAAGAGGCACCAGCTGACCTAACTCAGATGACTGTACAAGGAGGAGAAAGCAGGTAGCTTGGTGTGGGTGTTCTCTTGGGCACAGGGAACCTGCTTTGGTACTATAAACTCTCGGGTCTGTTGTCTCTCAGGCTTCTCACACTTGCTCTAGGAGGCAATGATGAGGGCATCTACCTTTCAGACTAAATCCACCTGGGTACCTGCCTACAGATTCAGGTTCTCCGTGGATGTCCTGGCAGATTCTTTCTCTGTTTATTGCTTTTCTCTGTCATCATCTGCTTGTTACAGTCTTGAAGCAGGTTTTCTTTTGGACTACCAACTAGCTCCCAAATAAAGACACTGAGACTTATTATTAGTTATGAATGCTTGACCTTATCTTATGCCTGTCCCACTAGCTCTTATAATTTAAATTAACCTGTTTCTTGTTTCTCTTCATCTACATTTTGCCTTGGGGCTTTTTAGCTTTCTTTCATTCTGTATGTCCTAGTCTGTGTCTGTCTGTCTGGCAGCTGCCTGACTGGCTGGCCCCAGGTATCTCCCTTTCTTTCTCCCCCATTCTTCTCTCTCTCTTTCTCTCTCTCTCTCTCTCTCTCTCTCTCTCTCTCTCTCTCTCTCTCTCTCTCTCTCTCTCCCCCTCCATTCCTCCCTCCCTCCTACTTATTCTTTCTGCCCACCAGCCCCCCCCCCATCCCTCTACTGCCTAGCTATTGGCTGTTCAGCTTCTTATTAGACCAATCAGGTGCCTTAGGCAGGAAAACAACACATTTTTATATCATTAAACAAATTCAGCATAAACAAATGTAACACACCTTTACATAGTTAAAGCAATATTCCACAACATAAACAACTGTAACACATCTTTACATAGTTAAATCAATATTCCATAACATAAACAAATGTAACACACCTTTACATAGTTAAATCAATATTCCACAACATAAACAAATGTAACACACCTTTACATAGTTAAATCAATATTCCACAACATAAACAAATGTACACACCTTTACATAGTTAAATCAATATTCCACAACATAAACAAATGTAACACACCTTTACATAGTTAAATCAATATTCCACAACATAAACAAATGTAACACACCTTTACATAGTTAAAGCAATATTCCACAACATAAACAAATGTAACACACCTTTACATAGTTAAAGCAATATTCCACAACATAAACAAATGTAACACACCTTTACATAGTTAAAGCAATATTCCATAACAAATGTAACACACCTTTACATAGTTAAATATTCCACAACATAAACAAATGTAACACACCTTTACATAGTTAAATATTTCACAACATAAACAAATGTAACACACCTTTACATAGTTAAATATTCCACAACATAAACAAATGTAACACACCTTTACATAGTTAAAGTAATATTTCACAACATAAACAAATGTAACACACCTTTACATAGTTAAATATTCCACAACATAAACAAATGTAACACACCTTTACATAGTTAAAGCAATATTCCACAACATAAACAAATGTAACACACCTTTACATAGTTAAAGCAATATTCCAGAGCACAGTCCCATGTCACTCTGGTTGTTCAGATACTTGTGAGAGTGAATCGTGAGCTTGCGGCTCTCTCTTCATGAGCTCATGCACTACTGCAAAAAAACTCTGAGCATGTGTCCTTTCAGAGGATATAAATTTTTCTTTTATAACTTTGCCATTGTCTTATGACTATGTGTGGCCCTCAACTCTGCCACAAGCCATGCACAGTGGTATCCCCACTGTCCATGGTCCTCTCCCCAGGGTTAGTTCCTGATTGTGTCTTCAGATCTTCTCAGACAGCTTTTTCTCTGACCAAGATTAATTGAATGTTTGCCTCTGTTGTCCCATAATGTTGGTATTTTCATGTTTTTACACATAAAACTTGAATCCAGCTGTACATTATTTAATCAGTTGTCATTACCATAAGATGGCCAGAGTATGAATTATAGTTTTCCTTAAACTGAACAAAATTCTGTTGATTAAACCATGAGCTGAGTTCGAGACCAGCCTGGTCTACAAAGGGAGTTCCAGGACAGGCTCCAAAGCTACAGAGAAACCCTGTCTCAAAAAACCAAAACAAACAAACAAACAAACAAAAAAATAAACCGTGAGCTTTCCACTGATAGACAACCACTGATCTTTATTCTTATCTCCAATAAATATTTTTAGACTTACTTTATTATTTTATGTGTGTTATGTACCATGTGTACCTGGTACCTGCAGAGGGCATTAGATACCCTAGAACTAGAGTTACAGACCATTGTGTGCTGCCAGGTGGGTGGTGGGTATTGAACTTAAGATTTCTGAAGAGTGCCAGGTGCTCTTTTTTAAAAAATGATTTGATTTGTTTATTTCAAGGCAAGGTCTCACTATGTAGCTCTGTCTATCCAGAATTCACCAGGTAGACTAGGATGGCCTCAAACTCACAGAGATCCATCTGCTCTGTGCCTGGCTTTATGATATTTTATTTTATTTTATTTTAATTCATTTAAACACTGCCTGGTCCATTAGTTCTAGCCTCTTACTGGCTAACTCTCACATCTTGATTAACCCATTTCTATTAATGTGTGTAGCACCACAAGGTGGTGGCTTACTGGGAAGATTCTAACCTACGTCCATCTTGGGCCAGAGCTTCATGGCATCTGCCTGACTCTGCTTTCTTTCTCCCACAATTTTGTTCTGTCTTCCCTGCCTACCTATGTTCTGACCTAGCAGGCCAAGCAGTTTTCTTTATTAATTAACCAATGAAAGCAACAAATAGATAGAAGACCCTCCTACATCATTTCCCCTTTTTCTGTTTAAATGAAAAGGAAGGCTTTAACTTTAACATAGCAAAATTACATAAAGCAAGAATTACAGTTACAATATTTATATCTATTTTATCTTTTATCATAACTAAGGAAAACTATAACTAACCATTCTTCAACTCCATCAAAGACTCCAGAAGGATATAATATTACCTAAGTAAACAAGAAATAAGCAACTTTCAAAACTCTAGAAATGACAGAGACATCTCACTGTCTGGACAGTCACCAAAAGTTTTTTTTTTTACTGTTGGGGCATCCATCTTCAGCCTACAGGCCCATAAAACAGGACTGTCATATCCTGCCTGATGTGGGAGTGTCATATATCAATCTGTTGATTTCATTGGTTAAGCAATAAAGAAACTGCTTGGCCCTGATAGGTTAAAACATAAGTGGGAGGAGTAAACAGAACAGAATGCTGGGAGGAAGAGGAAGTGAGCTCAGAGACGCCATGCTCCCCTCTCCCGGGCAGACGCACGATAGCTCTGCTCTCTGAAGCAGACACGATGGAGCAAGCCACCAGATCAGACATGCTGAATCCTTCCCGGTAAGACCGGTGCTACACAAGTTTATTAGAGATGGGTTGATCAGGATATCAGAATTAGCCAGTAAGGGCTAGAGCTAATGGGCCAAGCAGTGTTTAAAAGAATACAGTTTCCGTGTAATTATTTCGGGCATAAGCTAGCCAGGCGGCCGGGGTGCTGGGGACGCAGCCCCGCAGCTCATATTACAACACCTGCCAAGACAGGGTAGATAGTTTTGAAGTTTCTTGCCTTTGAAAATGGTATGTCAGTTATGTTAGGCCTTAGCCAAAGTTGGTTGCTTCAACGCTGCAAACGTGACTTTGGGTGGTTGCCCAGGTAGCCAGTTGTCTCTGTGATTTGTTGCATGTTTTGGAAGTTGTTTGATTGCACTTCCTAATTACTCAGGTAACATTATTTCCCTTCTCAGATCTTCAATGGGATTGAAGACTATATAAATGTAGTTACTTTCCTCTCATGACTTGGCCAAGTTATTTATTACACAAAACTTAAGCTAATTAGAATAGGATATTTGTACTTATTGTATATAATTTCGTAGTAGGTTTAGAACTCTCTTACCTAAACAAAAGGGGGAGGTGTTGCGGGAGCTCCTTCTGTTCCTTCAGCCAATAGCGGCTGAGATACCAGCCCATTGGGGAGTGGTCTCTCTTTCTTTAAAAAAGCAGCCACTGCCCTCTGCTCTTTCTCTGGCTTCTGGCTCTGCTTCAGGTGACTAAGGCTCCCTTCCTGATTGTGCAGAGGGCTGTTGTCTGGGATGGTGATCTGTAAGTTTTCCCCTTTAAATAAATAACCATTCTATTAATCATAATTCCAAACTGGTGTGGGATTGTTTGTGACTTACGCCTTCAACAGATTTTGGTTAGAAGCATGTATATTTTTCTGCTGTTCACAGAATCATGTATGGATTGGACAGAGATGCCTTTGGCATCAGTTCAATGATGAGAAACACCTTTAAGTTTATACTTAAATAGCAACCAGAATAAATCTAAAATCTTGAGCATGTGACTCAAATAGTAAGTAGTCATTGCTCTATCAGCTTATCAGAACTATACCATAGAAGGGGAAAGAAATCAGAAACATTTTCCATATCTTAACCTGTATTTACATCTTTTTTTTTTTTATTGATAAAAGGAGGATAAAGAAAAGAAAAAAAAACAAATTTCCACCTCCTCCCACCAGCCTCCCATTTCCCTCCCCCTCCTCCCATTCTTCTCCCCCTCCTCCCACTCTTCTCCCCCTCCTCCCACCCCTCTCCCCTTCCCCCCACTCCTCTCCCCCTCCCTTTCCAGTCCAAAGAGCTGTCAGGGTTCCCTGCCCTGTGGTACGTCCTAGGTCCTCCCCCCTCCATCCATATCTAGGAAGGTGAACATCCAGACTGGCTAGGCTCCCACCAAGCCAGCACATTGCGTAGGATCAAAACCGCGTGCCATTGTCCTTGGCGTCTCATCAGCCCTCATTGTTCGCCATGTTCCGAGAGTCCAGTTTTATCCCATGCTTTTTCTGGTAACAGTCCAGCTGGCCTTGGTGAGCTCCCAGTAGGTCATCTCCACTGTCTCAGTGGGTGGGTGCACTCCTCGTGGTCCCGACATCTTTGCTCATGTTCTCACTCCTTCTGCTCCTCATTGGGACCTTGGGAGCTCAGTCTAGTGCTCCAGTGTGGGTCTCTGTCTCTATCTCCATCCATTGCCAGATGCAAGTTCTAGGATGATATGCAATATATTCGTCAGTATTGCTCTAGGGTAGGGTCATTTCAGGTTCCCTATCCTCAGCTGCCCAGGGAACTAACTGGGGACCTCAGCTTGGGCACCTGGGAGCCCCTCTAGGGTCAAGTCTCCTGCCCACCCTAAAGTGGGTCCCTTAACTAAGAATTGTGGTTCCGTGCTCCCCTATCCAACCTTCCTTTATCCCGATCCTCCTGTTTCCCCAAGTCCACCCTCCTACCCTTCTACCTTTTCTCTCCCCATCTCCCCTAACCCCCATCCCACCCCACCCCCAAGATCCCACTTTCCCCCCCGGCAATTTTGTCTACTTCCCTTATCCAAGAGGATAACTATATGTTTTTCCTTGGGTTCACCTTCTTACTTAGCTTCTTTAGATTCGCCTATTGTAGACTCCGTGAACCCTATTTATGGCTAGAAACCAATTATGAGTGAGTACATCCCATGTTCGTCTTTTTGGGCCTGGGATACCTCACTCAGGATAGTGTTTTCTATTTCCATCCATTTGCATGCAAAATTCGAGAAGTCATTGTTTTTTACCGCAGCGTAGTACTCTAGTGTGTATATATTCCATACTTTCTTCATCCATTCTTCCATTGAAGGGCATCTAGGTTGTTTCCAGGTTCTGGCTATTACAAATAATACTGCTATGAACATAGTTGAACAAATGCTTTTGACATGTGATAGAGCATCTCTTGGGTAAATTCCCAAGAGTGGTATTGCTGGGTCCAGGGGTAGGTTGATCCCGAATTTCCGGAGAAACCGAAACACTGACTTCCACAGTGGTTGCACAAGATTGCATTCCCACCAGCAATGGATGAGGGTACCCCTTCCTCCACAGCCTCTCCAGCAAAGGCTATCCTTGGTGTTTTTGACTTTAGCCAATCTTACAGGTGTAAGATGATATCTCAAAGTTGTTTTGATTTGCATTTCCCTGATCGCTAAGGAGGTTGAGCATGACCTTAAGTGTCTTTTGGCCATTTGAACTTCTTCTGTTGAGAATTCTCTGTTCAGTTCAGCGCCCCATTTTTTAATTGGGTTAATTAGCATTTTAAAGTCTAGTTTCTTGAGTTCTCTATATATTTTGGAGATCAGACCTTTGTCTGTTGCGGGGTTGGTGAAGATCTTCTCCCAGTCAGTAGGTTGCCTTTGTGTCTTAGTGACAGTGTCCTTTGCTTTACAGAAGCTTCTCAGTTTTAGTAGGTCCCATTTATTCAATGTTGCCCTTAATGTCTGTGCTTCTGGGGTTATACCTAAGAAGCGATCGCCTGTGCCCATCTGTTGTAGGGTATTGCCCACTTTCTCTTCTATCAGATTCAGTGTTTTCGGGCTGATATTGAGGTCTTTAATCCATTTGGACTTGAGTTTTGTGCACGGTGATAGATATGGGTCTATTTTCATTCTTCTACAGGTTGACATCCAGTTGTGCCAGCACCATTTGTTGAAGATGCTTTCTTTCTTCCAATGTAAACTTTTAGCTCCTTTATCGAAAATGAGGTGTTCATAGGTTTGTGGGATAAAGTCCGGGTCTTCTATACGATTCCATTGGTCGACTTCTCTGTTTTTATGCCAGTACCACCCTGTTTTCATTACTGTAGCTCTGTAATAGAGTTTGAAGTCAGGGATGGTAATGCCTCCAGAAGATCCTTTATTGTATAGGATTGTTTTGGCTATCCTGGGTTTTTTGTTTTTCCATATAAAGTTGATTATTGTCCTCTCCAGATCTGTGAAGAATTTTGATGGGATCTTGATGGGGATTGCATTGAATCTATAAATTGCCTTTGGTAGAATTGCCATTTTTACTATGTTGATCCTCCCAATCCAAGAGCAAGGGATGTCCATCCATTTTTTGGTATCCTCTTCAATTTCTTTCTTCAATGCCTTAAAGTTCTTGTCAAATAGATCTTTCACTTCCTTGGTTAGATTTACCCCAAGATATTTTATGCTGTTTGTGGCTATCGTGAATGGAGAAGCTTCTCTGATTTCCCTCTCTGCTTCCATATCCTTTGAGTATAGGAGGGCGACTGATTTTTTGGAGTTGATCTTGTATCCTGCCACATTACTAAAGCTGTTTATCAGCTGTAAAAGTTCTTTGGTGGAATTTTGGGGGTCGCTTATGTACACTATCATATCATCTGCGAATAACGAAAGTTTAACTTCTTCATTTCCAATTCGAATCCCCTTGATCCCATTATGCTGTCTTATTGCTATTGCTAGAACTTCCAGCACTATATTGAAGAGGTATGGCGAAAGTGGGCAGCCTTGTCGTGTTCCTGAGTTAAGCGGGATGGCTTTGAGTTTCTCTCCATTTAATTTGATGTTAGCTGTCGGCTTGCTGTATATAGCTTTTATTATATTTAGGTATGACCCTTGTATCCCTAATCTCTCCAAGACTTTTAACATAAATGGATGTTGAATTTTGTCAAATGCTTTTTCAGCATCTAATGAAATGATCATATGGTTTTTTTCTTTCAGTTTATTTATATGATGGATTACATTGATAGATTTTCGTATGTTGAACCAGCCCTGCATCTCAGGAATGAAGCCTACTTGATCATAATGGATAATTTTTCGGATGTGTTCTTGGATTCGGTTTGCCAGTATTTTGTTGAGGATTTTTGCGTCGATATTCATGAGTGAGATCGGCCTGTAATTCTCTTTCCTGGTTGAGTCTTTGTGTGGTTTTGGTATCAGAGTAACTGTAGCTTCATAAAAGGAATTTGGTAATGACCCTTCTGTTTCTATATTGTGGAATACATTGAGGAGTATAGGTATTAGGTCTTCTTGGAAGTTCTGGTAGAATTCCGCATTGAAACCATCTGGCCCTGGGCTTTTTTTGGTAGGGAGGTTTTTGATAACAGCTTCTAGTTCTTCGCGACTGACAGGTCTGTTTAGCTTGTTCACCTGGTCCTGATTTAATTTTGGTAAATCGTATTTATCTAAGAAAGTGTCCATTTCTTTTACATTTTCCAGTTTAGTGGCATACAAGCTTTTGTAGTAAGATCTAATGACTCTCTGAATTTCCTCTGTGTTTGTGGTTATGACCCCCCTTTCATTTCTGATCTTATTAATTTGCAAATTTTCTCTCTGCCGTTTGATTAGTTTGGATAGGGGTTTGTCAATCTTGTTGATTTTTTCCAGGAACCAGCTTCTTGATTCATTGATTCTTTGGATTGTTTTTTGTGTTTCTATTTTGTTGATTTCAGCCCTCAGTTTGATTATTTCCAGTCTTCTACTCCTCCTAGGTGAGTCTGCTTCTTTTTTTTCTAGAGCTTTCAGGTGGGCTGTTAAGTCTCCAATATGTGCTTTCTCTGTTTTCTTTAAGTGGGCACTTAGTGCTATGAACTTTCCTCTCAGGACTGCTTTCATGGTGTCCCATAAGTTCGAGTATGTTGTTTCTTTATTTTCATTGAATTCAAGGAAGACTTTAATTTCTTTCTTTATTTCCTCCTTAATCCAGGTATGGTTCAGTAGTTGACTGTTCAGTTTCCATGAGTTTGTAGGCTTTCTGGGGGTAGCATTGTTGTTGAATTCTAACTTTAATCCATGGTGGTCTGATAAGACACAGGTGGTTAGTAATATTTTTTTGTAGCTGTGTAAGTTAGCTTTGTTACCAAGTATGTGGTCAATTTTCGAGAAGGTTCCATGAGCTGCAGAGAAAAAGGTATATTCTTTCCTATTTGGGTGGAATGTTCTATAGATGTCTGTTAAGTCCATTTGCTTCATTACCTCCATTAATTCTCTAATTTCTCTGTTAGGTTTCTGTCTGATTGACCTGTCCATTGGTGAAAGAGGAGTGTTGAAGTCTCCTACTATTAGTGTGTGCGGTTTGATGGCTGCCTTGAATTTTAGCAATGTTTCTTTTACATACGTGGGTGCTTTTATATTAGGGGCATAGATATTCAGGATTGAGATTTCTTCCTGATGAATTTTTCCTGTTATGAGTATAAAATGTCCCTCTCCATCTCTTTTGATTGATTTAAGTTTGAAGTCAACTTTGTTAGAAATTAGTATGGCCACACCTGCTTGTTTCTTAGGTCCATTTGCTTGATAAGCCTTTTCCCAGCCCTTTACTCTGAGTAGGTGCCTGTCTTTGTGGTTGAGGTGTGTTTCTTGTAGACAGCAGAATGTTGGATCCTGTTTTCGTATCCAGTCTCTTAGCCTGTGCCTTTTTATAGGTGAGTTGAGTCCATTGACATTAAGTGATATTAATGACCAGTGGTTGTTAACTCCGGTCACTTTTTAAGTAGTAGGGTTTGTGTGTTTCCCTTCTTTGAGTTGCGCTGGTGAAGGGTCTCTAGATGTCTGAGTTATTGAGGTCTCTGTTGGACTCCTTGGTTAGTGATTTTCCTTCTATTATTTTCTGTAAGGCTGGATTTGTGGCTACGTATTGCTTAAATTTGTTTTTATCCTGGAAAATTTTGTTTTCTCCATTTATGGTGAACGAAAGCTTGGCTGGATATAGTAGTCTGGGCTTGCATCCATGGTCTCTTAGTTTTTGCAGTACATCTATCCAGGACCTTCTGGCTTTCATGGTTTCCATAGAGAAGTCAGGTGTAAGTCTAATAGGTTTACCTTTATAAGTAAGTTGGCCTTTTTCCTTTGCGGCTCTTAATATTCTTTCTTTATTCTGTATATTTTGTGTTTTGATTATTATATGGCGAGGGGATGTTTTTTTTTGATCCAGCCTATTTGGGGTTCTGTATGCCTCTTGAACCTTCATAGGTACATCCTTCTTCAGGTTGGGAAAGTTTTCTTCTATAATTTTGTTAAGTATATTTTCTGGACCGTTGAGCTGCACTTCTTCTCCTTCTTCTACTCCAATAATTCTTAGGTTTGGTCTTTTTATTGTGTCCCATATTTCCTGAATGTTTTGTGATGAGAGTTTGTTGGACTTGCTGTTTTCTTTGATCAGTGCGTTTATTTTCTCTATGTTATCCTCAGACTCTGAGATTCTTTCTTCTATCTCTTGTATTCTGCTGGTTATGCTTGTTTCTGTAGTCTCTATTCGTTTACCTAGATTTTCCATGTCCAGCCGGCCCTCTGTTTGTGTTTTCTTCTTTGCCTCCATTTCATTTTTCAAATCATGAACTGTTTCCATTATCTGCTTGATTGTTTTTCCTTGCTTTCCTAGGGTATCATTCACTGATTTACTCAATTCCTCGAACTTTCTGTTATACTTCTCATCCATTTCTATAAGGGCGTTTTTTATATGCTGTTTAAGGGTGTCAATCACTGTCATGAAGTCAGTTTTTTCTCCTTCTTCATGATTAAGGTGTTCATGTCCTCCTGTTGTGAGGTCGCTGGCTTCTGGTGGTTTCGTGTTGTTTTTCAGATTGTTGGGTGAATTCTTGCATTGGCGTCTCCCCATCTCTTCCTTCCAATATTCTCCTATGGATCTTCTTTTACAGGATCAGGTCTTCTTGCCAACTGATGTACCTTCCAAGTGATGTCACTCCCCCGTGATGTTTCTCCTGGAGTCCAGTTCCGATCTCCTTGCTGCTTGGTTAGCTTGCAAACAAAGGCCCACCCTGCTTGCTGCAGGCAGGTTATGGAGACAAAGGAGCTACCACCTTCCCCTTTGCACTCACCTTCGGGTTCAGTCCCAGCGCCCAGGCAGGCTGAACAGGGAGGCACTCTGCCCCAAGAAGGGAGGGATGGAGGGAGACAGAGGGTAGGGGGATCTGGATGTAAGCTGGATGGGATAGGAAGAGAGAGGAGGAACCGGGCAGTGTAGCCCTGTAGGTTGATCAGGAAGTGTAGGCGGGCTGTTCCCGGGTGCCACAGCACTCACTCACCACAATGATGTCTCACTAGGTGCCCTGATCGAAACTCCGTGCTGCTTGGTTCACTCGCAGACAAAGGGCCCACCCTGCTTGCTGCAGGCAGGCTATGGGGACAAAGAAGCCCCCGAGCTCCCCTTTACCCTACGCTTGGGGTTAGGACCCAGCGCCCAAGCAGGCTGAGCACTAGGCGCTCTGCCACCAGGGAAGGGAGGGGGGAGAGAAACAGAGGGTGGGGGGATCTGGATGTAAGCTGGATGGGATAGGAAGAGAGAGGAGGTACCGGGCAGTGTAGCCCTGTAGGTTGATCAGGAAGTGTAGGCGGGCTGTTCCCGGGTGCCACAGCACTCACTCACCACAATGATGTCTCACTAGGTGCCCTGATCGAAACTCCGTGCTGCTTGGTTCGCTCGCAGACAAAGGGCCCACCCTGCTTGCTGCAGGCGGGCTATGGGGACAAAGAAGCTCCCGAGCTCCCCTTTACCCTACGCTTGGGGTTAGGACCCAGCGCCCAAGCAGGCTGAGCACTAGGCGCTCTGCCACCAGGGAAGGGAGGGGGGAGAGAAACAGAGGGTGGGGGGATCTGGATGTAAGCTGGATGGGATAGGAAGAGAGAGGAGGTACCGGGCAGTGTAGCCCTGTAGGTTGATCAGGAAGTGTAGGCGGGCTGTTCCCGGGTGCCGCAGCACTCACTCACCACAATGATGTCTCACTAGGTGCCCTGATCGAAACTCCGTGCTGCTTGGTTCGCTCGCAGACAAAGGGCCCACCCTGCTTGCTGCAGGCGGGCTATGGGGACAAAGAAGCCCCCGAGCTCCCCTTTACCCTACGCTTGGGGTTAGGACCCAGCGCCCAAGCAGGCTGAGCACTAGGCGCTCTGCCACCAGGGAAGCGTATTTACATCTTAAATCACTTTTTAGGCCCTCAAAGCTTATGAACCTTATTTTATTATTTTTTTAAATTGTAATATGATTATATCATTTCACCTGCTTCCTTTTCCTCCTTCCCATATGTCCCTCCATGTACCTGCTCTTGCTCCCTCTCAAATTCATGACCTCTTTTTTTTTGTTTATTTTAAATATATAGATTTTTTCTAAATATACATTCTGTATAATGTTACTTGGTATTGAATAACCATTTGGGGAGCTCTTCCCTGGGAAGACTAATTCTCCTGCTCTCGGCATTCCTTAGTTGCCTGTAATTCTTTGTCTAGTAGACAGTCCCATGTGACTTCCTCCTTCCACGCTAGCATGTCTGTTGGTGTTGTCATGATTTAGGTCCTGTTTAGGCAGCCATATTGATAAGACTTCATGAGTGGAGTTTCTCTGACTTTCTTAGGAGACGCAATCTCATAACAAATGTCCTGTTCCTCTGACTCTCCTTCTGAAATGATCTCTAAGTCTTAGGTACAGGAATTGTGTTGTAGATGTATCCATTGGAATTGGGCACCACACAATCTCTTAGTCTCTGTGTTTTGATCAGTTTTCTGTAATGGTCTCTGTTGCAAAGAGAAGTGTCCTTGATAGGTGTGAGAACTATACTTATCTATGGGTATAAATATTTAGAATGTAGTTAGGGATTATTCTGGTTTAAAGTGGCAGTAATATGCTCTCCAGACTTTGATCAAAGTACATGGTGTTTTCAGCAACAGCAATTTATCTTCTACCTCTGGGAGGCAACTAAGGGCAACAGCATTAGCCTACGACTTCTCATGGTTGGTTCAGGAGTTTTAGTTAGATAGTGCATGGCTCTTAGGGGAAGCATTGTCAGCCCAAATGGGATGGTTTATTTTAACTATATATGTCTAAGCATACCCAGACTTAGCTGTATTATTTATAATTTTTAGGTAGATGACTTTTTCAGAATCCTTACTGTTATTTTACCCTCCTCCTTCCTTTTGTATTTGTCTCTTTCCTTAATCATAGCCCCCTCCTGTTTTTCACATTTTTCTCTTCAAATCACTAATACTCCATTATTCCCAGTTCTGCTGTTCCCTCTGCCATGGCCCCTTTTACTTTCCTCATTTCTGCAGTTACTCCAGTTTATACACTCACATCTGAAGACTGGGCGCTAAAAGCCACAGGTGAGAGAAAACGTGACATTTGTCTTTTTGAGTCTCAGTCATATCACTAAGGTGATCTTTTCTAGTTCTATCCATTTATCTGCAAAATTCATGATTTCAGTTTTCTTTACAACTGAATAATATTTCCTGGTGTATATGTATCACATTTTATTATCTGTTCATCAGTTGAAGGGCATTTAGGTTATATCTGTTTCCTAGCTATCATGGACAGAGCAACAACAAACATGGATGAACAACTATCTGCGGAGTAGTAGGATGTCAAATCCTTTGGGCATTTGCCAAGAAGTAGTATAGCTGAGTCAGATGATGGATTAACTTTAGTTTTTGAGGGTTCTGCACATTGATTTCCAGAAGTCCGACCAACAGTGAATGAAGGTTCTCTTCGCCTCTATACCCTCTCCAGCATCTTTTCTCAGTTGTTTGCTGATCTTTGCCATTCTGACTTTGAGGGAACAAACAACTGCTCTCAACTGCAGAGCTAATTCTCCAGGCACTGAATAATATTTTTAAAAAGTATTTATACTGCAATATTTGCAAAAAAACTATTTTTTCACATATACCCCCTCCTAAGAGAAAGTCCCTACCACCAGCTGCAGTCACTTCCACCTATTTCTGTGTTACTCTGCTTCTAAGTGATAGAAAGTATAAAGTGTAGTGATATTTCATTTGTATTTTAATAAATAAAGCTTGCCTGAAGAGCAGAGAGTTAAACAACCCCACTGGTCAGCCTTACAGACCGGGCAGTGGTAATACACACCTTGAATCCTAGTAGCCACACTAGTTGCCATAGAAACTGAGTGATACATGCCTTTAATCCCAATGGTGCATGCCTTTAATCCCAGACCTAGAGAGGACTATAAAAAGGGAGGAGACAGCTCTCAGACAGGCTCATTCTGAGATTCCTGGAGGCAAGATTGCCATTTCGGACTAAGGTCAAGGTAAGAGACAGTGGCTGGCTGCTTTGCTTTTTGGGTCTTCAGGTTGAACCCCAATTTCTCTCTCTGAGTTTATATTAATAGTGCTTCACTAAAGTGTTCTGTCTTTTGTTTTCCCTGCACATTTTGACATTTTGATGAAACAATAATAGGTTATGGCTTATTAAAATTACGAAAAATTGATTTACTCAATTGTGCTGAAGTTTCATCCGTGTATATAAAGTAATCACATTGGCACATTTTTTCAACAGCTGCTTAAGTCTTAGTTAGAAAATATTGCCATGTATGAGGCCAGTCTCGTCTACAAAGTGAGTTCTAGGGCTACACAACACAATGACACCCTGTCTTGAAATACCACAGCATACCCCAAAAAAAGAAAGAAAGAAAATATCCCCAGGCATAGTGCCATACATCTTTAATCTTAGCACTCAAGAGGCAGAGGCAGGCAGATCTCTATGAATTTGAGGCCAGCCATAGGCCTCATAGTTTTCATAGTGAGATCCAGGACAGCTAGAGCAATGTATTGAGGCCATGTCTCTAAAGAGAGAGAGGGAGGGAAGGGGAAAGGGAGAGAAGAAAAAAGATCATTACACTCCTTGTGCTACATCTTTGAGTCTCCACCCCCACCCCCAGTTTCACTTGAGATTTTCCTACTTCTTTGTGACGGGGTATTTGGGACTATTTACTAAACATTATAAATATTATGTTTTGAAAGTTTGAGTCTTTTTGGTTTTCATGACAGGGTTTCTCTGAGTAGCTTTGGAGCCTGTCCTGGAACTAGCTTTGAAGACCAGGCTGGCCTTGAACTCACAGAGATCCGCCTGCCTCTGCCTCATGAGTGCTGGGTTTAAAGGCATGCACCACCCCTGCCCAGCTAAGTCTCATTTTTAAAATTCACTAAAATGTTAACACTTTTGTTTTAGTGGGTCATTGGCCTAGTTAGGCTCAGACTACAATCTCCAATGGCTGTGGTGCCACTGTATGTTGTTTCTGGGTCTTCTAACCAGCAACTGAGGAATCCCTTTTCTTGGTCTTCTGACTTAAATCCTGAGGCTTTAATAATTTGAACCTGCTGCACACACTCTTTACTAACCACATGCTGATACAGAACATGGAGTATTGAGGGGGACAAATGATCAATTTGCTGTCTGTCTGGTAGTGTTTCAGTTTCTGGTCTGTTTTTCCAGTTTGTGTCCTGCTCTAATTTATCAGCATCTTCTGAATGCTGCCCTGTGCATTGTGTCCAGTCTTCACAGCTGTATTCAGTACTCACTGTATCTTAGCAGGAGCAAAAATGTCACCTTTACTTTTTCCATCTTAGACAGATTTATTGAAACAAAATTGATATACCAGACACTTCATATGTTACATTGTGATTTGATGAATACATTTAACTATGAAACTACCCTCACAATAAAAATAGTAGACATATCTAACACCTGAACTATCTTTGTGACGCTTTAATATCTCCCCTCAACTTGTATGTATGTCCCAGTTCTGTCACTGTAGATCACTTACATTTCCAGGAAGCTTATGTTGATGGAGTCACATAGTGTTTACTTTTTTGTCTGACTTCTTTGGCACAGTTATTTTTGAGATTCATGCATGTTGATCCGTGTTTTAATACTTTTTTACTGCTGAGCAGTATTCTAGTCAATCTGTATACTACAGTTTGTTTATGAATTCCTTTATTGACTCGGGTAGAATTGTTTCCTGTTTGGGATATAAGTACATATATTCATGCATGTTCTTTACATATATATGTATAATACATATATAATAATACAATAGTAGCTGGGGCATACACTAGGTCTGTATGTGCTGCTTCCCTTATGTTTCCATTCCTTTATGTTTTGAGAGAAGGTACCACCATATCTTAGCTGGTCTACATAGGTCAGGCTGGATTCCAACTCACAGAAATTCTCCTGCCTCTGTCTTCTGAGATCTGGGATTAAAACATGTAGCACTTAGGTGTTCTTCCGCAGCTATTTACTGCCATGGCTCCTCATTGAGTGGGGGCTCTTGTGCCCTTTATCCACTCATGCCAGAATGTTGATGGTTCAAATCTTGTGTAGACCGTGTACAAGTAACAATAGCTGCTGAGTTCATGAGTGCAATAGCTTTATCATCTTTACTTTCCTCACCTTCTTTTGTGGTGTTCTTTGACCCTGGAAGAGGGGTTGTATAGATTTCCCATTTGGGGTGTGCTCTCAGCAGTCACTTATTCTCAGCACTTAAACCAGTGTGAATATCTGCAGTAACTGCTCTTCACTGTAAAAGAAGCTTCCCTGATGAAGGTTGTCAACAGCACTAACCTTTAGGTATAGACTAAGAAACTATTTAGAAGACAATTTGACAGAATGTCCATTTAGCAAAACAGTAGTAGGTTCTGTAGTCGGAGGTTGCTCGTTCATTTCCTGGCCACCCAGACTCGAAATAATCATACAGAAACTGTATTATTACAACACTGCTTGGCCTATTAGCTCATGCTTCTTATTGGCTAGCTATTATATCTTAAATTAACCCATTTCTGTTAATCTGTGTATTGCCATGTGATTGTGGCCTGCCAGTAATGTTCTGTATGGCGTCAGGCATCTGTCTCCTGTGGTAGCTACATGGCTTCTCCCTCGACTCTGCCCACTCTCTCTCTCTCTATCTCCAGCCTGGCTATATTCTGTTAAACCATTGGTCAATGGGAATAAAACATTCACAGCATACATCACCTCCCACATCAAGGTTCTTCTGTGGCCTACCACCTACCTAAAGCCGAGGGACTTTTGACCAGATTTATATGACTAGGCATGAATTACTTCTGTGGAGTGGGCCTCAAATCCAGCTAGAAAGCCAAAGCTACTACACTGTTGCACCAGTTAGCCCATCTTGCCTGGCAAGTCTGTACTGTAGCATGCAACATTATCCATCCACCCATGCCAGCATACTGCCAAACAAACTCCTTTTAATTTTATTATAGTTTAAGAGAAAAATAAAACAAACAACAACAAAAATAGTACAGGGAAGTTGTAAATCTCAGCAGCTGCCCAGAGGAGGAGAGTAGAGTAGGGAAAGAAGCCACACCTTTCTAGAGTCGGGTGGTGGTTGGCAGCACACGCCTTTAATCCCAGTACTTGGGAGGTAGAGTCAAGTGGATCTCTGAGTGTGAGGCCAGCCTGGTTACAGAGTGAGTTCTTTGGACAGCCAGGGCTACACAAAGAATCCCTGCCTCAAAACAAAGGGAGGGGGGTTAAGAAAAAAAAGCCATATCATTTGAATTAAGCCTGCGTTGAGTTCAGTCGGTAGACGAGCAGAGAGTGAGATTCAGAGAAAATGTAAGAAAACCCAAAATACCAGACAGGCTCTGACCATCATCCAAAACAGACAGAAGAGAGCAAAGGGGAAAGTTATGTCTTTCTGAGTTAAGACTCAACAGCAGCTCCTGGCATATTCGAAATGACTGTGCTAAGGGATAAGAACTCTGAGGAGAAGTACATTATCTCATTAAAGGACTAATTATTGCTCCTTTCTCTTTGTATGGCTTAAGATGAATACACCTTCAGGGGGAGGGAGCGATCCTTTGCCAAGTGGTTGACTTGCCAAACTACATTAATTTACAGGAGGAGACAAGACATGTTTCCATATAGAAATGAATTCCATTATTTCCTGTGACATTCCTTTCTAAAGAGGTAACCCTAAAGTCACTTAGGAGATGGAACGTTGACATTACCCATTTCTACCACGAAAGTCTAAAGGTCTAGTTCCAAAGCTGTTCAACAAAGGTATTATTATCCAGCCAGAATGAAACTCCTTTTTTGAAAAGAGAAAATTATTTTTTCTCCTTTTTTATTGATTTTTATTGAGCTCTATATTTTTCTCTGCTCCCCTCCCTTCCTCTCCCCCCCCCCTTCAACCCTCTCCCAAGGTCCCCATGCTCCTAATTTACTCAGGAGATCTTGTCTTTTTCTATTTCCCATGTAGATTAGATCTATGTATGTCTTTCTTAGTGTCCTCATTGTTGTCTAGTTCTCTGGGATTGTGGTTTGTGGACTGGTTTGCTTTGTGTTTAAAAACCACCTATTAGTGAGTACATGTAATAATTGTCTTTCTGTGTCTGGGTTACCTCACTCAAAATAATGTTTTCTAGCTCCATCCATTTTTTTGCAAAATTCAAGATGTTATTTTTTTCTGCTGTGTAGTACTCCACTGTGTAAATGTACCACATTTTCTTTATCCATTCTTCAATCAAGGGGCATTTAGGTTGTTTCCAGGATCTGGCTATGACAAGCAAAGCTGCTATGAACATAGTTGAACACATGTCCTTGTAGCACAATTGAGCATCCTTTGGATATATACCCAAAAGTGGTATTGCTGGATCTTGAGGAAGGTTTTTTCCTAATTTTCTGAGAAATTGCCACACTGACATCCAAAGGGGTTGTACCACCTTGCATTCCTGCCAGCAATGCAGAAGTGTTCCCTTTTCCTCCACAACCTTTCCAGCATAAGTTGTCATCAGTGTTTTTGATTTTGGCTGTTCTTACAGGTGTAAGATGGAATCCCAGAGTTGTTTTGATTTGCATTTCTCTGATGACTTAGGATGTTGAACATTTCCTTAAGTGTCTTTCAGCCATTTTAGATTCCTCTGTTGAGAGTTCTCTGTTTAGGTCTGTACTCTATTTTTTTTATTGGATTATTTGTTCTTTTGATGACCAATTTCTTGAGTTCTTTGTATATTTTGGAGATCAAACCTCTGTCTGATGTGTGTTTGGTGAAGATCTTAAGAAAATTATTTTTATATGCATAGTTGTTTTGCCTGCCTGTGTGTCTGTGGTACAGTGTCTGTGGAAGCCAGAAGAGGGTGTCAGATCCACTGAGACTGGACTTACAGTTTTAAGCTACTGTGTGGGTCTGGAAATCAAACCCTTGTCCTCAGGAAGAAGAGCTGATACTGTTAACTGTGAGCCAGCTCCCTTAGTCACTGACACTCTTTTAAACATATCTATTTAATATATAATATATATATTTCTAAATTAGTTTACAAAGTAGTGGTTTTCCATAAGGCTTTTCATGTCTTTAGCTGCCTCCTCCCGTTTCTCCATCCTCATCTCCACTAAACCCAATATTTCCCTCATCTACTTTCATATCGCTTATGTTCTACCACCCTTGTCCAGCCTTAAGACCTCTCCCCCATCATGGACCTTTTCTAGCTTTCTGACCTCTACAAACACTCCAAATTAAATGCACAAATCTAAAAACTTGAAGGTAGAATCTGTATGTGAGACAGATCATATGAAATTTGTCTAGGCCTGGGTTATTTAATTTCATATATTTCCAATTCCATCCATTTTCTGTGAACTTCATAATTTCACTTTTTCACAGTGAGTAGCCTCACTTTTTAAAGATCCACCTTCTTATCTTTTATATTAGGCCACTTAACTGTCCCATAACTCACTAAGAGCCATCTTTTGTCTTTTCCTTGCATTTATTTCCTGTTTCAGTTTGGATAGTATGCTTGCTTTACATCACCGTAACAAAATGCCTGATATAAATAACTTAAAAACAGAAACTATTTATTTTGACTCACAATTTTAGAGGATAATAGATGTCTTGGCATTTTTATGTCAATTTAACATATAGAGTCATCTGGGAAGAGGAACTCTCAACTGAGAAAATGCCTCCATAAAATTGGGCTATAAGCAAATCAAATCTGTAGTGCATTTTCTTAATTAATGATTGATGTGGGAGGGCCCAGTTCACTGTGGGTGGTGCCATCATTGGGCAGATAGTTCTGTGATATATAAGAAAGCTGTCTGAGCAAGCCATGGAGAGCAAGCCACTGCTCCAGTTTCTTGCCTTGAGTTTTGCCCTGACTTCCTTGACAGTGGACAAAGTTGGGGAAGTATAAATAAAAGTAATCCTTTCTCCTCAAGTTGCTTTTGGTCATGGAGGTTTATCACGGCAATAGAAACCCTAGCAAAGATAATTGACATGAATGGGTAATAGATATTTTCAGGGTTTTTCCCTAGGATGAGATGTTTTTAATAATTCATCTCTTTCTGATGCTGTTTTCATGGGTTGTCTGAACAATCCAAAGAAATGTCCCAACTAAAGCTAATTATATTTTAACCTCGAGAAAATACTTTTTAAAATATTCTTCTAAATGTCTATAAATTCTAAGTTTTTCACAAATAGCTGCTATAAACATATATAGTTCCTGACCCTGTGTAGCTGTTGACCCTTGTTCTCTAGATATCTGGATGGCTCTTGCGGATGGTGGTAATTTCCTCGCGTGTGTGCAAGGATCAGCTCTCTGTTGAAGACTTAGCTGGGTGGTGGGCTCAAAAAATGATGATTTTTAAAATTATCTGTCTTTTTTCATTGTGGGAACCAATTTTCTTTCAATTGTTTATGTCCCAAGTGGGAGTAGAAGCCCCCAGCTAGTACATTTCAGACTGTCTAGGCTCCTGTCTTGTGTTCTACCTGAGACAATCTGTCAGTCACTCTTCACCCTGCTGGACTCGGCCTTCTGTCCTTCTGCTCCCCAGGTCATGGTGCTGAAGCCTAAGTACTTGTTTTTCTTCTTGCTAGATCATAAATTCCACGTGAATAGCCTTTTCAGCCTCCTTTTCTGTTTATGGAATGTGTACCTGCCCTTGTTGCTCTGGCTTGGGGTCGTCACTAGGGTTTCAATGTGATTAAAAACAAGGCCATGTCTCTTCCCTACCTGCAGCAGGAGCCATGAGGTCTTTAGTTTTCATCTAAATTCTTCTTTTCCCCAAACTCAGGCCTCCCTGTTCAGAACCACTATTTTCTTCACAAAGACCTTCTCATGGGAGGAGCCGAGGACCTTTGCTCTCACTGTGCTTGCCAGGAGCCACATTATTCCATCCAATACCTCTTATCACACATGGCTTAGATGTCCCGTCTAGTGTTTCTACACCATCAGGGCCAGTTTTTGTCAATGTCCTTATTTCACTGCAGTATTACTCGTGATGCTGGCTCAGAATTTGACAATGTTAAAAATTCAAATTTTCTGACCTTTCACATTGTGTTTTTCTTGAGTGTCCCAATTTCTTGGTTTTCTTCTGGTTTTTTTGAAAGGCTACAGCTGAATTAATTGAAAATATTAACATCCAGGCATTATTAATTAGATTTTTTGCTTTCATTCTTTATGAGTACTTTTTCTTCCCTAGTGTTCTTTACTTTTGTGGCTGTATTCAGTGTCCTGCCGACATATTTGTACAGATTATAGTGCCTGGCTAGGTCATTATTAGGTGATCTTGGTATGACCTACACTTCCTTTACATACCAGCCACCGATCCTGTTACCTTGTTACTGAATTGTTACCTGAATCATGAACATGTCCTCCAGACCAGTCTTCTTTCCCAGTCAGTGATTCTATTTCCACTCAAGAGACCTGACCTCAGGAAGCCTTGCTTTATGTCCCTTTCTCAGTTATCTGGTCCCCTTTTTTCCTGTACACAAGGAATGAAGCCTGCTATAGTTAAGTATGCCACTCATTCAATTTAAGAGTTTAAATGTCACTTGGTGGCACTGAAATCCTGTTTATCTTTTCCCAGCTCTGTTCTTCCCAAGTCAGTGTCCTTATCTATCCCAAAGGCAGTGCTTATTGTCCCATATATATTTCCCTAAATAGTAGTGTGCCGGTTAAACATACTAGTCATTACCTCAGAGTACCCAAAATGCATCAGTGTCACATTAGGGAAAACAAGTCAAAGCACTTTCCCTTGGAGTAGTTTTATCAAGAACAAGCCCAGATTTGAATTCTCTCTTTCTCTCCCTGTGTCTTCTGTCATCTCTCTGTAGCATATTGTTTCTGGCCTATCTGTAATCTGTCTGCTTTATAAGTCTGAATCTGTGCCTGCCTGAATGTTGTCTTGTCTTCTCTGTCCCTGTCCCTGTGTGTGTCCCTCACAAAGACCTTTACTCTGTATCTATTGAACAGCACAGAAAGCATCACATGGAGAAGGAATGAGTGATACTTTACAAAAATCTTTAACAAAGTTTGTAAGGGATGAAACATTACTGACTCTTGCTGACCACCACTGACATCCATAAAAAACAGTGCTGAAATAGACTTATCAACCTGTATTCATGCCACGTCTAACATTTATAGTGGATATTTGCTTTAAAAGGTTGTGTTCACATGTTCTTGTGGTACGATTGAGCATCCTTTGGGTTTATACCCAAAAGTTGTATTGCTGGGTCTTGAGATAGGTTGTTTCCTAATTTTCTGAGAAACTGCCACACTGATTTCTAAAGCATCTGTACAAGCTTGCACTCCCACCAGCAATGGAGGAGTGTTCCCCTTGCTCCACATCCTCTCCAGCGTAAGTTGTCATCAATGTTTTTGATCTTGGCCATTCTGACAGGTATGGTACTGAGATGGAATCTCATAGTTGTTTTGATTTGCTTTTCTCTGAAGACTAAGGATGTTAAGCATTTCTTTAAGTGTCTTTCAGCCTTTTGAAAATATTTGTCTGTTCAGAATTCTCTGTTTAGGTCTGTATACAACTATGTTCATAGCAGCATTATTCATAATAGCCAGAACCTGGAAACAACAAAGATGTCCCTCAAACAAAGAATGGATAAAGAAAATGTGGTACAATTGCACAATGGAGTATTACACAGTAGAAAAAAATAATGACGTACTAAAATTTGCAGGTAAATGGATGAATCTAGAAAACATCATATTGAGTGAGGTAACCCAGACCCAGAAAGACAAATATAATATGTACTCACTCATAAGTTGCTTTTAGACATAAAACAAAGAAAAACCAGGCTACAATTCACAGTCCCAAAGAACCTAGACAACAAAGAGGACCCTAAGAGAGACATACATGGATCTACATAGGGAGGAGAAAAAGACAAGATCTCCTGAGTAAATTGGGAGCATGGAGGTCATAGGGGACGGGAGGGAGGGGAGGGGAAGAAGAAAGGAGAATGTAGAAAATAGCTCAATAAAAACAACTAAATAAAGATCGTGTTCATCATGTTTGCTGTTTTAACACATATTACTGTATTAGGGCTCTCTAGAGGAACAGAATTTACAGAATGTGTGTTTATATGTGTTTTATTAGAATGATTCCCAAGCTGTGGTCCAGCTATTCTAACAATGGCTGTCTACCAATGGAAGGTCAAAGAATCCAGTAATTGTTCATTCCCTTAGGCTGGATGTCTCAGCTGGTCTTCAATTTATTTCAGAATCCCAAAGAAGTAGGTTCTAATGCCAGTGAAGAAATGAAGCAGACAAAGGGAGCAAGATTCCTCCTTTTGTGTCTTGTATATAGGCGAACCAGAAGGTGTGGCCAAGATTAAAGGTGATCTTCCCACCTCAAAAGATCTGTATTAAAGGTGTCCCTTCCTCTCTCAAAGATCTGGATTGGAAGTGGGCTTTCCCACTTCAGATTATATAGTTGAGAAAAAAATCCCTTATAGATGTTCCCAGCCATTTGAATTGTAGTTAATTTGAAAACCACGACTAACCATCACAGTTGCCACAATCTGCATATACTTGCGCATTACTTGTGGGTCAGTGGCATGGAAGAATTTATAACTTAAGATGTCAGCTATGAGCCAGGTGGTAGTGGTTTACGCTTTTAATCCCAGCACTTGGGAGGCAGAGGCAGGCACATCTCTGGGTTTGAGGCTAGCCTGGTCTACATAGTGAGTTCCAGGGCAGACAGAGCTACACATAGAAACCCTGTCTCCAAAACAAACAAACAAAACAAAAAAGATGTCAGCTATGTATTAGCTTAGGTTGTAAGAATTAATTACATAAAAAAATCCAAGGCAAGTAAAATTGGATGTTACATTGGATGTTCTCTTAAAGGTGAATTAAACCAACTGAGTATATAGTAAGACGTCAGTTTTAAGTCCTAAGTGACCCCAGGGTGTAATATTAACTTTGGCTGTAAAGTCCAGCAAAAGTTAGAATCTCTTTTAATGTAAGAATATTTTCATAATAATGTATCACCACATAAAAGGTGAGGCATTTGCTTTGATACTTTACGTGTTATGTGAGTAGTAAGTAGCCGGTAGTACTTATCCTCATACCACTAGCTGCTTTTATTTAGCATTGTTTTTAAGCTTTATCCTTAACAGAAGCAGCTCTAATTCTCTCTTCTTGGTGGCAATACTGAATGTAATTATACAAATATAGTAGATTATTTCCAGATTTTCAGTATTTAAAACAGTGTTGAGGTGCTAGGAAAATAACTCAGCAGGTAAAGATGGGACTCAGGTGTGGTGGTGTGTGCTTTAATTCCATCACTGGCAGGTGGAGACGGGTGGGGGCTTGCTGACCAAGCCAGTCTAGCTTACTTGACAAGTTCCAGTGAGAGATCTTCTCTCTCTCAAAAACTAAAGTAAGTAAATTAAATAAAAAGGTGGACAGCATCTAAAGAACATCACCCAAGGTTATCTTCTGGCTTCTACACTCACTCACTCACTCACACACACACACACACACACACACACACACACTCACACACACACACAGAGAGAGAGGATAGATAGATAGATAGATAGATAGATAGATAGATAGATAGATAGATAGATAGATAGATAGATAGATAGATAGACGAATAAATAAATACAGTGCTGAGTGAGAAATGTAGAGTTTTAATGAATATTCTTTTCGTCACTGTTGTTGCCTGGCTGTTGCTGGGTGTATTAATGCACGCGTTTCCTAGTGTCTAAATGCTGCCCCGGGTCACTCTCATACACAGTATGGACAGGATCTCAAATGCATAAGCTCAAGTGATCCTCCCTCCTCATCCTCTCATGCAGCTGGAACCACAACATCTGACTTTCTTGTGTCATTTAAGAAATCTTTCCTTGCATGGCAGTTATAAAGATGTTCAAATTCTGTATTTTGCAATGTCTTTAATTTCACTAAAACATACTTTTGCACATGTGAGAGGTAGAGATTTGCTTATTTTCCATTTGGATAACTTTTGCTATAACTACTATCTCAACGACTCACTTCGTAGTCCTTCGCCAAACAGGAGTGCTGGTCTTCATGGCCTGATTCTAGGCTCTCCTCTGACCTTTGACTCCATGCATCCCTGACTCAGCACTCTCCTCCTCCCCCAGCCCCAGGAGTGGGCATGGTGTTTGTCAGATGTCACAATGTCACTGAGGGAAGAGCGGAATTGGGTACTGGGGTCTTAAATTTAAGGTGCATGGTATCAATGTCTCATAGGGATTTTTAGGGAGAAATGTTTAGTATTAGCTCTTACAGCTCATAATCATTATTAAAGAGGCTTCCTCCAGCAGCTTATGTCTTACATCAGTGTTAGTTGTTTGTTTGGAGGCTGAATGCAGGGAGAGCTAGCATTTTTCACTGTTGCTCACACAAAGCAGGATTCTCACAATGCACTGAATGAATTCTAGTTAAAAGTCCCAAGAATATTTTGACAGCTAATATATGCTTAATAAAAGACTCTTATAATTTTAAGAAAATAATTAATATTTCAAAACAATGTAGTAAAATACTTAAGTTTTGACATGATGTGTCCCTGTGGGCAGTTTCATCACCACTTGAAGATCTACACATGACAGTTTTCATCCGTGGGACATCTGGACTCGTTCCCGCTTCTAGCTGTCACAGACAAATCTGATATAAACATCAATATGCAGGTTTTCATGTTAGCGCACATCTCCATTTCTCTGAGGGAAATACCTATAGCTGCAATTGTTGGATCTAGTGTTTTTAAACATATCTGAACTCTGTATGTTGATATTCTAATGGATTTTTATGTGTACATTCATGAAGGATATTGATCTGTGTCTGGTTTTAGTATCAAGGTAATATTAGTGTCATAAAATGAATTGGGGACTATGCTTGCTTTCTATAGTCTCTGGACAATATTGTGTGAAATTGTAACTCTGAGTATTTGGTAGGCTCCTCTGATAAAGTAATCTTGGCCTAGGGTCAATACCCTTGTTACAGGTTGTCCTTTACACACACACACACACACACACACACACACACACACACACACACACATTCTTTTAAGGTAGAATCTCACTGTGTAGTCCTAGCTGCCATGGAAGTCACTATGTAAACCAAGATAACCTCAAACTTATGGAGATCTACCTGCCTCTGCCTCCTGAGTGCCAGCACCACTGTCTGCCCTTTAACATAAATTTTTTTGTTATCCATTTCTTTTTTTAATGTGCATTGGCGTTTTGCCTGCATGCATATCTGTTTGAGGGTGTCAGATCCCCTGGAAGAGGAGTTACAGACAGTTGTGAGCTGCCAGATGGGTGCTGGGAATTGAACCTGGGTCCTCTAGAAGAGCAGCCAGAGTTCTTAACTGCTGAGCTATCGCTCCAGCCCCTTTTATAATCCATTTCATAGTGTGTTTTTGTCCAGCTTGTGAAATGAACATGTGTATTGCTGACAGCACTCTCTGCTTTTTCTGTGATCTTTTCTTTCTTCTTTCCTTTTTCTTTGTCAATCTAATAAGAGTTTATATAATTCTAGTGAACTTTTCAAATAACCAAGTACTTTCTCCATTGATTTCCCCCCCCCCATTTTCAGTTGGTTGGTTTCTGTTCCTTATTTCTACTCTTCTGCTTGATTTGGATTTATTTGCTCTCCTTCTGGTTTCTTGAGTTTAGCTTATTGCCGAAGACTTTCTTCTCTCTTTTCTCTATGTCTGGTTTATTTTAGCACTGTGAACTTCCCTCTGAGTGCTGCTATAGCCACATTCAACACAGTTTGATACATCATGTTTTGTTGAAGAAAAAATGGGTCAAGCATAATTAAACAAGCCAAAATTATTGCAATAAGATAGGGAAGCTGAACCCAACTCCAAATACAGCAGGGGTGGCTAGGGACTTAGCACATACAGGCAGGGTGAGGGGCCAGTGCATGGAAAATTACAAAGAGAAGCCTGGCCTGGTGTCTAGGTGGGAGGAGCCTAACAAAACTCAGCCACAGGTCTTTTCTTTGGTGTTGACAGGAGAAAATGCTGTTTGTCTCAAAGCTTTCTGTCTTACAATACTGCAAGTAACGTAGCCTTTTGTTAGAGGCTCTGTTTGTTTGTTTGTTTATTAGTTTGGTTTTGTCTATGGTTTTTGGCTTCTCTAGCACTCAATTTAGGACATGTTAGGCACGGAAAAACTGTGGACCTCAGTTCTGTCTAATTCTGTGAGCTTTGTATTCCCTCTATTCAGCTTTCAGAGTTCTTTTTCTTTACTGTATGCCTAGCGCCCAGGGTTTCAGTTGTGCCGTATGACAGGAACAGGGAAAATATGCTTACACCACTTCCTGGAAACAGAAGCAGCTTTAACTGAACAAAATGCTTAACAGCACAAAGGCGGTTTTGAAATACCATCTGATATGTATTCGTTCCTGCCCTCTTGCTACTGAGAGGCTGCCAGCCACTGGGGCTGAGGCCTCTGTCTCTCCACAGAGAGAGAAGATACCATTGAGAATAAATGAGTCCTGCTCAGTTCTGGCTCTCAATCAGAACTTGAGAGCACAGCAGAAAGAAGAACATCAGACACTAGGGACTTAATAGTGTTTTACTCTGTATTTTAAGCTGAATTTCAGAAGTTTGCCTAAAACACCCAGACTCTGCCTGACATTTGCCAGTTCAATAAACTAAGGACACACTGGGATATGCAGGACCCCTTTGGGGAAAGGGTTGTAGCCACTCCTTTGGACTGGGAGAGGTACTGAGAGCAAAGGTACAATGGAGTTTAGAGTTGAGCTGGATAGCAGAGGGAAGGAGCTCTGAAAAGATCCTAGCCCTTCCCCTGGTGTTAGAATCCAGTGTGAGGGGAACAGCCAGAGGAGAACATACAACCTGCAGTCTATGGGGTTTGGAACTCTGTCTCCCAACCCCTAGGTTTAGAGGAGCAGTCTTTCCAGGAGCAGCAAGTTAGTATAAAGTATGTGTTTTGCAAGTGAGGCCTATAGATGCTCTTCTGTCCAGTCTCCATGAGACCAATAAACTCCTGGATTCTGCATGCTTCTAGTGTAGAAATGAAGGCCCCTCAATCTTCCCACTTCTGTCTGCACCCTGGAAGGGAGCTGTGACTAGTACAGTCTAAGGCTGGCCCCAAAAGAAAAGCACAGCTGGGTTTCAGAACACAGCAGTTTCGCCAAGGTTAAATACAGGGTCAGGATAGCAGACAGGGACAGCAGGTACTGTGGCCGTGAGCTCACAGGCTGTAATCCTGTGTAGGCACTTTACCTATAGAAGCAGACAATGCAGGGAGCCCAGGCAGAAAGCAACAAAGCTAGCAAGATGAGGGTAGTCCCAAGCTGATAGCATGGGACCTTCCTACTAGAGCAGTGGAGTTATATGAGTTCTCCCACCACCGGCCATCACTGATACCACTTTAGGAAGGAAGAGCACAAGTAGAGGGAGCATGGTGGTGTGAAACTACTGAGTGTATGCTCTTCCTCAAGCCCCTAATCTGAATTTAAAGTGCGGCTGATCTATGTGTTCACACACCTAAACTCAGGTTGATCTACACAGTTAAGGATATTTCTCAGCCTGCCTGTGCCAGATGCTTTAGGAAGGGCTCGCTTCAGGCAAAGACTAATCACAGGAGCAGGCCCAGCGACTCTGCCCATTCCTTGTAGTCACTGCCTGCATGGCCCTAGCAGATCTTGGAAGCAGTTGCTCAGTTCCTCTCCAGTATGAAGGGAAAATGTCTTTGTGCAGCTTCTGTTAAAGTCTGAGGAGGAGACTTCTGCAGCTACCCTCCACAAACAACTTTGTCTGCACCCTATTGGTAGACGCCTTTTACTGCATCTGTGTGGGAGGCATAGCCATACATAAGTTCAGGCGCTCATGCACACGTGCACCTGGAGTTCCTCATTCTTCCACCTTATTCTTTGAGGCAAGGTCTTTTACTCAATCTCACTGATAAGGCTAGTCAGTCTCCCTAGTTAGCTTGCTGTGGGGATCCCCTGCCTCAGCTTTCTGAGCTGAAATACAGAAAGGCCAACATGACCACCCAGCGTTTATGTGGGTTCTAATCATAGGAGTTCTAGGAATTCAGATTTCAGTTATGGCAAGTCCTTTTAGCCACTGAGCCATCTCCCCAATACTTGTAGCCAAAGTTAGTTTTTTAATTTTGTGGACTTTGTTCTCTCCTTCCGCCTTTCCATGGCTTCCAGTAATCAAGAATGGGTTGTCAGGCTTATGTAGCCACTGCTCTAGCTACTGAGCCATCTGGGTAGCCCACCTTGTAGCACAAATAATGAAAACCCAGAGGCAGATATTGGGGAATGTTTTTAATATTTTAAAAAAATTCTGGTGAAGGTGTAGAACAATAGAATTCTCATTTATTGCTGGTGACAATGAGAAATGCAGTTGCTTTTGAAGTTTGGCAATAAAGTCTGAAATTTAATTATAATGTGTTAATATTGGTTCATTAATTGAAGCAAACATTCACTTCATTTTAGTCAGTTTTCCATCACTGTGTAAAAATACCTGAGATAACTGATTTAAAGGAGGAAAGATTTATTTTAAATTTGATCACATTTCTTTGTAAGTATGTGCATGTACCAGAGCACACTGGTTCTCTCCCATCATGTAGCTCCAGGAATTGGAACTCAGATTATCAGACTTGGTGGTAAACACCTTTACTTGCTGAGTCAATGTATAAACCCAGTTCAGCAGTTCATACAAACCAGCTATCATCCAGCTATCAAACTCTATAAAGTTTATCAAATTTACTTGAAAATTTATGTCTATACAAAAATATGTGCATAGATACATATTGTAGTGATGAGGTGAGCAGGCCTGCTTTTCATCCTGCTCAGCTCCTGCACAGCTAGCTTTACACCCGAAATAACAACACTCAAATTGTATTCTTTTAAACACTGCCTGGCCCATTATATCTTTCCTCTTCTTGGCTAACTCTCATATCGTGCTTAACCCATTTCTAATAATCTGTGTAGCACCATGAGGTGGTGGCTTACCAGGAAAGATTCTAGCCTACGTCTGTCTCGGGTTGGAGAATCATGGCGACTGCCTCAATTCCCTTCTTCCCAGGATTCTGTTCTGTCTACTCCACCCAACTAATTTTCTGCCCTATCAAAAGGCCAAGGCAGTCTCTTTATTAACCAATGAAAGTAACACATAGACCCTCCTACATCAACATATGATGACAAATTTATTAATTATTGCTAAAACATGGAAATAGCCAAGATTTCCTTCAATGGATTAACAAACTGTGATTTATTCATACAGAGAAATATTTTTCAATGATAAAAATGAATAGTCTGTTAATCTACAAAAAGACATTAACAAGGGACTGGACCTCCTCAGTGGCTAAGAGCACTTGCTGGGCAAATGGAAGGAACTAGAAAAAAAACATACTGAGTGAGGTAACCTTGATCCCAAAAGACAAATATTATATGTACTCATTCATTAGTGGATTTTAGACATAAAGCAAAGAATAACCAGCCTACAGTCCACAACCCCAGAGGACCTAGACAACAAAGAAGACCCTAAGAGAGACATACATGGATTCACCTAGGAAGGAGAAAAAGTCAAGAACCTCCTGAGTAACTTTGGAGCATGGGGGTCGGGATGAGGGGGGAATGGAGAGGGGAGGAAGAAGAGGAGTGAGTGAAATGTATTGCTCAATTAAAAGCAATAAAAATATAAAATTTAAAAATGAGCACTTGCTGTTCTTGCAGAGGATCTAGGTTCAGTTCCCAGCACCCACATGGTGGCTCATACTATGCATCACTATGTGTAACTTGTGAATCTAGCAATCTCTTCTGACCTCTACTGACACAGATGGGCAAAACATTCATACAAATAGAATAAAATAAGAAATCATGAAAATTAAAAGAAAAAAACGAACAAATCAGCTGTGCTGGCAGTTGCCTGTAATCCTAGCATGTGGGAGGCAAAGTCAGAAAGATGGAGAGTTGAAGCCAACTTGGGCTCCCTATTGAGACCCTGACTAAGTAGAAAATACCTATTTATAGCGGTGATGGGTCATGTTGGTAGAGAGCTGATGAGATGTAGTGAGGACATGCTCTTTCTCCACAAGCCCTACTCCCAGAACAATTATGAAATTAACTGTAGGGACCCAGCATGAGTGTAGATAATACCATGTCATAGGTTGGAGGCCTAAGCAGAATAAAAGAGGGGAAGTGACAAAAGACAGCCAAGTGTTGGCATCCCCGTTTCTCAGCTTCTCGACCAACCATGCTGCAAACTGTTGAGATCCACCATGCTCTCGCCAACATGCCATGATGCAATGGGCCCTCTGAGACTGGGAGCCAAAATATAAGCTTTTTTTAAATCTGGTCTTTGGTCACAGTGGCACAGAGGCAACTGACACAATGTGATTTCCTTAACTGTGGACTCTGTTTAGCGACCTATCTTCCATGTGTATAGAACAGAAAAGAAGAAGAATGTCGTCAAGGAGAGGCAGAAGGTACCGCAGATTACAGAGTACTGAAACCCAGGCTTTCTTCCCAGTGCTGAAGGCACTGCTTTAGTTTATGTTCAGCTGAGTTCCCAGAAGCCCCTCCACACACATCTTGCTTGGAATGGTTAAAATGCACTATGTAAATTAAATATTTGGTGAATTTTCTACCATACTATTATTTGATATATTATAAAATCAAAATCTTCCTTTGTAATTCATCTGAGCACAATAAACTTAAATTTCCTACTTTCTCTGGCCTAATAGAAAACCCATATAAATAAATCCCTTTATTTTGGTAAAACAGCTGTCATTGGAACTACCCTGCTGTGTTCTGTGGGACATACTGTTAGAACCTGTGCACCTATTTGCTAATTGGGCCTGATACCGTGCTTTCCAGGAGCCGTCAGCTGTGTGTGTTAACTGCAGTCTGACTCTGATGGATGGGGCGCACAGGCCTATTTTGTACAGATTTAGACAGTGAAATTATTCAGAGTGAGTAAGCATTGTACATGCTATTTACCATGTTGGAAAAAAATCCCCCTTTCCTAGTTAGTTTAGAATTTCAGTGTATATTTGGCACATAGTCTGAATGGATGCTGCATTTTGCCGTTGCCCTTTTCCACTCTGTTATGATTTACTGTTTTAAAGCCCTTTATTCCATGAATACCACATATTAATAGTTTTGGACTTTTAAAAAAATTATGCTTTCCTAAGACAATTATCTCTTGGTCATGATATATAATCCTTTTTCTATATTACTGCGTTTGGTTTGTTAATGATTTGTTAAGAATTATTGTGCCTATGTTTAAGAATGCTGGTTAGCATTTTCTTTCTTCTGCTACCTGATTTAAGTAACCAAGGAGTCACTGATTGCATATGATAAGCTCCTCACTCTTCTGTTCTAGAAGTGCCTTTTAGTGCTGACTGCTTTTTTGTTTGTTTTGTGGGTTTGCTTTAGTAGTTTATATTTTGCATCTATATGATTTGCAAACAAAATTCCAATATAAGGTTTTCTTTACATTGCTTTAAATCTTAATTGAGTAATGCTTTTGTTTATTCTTTGAAAAAGTCATGCATGTATATAAAATATGTTATTCATATCCACGCCCCACTTCACCAATCCAGATTCTCCTAGACCCTCCCAACATGTCTTTTCCAATTTTATTTTTAAACAGTGAGTTCAATTAGTGATGCCCAGATGTTTATGGATACATGGTTATCTACTGTTGGGGGTGGCTGCTTGTTTGTTTCCAGTTGCCCAGAACTGAAATAATCACACAGAAACTATATTATTTAAATCACTGCTTGGCCAATCATTTAAGTGTAGCTCTTATATCTTTGGTTAACCCATTTTTATTAATCTGTGTATCACCACATGTCTGTGGCTTACTGGCAAGGTTTGACATATCTGTCCCCAATGGCGGCTACATGGCTTCTCCTGACTCTGCCTTCTTTCTCTCAGCTTTCAGTTTATTTTTCTTCACCTAGCTCTACTCTTCCCTGTGCAGGCCCAAGACAGCTTCTTTCTTCATTAACCAATAAAAACAACACATATACAAAAGGACGTCCCACACCAATCCACTGGAGCCTAAGTACCCTCCTAATGTCCACTTTCCACACAAAGAAAGAAGACTCTTCCCATCTCAGTAGCTCTTTAGCTGGAGGTGAGGCTTCAGTGGCCTCTCCCTGTCCACATTAGAAACTTTAACTGGGTTGATCCTATGCAGATGAGCACAGCTGTTGTGAGTTCATGTGTGTAAGGAAGATGAAACGCTTGCCCCATACCTCTTGTGCTTCTGCGAGACCTAAAAGGGTCACCTACAAGGTGGATTTCAGTGGTCAGCCTCTGGAGTATAATTCATCAGAGCTAATCAGTGGGTCAAGACCAGCTAGTACCCAGAAAATTCTACTACAGACAAAACAGCCTGTTGTTCACTTTACTGCCAAGCACAGAAAGGTGCAGTGACAGAAACTCTCATGGTCTGAACGGCGGACACAGGATGGAACTTGGCTGTTAGCACCACCATCATCATCTATCACTCCCTGGTAGAGGTGGAAAGCACAGGCACTCAAGAAAGCCCTGAGGGTGAGAGCGAGGCCCCACTGTTAGCCATATGCTAAAGCCAAGGCAGGTACCAAACACCAGAAGCAGGGGAGGGGCTGCAATTAACCTGAGAGCAGAACTTTCATTTCCAAGTATGGTGGGATCTAATCACATGGGAAGTCGAAAAATACGTCTCCTGAGTAAATTGGGAGTGTAGGGATCATGGGAGAGGGTAGAAGGAGAAGGAGAGGAGTGGAGAAAAATATATCTCAATAAAAACAACAATAAATAAATAAATGAAGTATGGCGGTTATTTTCTTTTCTTTTTTTTTTTTTAGGGAGCAGAAGATAGTTTTCTTTCTTTTTTTTTAAATTAATTTATTTATTAAAGATTTCTGTCTCTTCCCCGCCACCGCCTCCCATTTCCCTCCCCCTCCCCCAATTAAGTCCCCCCCCCCAGCCCGAAAAGCAATCAGGGTTCCCTGTCCTGTGGGAAGTCCAAGGAACCCCCACCTCCATCCAGGTCTAGTAAGTTGAGCATCCAAACTGCCTAGGCTCCCACAAAGCCAGTGCGTGCAGTAGGATCAGAAACCCATTGCCATTGTTCTTGAGTTGTCAGTAGTCCTCATTGTCCGCTATGTTCAGAGAGTCCGTTTTTTTCCCAGGATTTTCCAGACCCAGGCCAGCTGGCCTTGGTGAGTTCCCAATAGAACATCCCCATTGTCTCAGTGTGTGGGTGCAGCCCTCGCGGTCCCGAGTTCCATGCTCGTGCTCTCTCTCCTTCTGCTCCTGATTTGGACCTTGAGATTTCAGTCCGGTGCTCCAATTTGGGTCTCTGTCTCTGTCTCCTTTCATCGCTTGCTGAAGGTTAATATTCAGGAGGATGCCTATATGTTTTTCTTTGGGTTCTCCTTATTTAGCTTCTCTAGGGTCACTAATTATAAGCTCAATGTCCTTGGTTTATGGCTAGAAACCAAATATGAGTGAGTACATCCCATGTTCCTCTTTTTGGGTCTGGCTTACCTCACTCAGGATAGTGTTTTCTATTTCCATCCATTTGTATGCAAAATTCAAGAAGTCCTTGTTTTTTATTGCTGAGTAGTACTCTAATATGTATAAATTCTATACTTTCTTCATCCATTCTTCCATTGAAGGGCATCTAGGTTGTTTCCAGGTTTGTGCTTTTAGGTAGTTCAAAAGATGAAGCCTCGGGCCGGGTGGTGGTGGCGCATGCCTTTAATCCCAGCACTTGGGAGGCAGAGGCAGGCGGATCTCTGTGAGTTCGAGACCAGCCTGGTCTACAAGAGCTAGTTCCAGGACAGGCTCCAAAACCACAGAGAAACCCTGTCTCGAAAAAACCAAATAAACAAACAAACAAATAAATAAATAAATAAAAAGATGAAGCCTCGGGCCTTGTACATGATCATTAAATGCTACATTCCAGCTAAAAGAATGTTTTTAAATTAAAGTATAGCATACATATTTCCTAGAAATCTACCTTTAGCATATTACATGGACTTTTAAAATTAAGAAAGTTCATGATTTACGCCAGAATCAAGGCTGTTCTCACACTTGCTGACTGTAAGCAGTGGTGTCTCCATTGAAACTTTCACACTAGGCAGTTATATTATACGTTAACATGCTTAGGCATGGCATATTGGCAGTATATATTTAATAAAATATTATGTGTTTTAAATGCCCTTGAATGGAACAGATTAAGTTAAGTAGATATTTTAACTAAAGCTATTATCTTATTAACAGAACATCCAAGGTATCTCCAAGCACCCAATTCAGATTTCTATGCCTCGGAATTTTAAAGGTAACACATTACTTTCTATCTCACTGAACTCTTGGGGGCATTTCTTAAAGTCCAGAAGTGTCTGTATACTTTCTTACAATGTAACTGCTATACTTTCCTGAAGTGTTCCTCTCTATTTGCATGATTAGTGCAAGCCTACATTGAAAAAATAAAAAGCAGCTGAAGGATATAGTACCTCCCTTTTAGCAGTTTACACATTAAAATAGATGGTAATTATACCAGGGAAATATCTCCCTTCCCACCATCCTTCCCCCACCAACTTCCCAATAAAGAACAAACAAAAGTACACACAATAGCCTGGCTTTTAATAAAATCTCAAGTACTCTGGAGATGTTTATAAAAGCATATGAAGAACCTTTCTTTTGAGCTATCCCACTGTAATGCTTATGATCATATTTCTTAAAAAGGGAAAGTTCTAGTCTGGTAAAGGGTTCTAGGATGTCCCAATAACCCGTGACCATGTCAGTGCTGCCGCCGTGCTGTGGGCATTGATGAAGGAGGCACAATAATACCACCAAAGCCAAGAGCGCTCTTTCCAAACATACAGAGTCACCTTGAGCAAGAACAAAGGCAAACCACAGCCCCTGTGTCTCGGCTGCCCTTTTATGGGGTACCCAGTAGGAACCACATAGCTGCATGGCCTCTGCATAGAGCTTCCCATTAGTGAGGCTCTCTCTCTAGTGCTTGACTAGTGTGGTGTTGGGTGTAAATGTCTGACTTTTTCCTTTCTTTATCATAATTCTAGACAGAACAGATAATTTTGATAATAGAAAACTAAAAATCTAGACTTTTATTTGTATTTGACATTAAAATAATTTTGTATGAGGAATTGCTGCAAGTCATCTGACAGTGAATTTCATCACATGCTTTTGAAATGACAATTCAGGCAAAGAAGAGGAGACCGTCACCATCTCCCCAAGAGCCCTGTTTGTTTCCTCCAAAGGCCACACCTTCCTGGCAGCAGGTACATGCATAGGATGGTGGAGGGATATCACTCTCACTATAGCTCACTTTGTGCATTTTCATGCAGTCCAAATGCTTACCAACTAAATAATGCAAAGATGGATATAGAACTCATTCTTGCAAATAAATCCTAAAGCAAACTTTATATAAGGCAGAGATTTATTATACACATTAAATAATAACAGGCATTTGGCTTTCAGGGTTCCCTCATTTTTCTGGCATAACCCATTCAATCTGCTCCTTCCTCCATTGTCCTCCCCCTATTCCCTTCCCTTGCTAACTCAAGCAGCCCTGTTAGCCACTGTGCCCCTGTACTTCAAACCCCTACAGCCCTTCCTTTTTCCCTCTTTTGTCTTTGTTCATTGTGATTTTGCTGAGGACCAAAGCAATGGAACTGACCACCTTACCATGACACCAGTTTCTCTGCCAAACTATACCTTGGTCCAAATCTTCCATTTCTCTTCTTCTGACATATCAGATGACTTATCAGAATGTCTCCTAGAATGTAAGTTCCATGGAAGAAGGGGTCTCTGTCTACATTATTTATTAACACATCCCAGCGGGATCCTGTCACACAGGAGAGCTTCATAAAATTGTAATGGATGTGGTGAATGAATGAACTTTGTCCATCCTGGAGGCTTTGCTGACCTTGCAAGAGGAAGAGCAGGTCTGTAGAATTGCTGGCATAGAAAAGAGCCCATAGTCCAAAGGCTAAGGGAGCCTGACAGATGGGAAGAAATGTTTTGACCTTGAGCCTCATGGGGAGGCAGTCTGAGAGTGACTTGGGGTAAACCAATGATGGGGGTGAATCTAAATTAACTGAGAACTCTTCTTCACAGATTTTTCACAGATTGAATTGCGCATTCTTGCACATTTATCTGAGGATCCAGAGCTTTTGAAGTTATTCCAGGAATCTGAAAGAGATGATGTATTTTCTACCCTGACTTCACAGTGGTAAGATAACAAGGAACAGTATTATCAGGTCTGCAGGGATACTGATGTGATTTTAAAAGTCTAAAGTTATTCCAGAGCTATTTTCATGAAAAATAAGTTAAACTTTTCTCTAGTAGTTAATCGTTTGGAAAAGAAGAGTAGATGACTAGGGTGCCAAAGCTTCCTAATTATGAAATAACTGTGACTTGTCCCAGTAAAACAAGTGTAAGAGAATAAAAATAGTAAGTATGAGTCACAGGAGAAGCTCAGGTGCTGGATGTGTGATCTGTGGGACTCTTATTGGAAGGCCATTGTCCTCACTGTGCCTACCCTCACCCCTGTCATTCAGAGGACAGGAAAAATGGGCCTCAGGTGGCAGCCCCCAGCTCTGTGGGAATTCCAGTAGCCAGAGACTTCAGGTTTTGTTGAAGTGTGCCTCTCTGCCTTTAGAGACTACCTATTTTTCGGAATCACCATTCTTGGGCAGTAACTTTTCTTCCTCCCAGTAGCAGACCAGCTAGCTGCCAGACAGGTGAAAGCAGGTGCAGAGCTCTGGTTTCACATATCCTTCTGATCTGGAGTAGCAGGGTGTTCATGGAACCCACTGCAATCATCTGCTGCTCCTCACTTTCCAGGCAGAATAGTGCTGTCCAGTTAAAGGGATACCAACTGGCCCTGCTCCAATGAGGAAAAGCTAGAGACTGTAACTGGCGGCTCATTTAAATAGATATGTCAGTGCTAGCACAGAGTCAGGAAGAGAAGGAGTAGGGTAGCTGCTGCTAGGAAATGCCTGCCTCAGCTGTCACAGGTGCCAGCTTCTCAACTTATGCCTCTTCCATTAAACTGCTCCCTGTGACTTCCTCCTTTTTCCTCACCTTTATTTTACCTGTCAACTGCTTCTGTCAGGAGCCTTCCAGAAAGAGTGTCCCTGATCCACACACAAGGTCCTGCACTTGTCTCTAAGTACTCATTTCTGCTGTCAGTCTTCCCTGAGGCGTGTAACCATCATGGGGTCAGGACTGTTCCCCTCCAGGTTAGGCCCAGCTGCTATGGCCCACTTACTGGTCTTCTCTGGCTAGTCCTCAGCACACTGGTGTCCACTTCACTCAAGCCTCTTTACTTTGTACTCAGGAAGACCCTTCCCCAACAAAGCATGCCCTGCACTCATGGCTTCAAAAGTCTGTTTTGACAAATCAACCTGACTTTCCCCAGCCCGATGCACATACGCAACGCAGCACCATCTGTTTCCTGCTGCACCCTACTAAGCCCTGGGCCTTGCAGTGCATCTGCTCAATAAGTACGGGGTAGGTGGAGACTGATATTCTAGGCTATCCTATGAATTCACCAGAATACCAGGGCCACAGGTTCTTATTTGAGTAATAAAAGTCAGGAAATATTTTATGTAAGAGAGGTAGGATTGGGGTGAGAATATAGTACTACTATATGCTAAGCTGAACTTAAGAGTAAGTAACCGTGGAAACTGTTTTTGATGGGGACAACAGGGAAATAGATACAGATGGAATAACAGTGTGGTGGTTTGAGTAAGAATGACTCCGATAGTCTCATATATTTGAACCTGGCCAAGGTCCTCTCTCAGATGCTTCCCTCCTGAATCTTAATGCCACCAGATGCACATTTGATCCTCGCTGGCCTGCTCCCATGCTCACTGTCCAGCACTTCCCTGGCCTGTACCTGTCACACATGTGGTGATGTCATTCTCTTTTCTTCACCACACTGAGCTTCAAGGCCTAACTCTTCTTGACACTTTGTCCAGGTCCACAGGATATACATGAAGCATCACTTAGACTCTCTCACCTGAGCCCAACTCTGGTGGCTGTCCTCTTTGGGATGAGGGTGCCTTTGCCCTCTGCTCTGGTTGCTCTTTTAAGCCCTGAGTGATATCCACAGCCACTTCTCAATCTCATATCCTGAGCACTAGAGAAACCCATGCAATGAGAGTGATTGAGCCCATATGAATCTCTGTGTTCTTGACACCCAGGCATCAACCTCTCCAAAGACGTCTCACGTTCCACAGATGTCTGCTTGCCTCTATCTCAGAAGTGGATGTCCTCTGCCTAAGAGGCTAGAGCTCTGAAAAGCCACTCTGCTCATGTGCTGTGTTCTCTGGGTCCCCAAAGCTCTTTCCTCAGAGTATAAGGGCACTCAAAAAAAGCAACTTCATTCTCAAGAAGACAGTGTCTTAACCTCTGCAAACTACTAAAACTATCTAAACAATTATATTTATAACTTGAAAACTCCTGAAAAATAAACCTCCACGCCTAGATAGTTTTGTTGAGAATTTAACCAGGTCTAGAAAAGAGAACTGATATCAATTTTTACAAAACAGGAGTAGGTGAATCACCAATCCATTTGGTGAAATCAGTACGAAGAAAATTAAAACTAGAACAGAGTGCAAACTAATGTTCCTTATGAATTTAGTGGGATGTAGGCAAAAAATATTTCACAAAAATAATAGAAACTCAAATCCAACAATGTATAAAAAATTATATGCCATGTCCAAGAGAGATTTATCCTAGCAGTTAAACAGTATTTCAACTTCAAAAATATATCAGTGTAAATTGTCATAAAATCAAGCTGAAGAATGAAAATAATAGGACCATGTTAGTTGTTGTAAAGTAAATTCAGCATTCTTGACAAAAATCCCCAATAAGTTATAAATAGAGGGGAACAACCTCAATTGGGTAAAGAATTGTTTAATTCTTTTAAAAAGCTAAAAGGTATTTAGGGTTTTTTTGGTTTTGTTTTTTGTTTATTTGGGTTGGTTGGTTGGTTTTGGTTTTTCTATACAGGAGTTTCTCTGTGTAGTCCTGCCTGTCCTGGAATTCACTCTGTAGACCAGACTGGCCTCTAACTCAGAGATCTGCCTACCTCTGCCTCCTGAGTGCTGGGATTAAAAGTGTGTGCCACTACTGCCCAGTGCTAAGTGGTAGTTAGTGGGGAAAGATAGGATACTTTCTTTCCCCTGGAAGGAATAATAACTCATTAAAACTGCAAGAAAAGGTAAAGAAATAGCAGGTAGACTGGACAAGAAAAAAACAAAACTTTCCTAATTGCAGATAACATGATTGTTGTCCAAACAATATAACCCAAGCAGGTTTGTTTTTATTACTACAACTAATATTGAGTTCAGCAATGTCACAATACTCAAAATCAATACACAAAAATCAAATATCATTCCTTTAAAATGACAACAAACATGTAGAAGGTGAAACTAAAGCCCAACACCGTTTATGGCCTCTCTAGAGAGACGGCACACCCCCACGTGGAGCCGGATCACTTTCTATGCTGGTGGTATGCAGTATGGTGCTCTCTCCACACTCGGCCGTGCTGGTGAGATGCCATCCTCAGACAGGCAGTCAAAGGGAGAAGCAGTGCTCTGCCCTGTGCTGTGCTGCTACACTAGTGTAGTGATGAGGCGAGCAGGCCTGCTTTTCATCCTGCTCAGCTCCTGCACAGCTAGCTTTACACCCGAAATAACAACACTCAAATTGTATTCATTTAAACACTGCCTGGCCCATTATACCTAGCCTCTTATTGGCTAACTCTCACATCTTGATTAACCCATTTCTAATAATCTGTGTAACACCACGAGGTGGTGGATTACCGGGAAAGATTCAGCATGTCTGACCTGGCGGCTGGCTCCATGGCATCTGCCTCACTGCCTTCTTTCTCCCAGCATTCTGTTCTGTCTACTCCGCCTATCTAAGCTGCTGTCCTATCAAAAGCCAAGGCAGTTTCTTTATTAACCAATGAAAGTAACACATAGACAAATGACCCTCCTCCATCAAATTAGGGTGTGCAGGAGTTTAGCTGCACTAAGTTCATTTTCAGCTCAGTGGGCTTGCAAGATAAAACCCACTCATAAGTCAGGGAGTATCTCTTGTTAATTATTCAGTCAGCAAACATTTTATGAATACAATTAGGAAATGCTAAGGAAAGAATCAAAGATATAATAAATCAAGAAACATACTGTGTTTGTACTCAGTATACATATATCAGTTCTCCTAAATAGGTCCATATGTTTAGATATGATAGATGGATAGATAGATAGATAGATAGATAGATAGATAGATAGATAGATAGATAGATAGATAGATAGATAGATAGATATGAGAGGGAGAGAGGGAGAGAGCAATCCTTTTAAAGTCCGAGTAGTATGTTTATACACATAGAGGAGCTTATCTAATATGTATATGGAAAGCATGGGGGGAAATGCTAGACCAGCTACAATGGTCACTTTACCTGATGAAATTTAGTGTACAGTGATGAACAGATAGTGATGTTGTAGAGGGCTGGAGACACAGACCAGCAAAGCAGGAATGAGGCACAGAACAGTCCCTCACAGGCATGCTCAACTGATTTTTAGCAAAGGTTTAACATGAGACAGAAAATCTTCCTCTCCAGATTTGTGTCAAGCTTATCACACATAGAGCTGATGTGAAAAGTTCATGTCTGCATTGGATATTATGTGTCTTTTCTGTATTTTATTAGCTTGTAAGAGTTTAGTGAAGAATTTCCAAAATAAGAGGCTTTTAGAATTTGCATGATGTTTGCTTCCAGCCTCCACAGCAGTAGTAATGTGGCATTTGTGACTTATACTATAATTAGTTGCTGTGGAAATGATTTTTATGTTCCAAACAGAGGACCAGAATAGCACATGGTAAAAATGCAGATCAAACGTACTTAAGAATGCCGGCAGCTTATAAATGCTCTGTTGTTCCAAAAGCAACAAGCAAAAAAGCAAGTAATCAAAAATATGTAATAACATTTTTCAAAGAAGTAACAGTTTCCTAGGAAAACTTTGGAGGCTGAGTACATATAAAGACAGGGTTTAGAAGAAGTCATAGAGATCGCTGTGATCTGAGTACATATAAAGCCAGTGAAAGATAAGCCTTAAAAGGCCTGTGGACTAAAAATATAAATCAAAGGTATACTCCTGATGCTTACTACTAGTAAATGGGGAAAAACTGGGAGACACGACTCTGGAAACAGGACAGTAAAGAGTAAACTTCTACAGCTCTCCCACAAATCCTCAATTCCTTGTGGTGCCCAGAATATGTAAAAAGAAGACACATCTCTTAAGTTGTGAGTGTTTTTTGGGAATAGAGAAGACTGGAGTTAAAGGGAAGGAGCTGATAACATTTTTGAGAGCTGCACTTCCTATAAAAACACTAATGCTGGCCAAAATATTCTGTGATTATTTGAGACATAATCCTTGAGCTTCTAGTTGTCTATGGGCAAGAAGCAAACTGAGCTCTCCCACCCTACTCCATCCCTAGACATCCCATGTCTTCCTCTAGGGCCTAGCCTGCTGATGCCCACCAGTACCCGATACTTGTTTTTCTGCAACCTGCAAGATCTAGCCTGGGTCCCACATCCTGTGCTCCTGCCTAGTCCCACTACCTCCTCCTGCACCACAGTTAATTAATAGCTCGGCTTCCATCAAGACCTGTATTGACCCACAGGACCCTTTACACTGTCTGCACCACCCCATTCTATAACCAGACTTCTCATTTCCTCCTCCAGAATCTAGCCTGCTGAGTACCCCTGACCTCCTCATCCATGCCTTTTCCACAATCTGCCAGATTTAACCTGGGTCCCACAACCAGTGTAGCAGCCCAGTCTGGGCTTTTCTGCCTTCGCTGCAGAGGAGCTCTGACCTGGGGCAAGTATCCTGCCTACCTATCCCTGAGACCAAGGGATTTTCCCATGTCGTGTTCAACCTTTCCACACAGACTTTCAGTCCCCACACTCCCCAGGTCAGAACAGGAAGCACATCCTGTAAACCAATTCAGTTCCCTCTGCCCACCTGACTACATTCCACCCAAGACACTTCCAACCTCTAGATCCGACCCAACCCCCACATTCTTTCCCCCATCCTGATATATCCATAACGAACTCAAAACTAGCAAAGGAAGTCCACATGCCCAGATCTCGTTAAAGGAATACCAGCAATATTAAAGATGAAGCCAGCATCTTCTCTCCAATATCTACTAGTAAATAGTATATAGTGTGTATATATATATATATATATATATGTTAAAGGAAAAGTGATAAATATCCTCAAAAATTCAAGTTTAAAGAAGATACAAAGAAACAGCTCAATGAAATCAAGGATAAAGAACTTAATGAGAATAAATACCTGACTGATGCCCAAGAAAATACAAACATAAGGCTGATAGAAATGGTGAAGACAATTCAGGATATAAGAACAGAATTGAATAAGGAGAATTCAGAATAAGAAACACTGAAGAAGACTCAAGCTGAAATGAAGATGGAATTGAAAAGCCCAGTAGCCCAACTAGAAAATCAAAGGAACACCTTACAAACAGAATGAATCAAGCAGAAGACAGAATATCAGGTCTTGAAGATAAAATAGAAGATCTAAGCCAAATAAGGAACACAAAAAATTAGGAAAAAACAGGAAATATTAGTCACTATTTAAAAAAACTTCAAATTATAGTCATAGATGAGGGAGAAGAATCCCAAGTTAACAGCATAGAGCACATCTTCAACAAGATCATAGAAAACGTCCCTAAACTATGGAAAGACACACTCATACAAATGAAAAACCACACACAACACAAACAGACAAGACCAGGAAAGAAAATTGCCACAGTATATCATATTTAAAACACTAAGTATATATAACAAAGAAAATGTATTGAAAACTGCAAGAGAATAAAAGGTAAGTCACATATAAAGGAAACCCCATCAGAATAACAATTTATTTCTCATTGGAAACTTTAAAAGCCAGAAGAGCCTGGAGCAATTGAACTCCAAGTCTTAAAAGACTCTGACAGCCAAACTAAAATAATATATCCATCAAAACTATCTTCTATGATTTAAGGAGAAAGAAAAATTCCCCATGACATAAACAGTCTTAAAAAACTATACCCAACAAACCAAACCTAAGAAAAATACAAGAAGCAGTATTTGGGACAGAAGAAAGACTGTAGAAAGAAGTACAAAGTCATAATTATTAAAACACAAAATGTCATTGAGAACACAAACAACATCACAAATAACACAATCAACACAACTAGCACATTTCAGTAATAATTTTAAATATCACTCTCCTCAATTCTCCAATCAAAAGACACTGACTAAATAGATCAAGAAACAAAAATTATCTATCTGCTGCCTCCAAGAAAGACATCTTAGAGCTGGATAGTAATGGTGTATGCCTTTAATCCCAGCACTTGGGAGGCAGAGACAGATGGATCTCTATGAGTTCAAGGCCAGCCTGGTCTACAGAGCAAGTTCCAGGAAAATCAAGACTACGCAGAGAAGCGGTGTCTCGGCGGGGGGGGGGGGGGGGGGCTACTTTTAAAGATAGGTGCCACCTTAGAGTAAAAGGATGAACAAAAGTATGCTAATCAAATGGGAATCCAAAAAAAAAATGTGAGCCTTTTAAAGAAAAGAGCCCATGAAAAGTGATTCTAATCCCTAGAGGAGGGAAGAGAGACCACTTAAACTTTTAATTAACTTGTGGCTTAGCATGGCATCAACAGAAAGCATTCTGAACCTCAACTTCCAAGGGCAATGGCAGGGCAGAAAAACTGAGAAGATCTCCACCCATCTCAAGTGGTCCAGCCTCTTTAAATCAAGATACAGAAAGTCAGGCTGGGACTAGAGGGCAAAACAACTTTTTAGAAACCCAGAAAACTGCAGTTGGTTTGTCACAGGGAGAAAGATCTCCTATAATCTGAAAAGCTGACAGCTCTGCTGGGAAGCTCTAAGGGTTCTATGCTGTAGACCTCAGAGAAGGACAGTCTCTGGGCCCACTCACAAAGCAATTAAAACCAGTAGTGCTCTGCATCAGACTATGATTGCAATGAAGTCCACACCCAACCTAACCACAGATTAATCAAATTGTGGCCTGACCATAGTGTGCCTTTTAAAGGAAATAAATATTGCCTCAGCACTGTAAAATGTAGCACTGTAAACTGTGCAGTATATAATAAGTTAAATAAAGGGAAACAGGAAATGTGCCCTGTGATCAAGAGAATAAACATTCAGTAAAATCAACCAAAGAAACAGTCCAGACATGAAGTTATTGAGTGTTCTTAAAAATTGTTCTAAAGATGCCAACGTGAGTAGCTCTTCACAGTTGATGACCTCTGGAGGCGTGGTGGCAGGGAGCAGAGGGGAAGTCAGTTTTGTTTAAAAGTATGGCCACTGGGAGAGGGACCATGCACCAGTGGACAACCCAACAGCCATGTGCAGCACAAATTGGACTTGGTGGGTTTTTTTAAGAGGGCACAAAAGTAGAAGGATGGACCTAGGAGCAATAGGAAATAAATGTGATCAAAATCCATTGTATGAAAGTTTCAGATAATTAGTAAAACACTATATTAAAAGGGGTTGAGGATTTAGATCAAATCCCTGGGTTCAGCCCTCAGCTCTGAAAAACAAATATATATGTAAAACTCCAGGACAACTCTGAGGCCTCTCAGCCCTAGTGCTTTCCCCATCCTGGGAACCTAACAACTACACATGCATGTACTGGAAAGTTGGAGACTCTCCATCTCCATCTCCATCTCCCTGTGTCCTTGTGGATGTTCTCCAAATAGAGCTTAGTTCTTAGAATTGGGACAAGATACCCCCAGATGTCCACAGATGTTTTGACTCAGTCCCTGGGAAGGGGTCAAAGTAACCCTCAAATGTTTCCTCTTACCTCAGCTGATCTGGTAACCACTCTCAAGCCTGGGCTCAGACCAATTATTGTTAATAGCCCTTTGAATAAGCCAATTCTAATAGTTAAAGAACAATCCCCGAGTTCCCCCCCCCCCCGTTGTTTCTATAGCTTTTTACTTTAAAAGTAGCTTGTGACAGTCATTTGGGGTCTTTTGGCTTCTCAAATGCTTAAAGACCCTGTCACGACAGAATTAAATCCTCTTGTTGTTACATCAACTGCGATGTGAGAGTGGTCTCTTGGGGCAACTCCTCCTCAGTGGTTGGACTTTAAGGTCCAACAATATATAGTATATTTAGTATAATATTATATAGTATATATGTATAATATTATACTAAAAAATATGTCTGGCATGGTGGTGTGTGGCTTTAATTCCAGCATTTAGGAAGCAGAGGCAGGTGGCTCTTTGTGAGTTCAAGGCCAGCAGACCTACCTAGTAAATCTCTGTCTCAAAAGACCCAACCAGATATTTAGATGAAAAGTGCTAAGATGTGACGAACTTTAAGAGATACACTAACATTGTAAAAAGGGATGAGACATTAAAATGAAAAACACTATATCAGAACAAGAATAGAAAATGCAGTTTAGGTCAAGTGTGGTGGTGCATGCCTTTAATCCTATTACGCAGGAGGCAGAAGTAGGTGGACCTTTGAGTTCAAAACCTGCCTGGTCTACGTAGTGAATTCCAGTCCAGACTACAAAGTGAGACCCCCATCTCAAAAGGAAGAGGAAGAAGAGGGAGGATAAGAAGGAAAAAGAGGAGGAGGAGAAAATGCAGCTTAGGAAAGAATCCATGAATCTATGCTGGTTTACAGAGACAAGAATTAGGCACAAAGAGAAAAGAAAAACATGGACCACTTAAAACCCATACATGGGATAAAATAAAATAGATCAATGAGGAGAGGAGAGAATTAAGGCAAAGTATAATAAATATGGCTGAAAACGTTCACATATTGATTAATGATAATAATTTACATATCAAAAAACTTTAAAACATCCTAAATATTCAATGCAGAGAAAGTCACACAATGGGCAATTATTAAAGTAAAAATTGTAAAGACCAAAGACAAGAAGAAAATCTTAAAAACTAGCAACAGAAGGGAAGACACATTGACAGAGGAACGACAGTATAATTACATCAAAAACAGTGGCAGAAGATACTCGGTTAGCATTCGAAGAGTGCTGAAACAGTCTGGGATTCTCTATCTAGAAAGTTACAAAGATTAAAGCAAAAAAAGACATTTCAGACTTGCAAACATTTGGAAGTTTGTCTAAGTACTTTTGTACTACTAGGATGGCATAAAGTTCTTCAGACTGAAGAGAAGCAAGATCACACAGAGGACCACGTCTTCAGAAAAGAATAGAGTACTAGAATGAACAAAGATGAAACACGTTCCCCTTTACTTTACACAACTTGTCTTGCATGATTTATGTTACTCTATGTGTGGTTATTTGTAATATTTGAATTCTGCGATATCTTTTTTAAGTTTAGAGCACAGGCAGAAATAAAAGATAAAGACACCAAAAGCAAAAAGGGTGGTAGGGAGCACAAGTGGAATTCTGCTGGCTTAAAGGCCCTACAATAGCCATGAAGTAGTGTTATGGTACTTAGAGGTAGGCACAGATCTTAAAGGCCCTACAATAGCCATGAAGTAGTGTTATGGTACTTAGAAGTAGGCACAGATCTTAAAGGCCCTACAATAGCCATGAAGTAGTGTTCTGGTACTTAGAGGTAGGCACAGATCTTAAAGATGCATATGTCATTTCTAAGGTAAGACAATGCTAAAGGACAGCCAGCTAAAATATTGATGGAAGAAGTAAAAAGAGGTATTAAAAACTTGTGGTTCACCTAAAATGATTCCAGAAAGAAGCAGAACAAAATGCAGATAAGATAAATAAAAACCAAATACTAAAATGGAAAGATTAAACTTAATAGTATCAATAAACATTAAATATAAATAAGCTGAAAAGGCACAAATAAATGTGTATCATGTAATCATAAATATATAATTATTTCTCCTATTCCCAAATGTGGGGATAGAGGAATTTTCAATATCAGCAGCAAATAAAAACACATTTTTCTCTTTTTTCAAGAAATCTTCCCCCTAACTCCTTGTGGTTGCTGTTTTGTTGGCCCAGTGTCCCTTTTCTGCTGGAATGACAGGCACTCAGGCCTCAGAGGACTGTGCACTACTCCCCACTTTACAAGGCAGTCGGGAGACTTTCTGCTCAACTGACCTATGGAGTCTGCATTGCCCCACCCACCACGCCAGCCAGCCAGGTTTGAAGGAAGGCTTATTCTCTGGCAGTGATCATTTCCATCAGAGCTAAAGATCTGCTCTGTTCATAGAACGATGCCTTTCTTCCTTTGTCTGACCTGTTCTCGTCTACTTCTCACGCATACTGTAAGACGTCAGCACTATGGATATGTAGCTTAGTTGCCTAGCATTCAGTAAATCCTGGGCTGTGTCCTCAGTAAATCAGGTATGGTGGCTTACTCTTATAATCCCAACACACAGGAAGTAAAGACAAGAAGATCAATAGTTCAGTTGTCTTCAGCTTTGTAGTGAGTTTGAAGCCAAGTTGAGAAACATGAGACTCTCTCTCAAAAAAAAAGTTAACAAAACCCAACAATAGCAGCAATAACAAATTTGTGTATTTATATTCAGTTCTTAAAAGAGAAAACTAAGCGGGGAAGTGGTGGTACACACCTTTAATCCCAGCACTCAGGAGGCAGAGGCAGGCAGATCTCTGTGAGTTAGAGGCAAGCCTGGTCTACAGCGTGAGTTCCAGAACAGCCAGAGCTACAAAGAGAAACCTGTCTCAAAAAAATTTTTTAAATCATTTTTATTATTTTAACTTATGTATGCATGCATGGATGTGCATGTGTGTGTATGATTATGTGTGCACATGAATGAAGGTACCTGTGGAGGCCAGAGCCTTTATATCCCATAGGAGTTGGAGTTACAGGAGGTTGTGAGGCACCTGATGTAGATGTTGGGAACTGAACTCAGGTCCTGTGCAAGAGCATTAATTGCTCTTAACATTTTCTCTCTAACCCTGTATTTGGAATTCTGAAAGAACCTTGGCAGAAAAGAAGATCAAACCTTACATGGCACTTTAAAGGAGACTATTTAGACAGCCAGTACAGTAAGAAGTGCGGACAGATCCAGTGGGAGCCACGTGTCCAGGAAGGGCAAGGCAAGAGCTTAAGGCTCAAGGCAGCAAGATTGCAGTGATAGCTACACAGGAAGGGCAAGAAATTCGACTTGTGCTTCCCACTCCCTCCACTCTGTGGGTAAGTTGTTGGCTGAGCTTCAGAGGTCAGTGCTGCAGAAACAGTGACCTGCAGGAATGAAGAGGTACGGAGACACAGCAGTGCAGAGCTCAAGAGAAAGTGGTCGGATCAGAGAAACAGAATCCACCTGGAAACTCTTCACTGTCAACGGACAGAATGCTAGAATCCTGAGGAGGCATACCTTCGAGGGTGTCTGTGAGGGCATTTCTGTAGTTTAGCTGAGGAGAGACTACCCTAAGTGTGTCCATACCATCCACGGCTGCAATTACAGACTAAATGAAAGGGGAAGGCAAGCTGAGCATCAGTTTGCTGAATGATTCTATGTCAACTTGTCACAAGCTAAAGTCATCTGAGAGGAGGGAACTTCGACTGAGAAAAAGCCTTCATAAGACTGGGTTCTATGTAAACCTATAGGGCATTTTCTTAATTAGTGATCGATGGGGGAGGCCCAGCCCATGGTGGGAGATGCCATCCCTGGGCTGGTGGTCCTGGGTTCTGTAAGAAAGCTGAATAAGCAAGCCATGTTTAGCAAGCCAGTAAGCAACACCCGTCGTGGCCTCTGCATCAGCTCCATCTGTTTGAGTTCCTCTCCTGTCTTCCTTCAGTAATGAACAGTGATGAAACAATGAATGGTGTAGCCAAATAAGCCCTTTCCTCCCCAACCTACTTTTGGTCATGGTGTTTCATTGCAGCAATAGAAACCCTAACTAAGACAATCAACATTCATGTATTTCTACATCCCGACTGTGAACAAAAGTGACCGGACATTTATTTCAAGCTCCCCCCCTATGCCTTCCCAACCATGATAGATCCTATCCCCTCAGGCCATAAGCCAAAGTAAACACTTCCTCTCTTAAGTTGATTTTGTCATGGATTTTTGTCACAACAAGATAATACAGAAAATCAGTACAAAGAGGTAGAGTTGAGGCTGTAGCAAACCTCACCGTACAGCTTTGTGGGCCGTTGGAATTTGGCAGGATGAATGAGGAGGAATATAGAATTGAAGACTGGAAAAGCCTACAATGCTGTAGGCAGAATTTACTAGGCCATTCTGGTGAAAGTGTGGAAGAGTGGAAAGCTGAAAAGAATGTGGGCAGTGGAAGCCTGGCTCACAAGGTTTCCGAGGGGAAAAACCTCTAACGGAAACTGGGGTAGAGGCTGCTAGGTCACAGTTCTGGCAAATGATCTGGCTAGTTTGTCTGTGTCCTGAAAATTAAGTGAGGCAGAATGCAAAAATAATAGACTAAGTCACGTGGAGGAAATTTTAAGGCAGCATAGTGTTTGAATTAAGGCATGGCTCTTGTTCTATACAGTTACTGGGGCTTGGAATGAGAAGTCAAAGCAGGAAGGTATAGAAAATATGGACTTTGGGGAGCAAAGAAGTGAGTTTAAAGTTGCAGACAAGCCAAGTGCAAAGAAAGCAGCTGTAATTGATAGAGTTCTGATGAAGAGAAATCCGAGTTTCTGCATTGGAACAATAAGAAAGATGCTTCGGGGCAAGACTGCCAGTCGAAGGCACCAACTTCTGAAAATGCATATCCATCAGAAAGGAGAGAGTGAACTGAGCAGTCGAAGGGGTTCCCTACTGGAAAGCAACTGTCTTAGGAAGTGTTTTCCCTGATTCAACTAGCAAGGCATACAGAGACTACTGTAGCTATGGTAGAAGGGGGTTAGACTACATCTGGAGCTGGCCATAGAACTTGGCGGCAGCCTCCCTTGGTGCTGGTTCGCTGAATACATAAGTGAGGGGTCATGGAGGCTTGCATCAAGCAGGGTCAGACCCTGCAAGATTCTGAGAAGCCATTGTGTAAGCCTGTGAAAGTAAAGCTTCAGTTCTGAAACCAGACTGCAATTTTATGTTAGTATTAAAGCAAAAGACAGAGTCACAGAGATCACTCTTGCTAGAAGAAATAAGGAGGAGGCTAAAAACATTCTACTGTGTTTGCTCACATGAATGAGCAGTACTTGAAGGTTTCCTTTGAGACAGAGGACTGTGGAGTGATTGCTGTGGGTCAGCACTGTGAAGCTCATCGGGGAAGCTTGTCAAAACCATCAAAACTCACTGGCTCATTTCATGATCATCATCATCATTTTTGGGTCAGGGAGAAGTCTAGCTAGATCCATGTTTTAGGTGAGGGATATAGAGTGACAGGTTGTTAGAAGACTTGACCACTCTTAACATATGTGTTGAATTCATGCCTTTCCCAGTTCCAGCCCCATCTTCTACCTTGGATTGTGCCTGGCCCTACAAAGTTAAATATCCCTATGGCTGCCACCCTGAAGGCATGTACACTTAATTGTGCACAGGTACACATGAACCCACACATGCATGTATGCACACACACAGATATTCCTTACTCTTCATAAGTATGTGGAATTCTCTTGTTTGCTGAACATCCTTCTTCTCTCTTGTATGCATGTATTTATACTTTTTCCTTTGCTTTATTTGCTTGTTTGTTTGTTTGTTTGTTTGTTTGTTTGTTTGTTTGTTTGAGACAGTGTTTCTCTATGTAACAGTCCTGACTGTCCTGGAACTCACTCTGTAGACCAAGCTGACTTCAAACTCAGAGATCCTTCTGCCTCTGCCTCCCAAGGGCTTGGATTCAAGGTGTGCACCACCACCACCTGCCTCTTTTGCTTTATTTTAATAATGTATCTGAAGCGGAAAAGATAGATGTGTGTTCCATTAATGTCGACATTGACCAAATGTCCATCAAATGGCTTTTAGGAAGGGGCTCTGTGTTTCACTGTTGTTTCTGGCCAAGAAGTATGATAGCATGGGAAAGGCTGAGAGGTTCTTGTCACCATCCAGTAAGCGTTAGGGAAACGTCAGTAGAGATGGTGGGAAGGTCCAAACTCTGGTGGTATTAGAAGGTGGAACCAACAAGAGCTAGGAATGGCCTGGATGTGTGAGTGCAGGGAGGGTTCATGCACTGGTGAGGAAGTGAGTCCATCACCACTCCTGCTCCATCCCAAAGAGATGACAGGTAACTATGGTGACAAGGTGGGAGCTCAGAGAAGGATCTTGGGGAGAAGTATCAATGGTTGCTGTCAGGCTGTGCACACTTCTGAAGGAAGCCAGTGGTTGTGCTGGTTCTCTCATCTGCACATGGGTGTCAGCACATGAGATGACAGTGAGGGCTATAATCTGTGCGTCAGCCACTTCCTCCCATGGCCACAGATGCAACTGTCACTGCTTATGTGATCTGATGGGCAGGAGGGACCATGTGAAGTTCTCAGTTACACAAAAAAGACACTGTGTCGCCTGTGTGGCTCCTTGTAGGAGATTTATTATTTGTTAGGGGCTCCAGGCCTGGAGCTGTTAGAGAACTCAATGGTGGGTCTTCAATTTTGCTTTCCTACAAGATAGAACAAGTACATTCATCCACTGTCAGTGGACAAATGGGGAATTCACTGTAGAAACATTCTGGCGGTTCCGCTGAAAGCTAAAGAAAGTACCATGTGACCTGAGAGTAATGAAAAATGCTCATCCAGACCCATGTGTGAATGAGTATCCATGGTGGTCTTATTCATTCAAATGGCAGTTTCAATGAGTCCTGGCCAGGCATTTGTAGAATGTCCTCAGCTTGATGCTTATAATAGGATTATGGACTGAGGAGGAGGATCACAGTCTCACGACCTCACCCGAAGGACACTCTTCAAGAGAACTTGTGACTGTTGATATTAGTGGGCTACAGAGGTGTCTCTACCCTGTGGGAGAGAATTATGAAGCTCAGTCTACAACTGAGGGGTAGACAGTGATGCCCTGCCTTCTTAGTTCAAAGAATGAACATAATTCATACTTCTTCTACACAGGGAAATTGTCTGTTCTTGTTTATTTACTAATTTATTCAGTTAATTATTTGTCATCTGGGCTCATGAATATTCTATTTAGGTTATAATCTAGAAATTCTTTTGTTTTGTTGTTTGAGTTATTCAGCTGGCTCCTGTGTCCCTTTAACTGTACTTCTTTAAATGTGTAGTCCAGGTAGATAGATTTGGGCAGGAAAGAATGAAAATGAGGAAATCATCAGAAATGGAAGCTGTGTATCAATATATATGAGGCAAAGTAAAATCAGTGTCTACAGTGAAGTTTGTATTTCAGAAAAATTAAAAGCAGGCATGAGAAGTTTCAGCTCAGTAAGTTGACAGGCAAGGAGCAAACAGACAAGAAGGCATCTGTGTTAGTGTTATGTAATTGTCACAAAAGCTGAGACCCAACTTCTACAGAGGAAGGTTTGTTTTGGCTCGCAGGGTCAGAGGTTCACCCCCTGGTCTGACTGCTGTAGGCTGGCAGCACATCATGATGGAAGCATGAGGTGGATCAGCATCATTGGCTTCACGACAAGAAGGCAAAGCAGACGGGACCAGAGCCCCCAGTCTCACCACAGGGGCTGCAGGGAGGGCACAGCAGTTAGAGCTGCTCTTGCAGAGGATCCAAGTTCAGTTATTAAGTGGCTTGTAGTCAACTATAGCTCCAGCTCCAGGGGCCCAGTGCCCTGCCCTGACTCTGATGCAGCTGATCTCACACGTGCACATGCGTATAATGTTTCTAATCTTTGACAAAGTCACACCAAGGCTAGCAGGAAGCTTCTGACACATGGCCGTTGGAGGAGCGTTCCCGATCTATTAATTATAGAGACCAGACACAAATCAAGGATGGCATAAAAAATAATACATTTAAGTACTTATTTTTATCCTTGTCCTTAGTTTCTAAGTTATTGTTTCCTAATCAAGTATATGGATCATTTGTTTTGGAACTAAAATTGAATACAATACATTTTAAACATTTGTTCTACCTGCCTATCCACAGATCTATCCTATACTAGCCCCAGCCCTATCCCAGCCCTGTCCCAGCCCCGTCCCAGCCCTGTCCTGTCCAGTCCTGTCCAGCTCTGTCCCAGCCCCATCCCAGCCTTGTCCAGCCCTGTCCTGTCCAGCCATGTCCAGCCCTGTCCTGTCCAGCCCTGTCCTGTCCAGCCCTATCTAGCCCTGTTCTGTCCAGCCCCATCCCAGCCCTGCCCAGCCCTGTCCTGTCCAACTCTGTCCAGCCCTGTCCTGTCCAGCCCTGTCCTGTCCAGCCCTGTCCTGTCCAGCCCTGCCATGTCCAGCCATGTCCAGCCCTGTCCTGTCCTGTCCAGCCCTGTCCTGTCCAGCCCTATCTAGCCTTGTTCTGTCCAGCCCCATCCCAGCCCTGTCCAGCCCTATCCTGTCCAGCCTTGTCAAGCCCTGTCCAGCCTTGTCCAGCCCTATCCCAGCCCTGTCCAGCCCTATCTGTTGATACTTAATGAAGTTTCAGTGACTGAGAGGGTAGTTTTAGTTTATGGGTTTCTGGTTACTAATAGCTTGAGCTTCATTTCTTTGTTTAGTTCTTTTTCTCTGATTTTTGTTTGCTTCCTCACTTAATCTATATAAATTTTTAAGAAGAGTATGTTATAATGTTTGTTATGGGCCTGGAGTGATGGGTAGGAGTTAAGAGCACTTGTTGCTCTTGCTGAGAATCCAGGTTCAGTTCCAAGCACCCACACAGAATTCTCAACTGTTGGTAATGCCAGATTCAGAGGAGGATCAAATGCCCTCTTCTGGCTTTTGCAGGTACTGCATGCAAATGGTGCACAGACTCATGCAGCCAAAACACCTATGCAAACACACACAAATTTTAATGTCCAATTGTAATTGTTGACCTAGAATTTTCTTTCTGTAATTCTATAAAACTTATATAATGTTCTGGTAGAAAGTTGGAGTTTATATGCTTGAGAGATACAGTTTGTTATACTGTTTCTTTTGGTAATCATCTTTGCCCCATTCTTGCAAAAGATTTTTTTGCCCTCGTTTCCTTAATATTTAAGTTCTTTGTTTGCTAGGGATACAAGCTCTTCCTCTGTGAAATGTGTTAAAGATTTTTCCCACTATGTGGTTAATTTGGCTTTACATGTGGTATCTCATGCCATGCAAAGATTTGGTGTTTTGTGGGTACAAGGAAGTAATGAAATTGTTTATTCTTCATGCTGGCAGTGTAGCCTACTTAATAGATTATTTGCTTAATGTGCACTAATATGCCATCTTTATAATTTCCTTTCACATTGTTTCGGTTAGCTTTCTTATTTTTTATTGTGTTTTGTACTGAAAATATTTTAAAACTTTAATTATTTATAGAGGGATTTAGGGCTATGAATTTTCATCGCTGTTTCCTATATAACCCATTAGTAGATATAAATTATTGCCACTGGAAACTATGTCATTTCTGTTTTTATTTCCATTCATAGAAAATGCTTTACTTTGAAAATTGTTGGTATTAATGCCCGTGCTATCAGGATCCTGTTCAGAAAGCCCTTTCCTAGGCCTGTAAGTTCAAGGGAATTTCTTACTTTCTCCTCTGCCAGGTTCAGGGTATCAGGTTTTATGTTGAGATCCTTGATTCGTTTTGAGTTGAATCCTGTGCAAGGCAAGAGATACGGATCTAGTTTCATCCTCTACATGTAGCTATCCAGTTGACCAGCACCGTTTGCTGAAGTGGTTGTGTTTTCTCCAGTGTGTATCATGAACCTCTTTATGGAAAAATCAGGTGACTGTAGAAATATGGGCTTATATGTGGGTCTTCAACTTCATTCCTTTGGTCAGTTTGGTGTGTGTTTTTATACCAGGACCATGCTGCTTTTGTGTTGCTGTTGTTGTTTTCTATAGCTCTGTGGTATAACTTGAGATCAAGGATGGTGATACCTCCAGCGGTTTTGTTTTTTTAATTCAGGATTCTTTTAGATATCATGAGTCTTTTGTATTTCCATATGAAATTTAAGATTATTTTTTCAATTTCTGTGAAAAATGAGTTGGAATTTTATATAGATTGCATTGAATCTGTAGATTGCTTTTGATAAGATGACCATTTTTACAATATCTATTATTGTAAATCCTAGTAATCTATAGGCATAGAAGCTTATCTCAATGGCCCCACAGCTCTTTATAAAATCAAGTTTAAGGATGAGATAAACAAGTATATAAAACAGCACAACAGGAAAAGGGGAAGCTACAGATGTGTTGTTACTTAGATAAAAATTGGGTGATCAAAATGAATGACATCTAACATGTCAGTGGAAGTGCTGGGGGAGGCAGCACCCTGGAGCCATCCCCCACAGACACACTGAAAACTCAAGCAACGCCTGCTAAAACCAACTTTGCCAGAACCCTGGAGAATAGGCAATGGTTTACTCCCACCAGACAAATGCTGGAAAAGGCATCTTGAGAATGGAAGGAGAGATTTGTGGTCTATTCTGCCCTTGCTTTGCCTCAGTCAACCCCCTGTGGCAACTGCATGTTTTCCTCCTGCATAGAACCTGGTCCTGGTTCTGAAGGGAGCAGTGTGCACCTCATTTGCAAAGAAGTGTAGTGCTTTCCATTCTCGCTTACTGGAACTACCCGAAGGACTGACTGACAAGGGTGTGTGTGCCTGATACAGAGCCCGGTGCAGAGAAGCAGTGGGCATCACAACCGCATCATAAGGCAAACAAACAACCTGCAGCTGTCTGGGGCAAAAATAACAGTTGAGGTAAACAAGAGCACGCAAGACTGGGGTATCTGGGAAAGAGATGCCTCGTGAAGTCAGGTCATTCCAAATCACCTTGTAAGCTAGGAAATCTAGAAAGCCTCAGGCATCCCAGGGCAGGTGATGTGCTAGGAAAAGGCCTAAGAAAGGCTGAGCCCTCACCGTGATGTGCAGTGTAAACAGGAAGTGAAGGCTAAGACAGTTGGGAATACCGTGACCACAGGAGCCCAACACAGAAGCACAATCACAAACGCTGAGAGAGCCTTCTGTCTTTTCGGTGCTTGGATCTGTGCTTATTCTGTCACTGAGGCTGGTGTAGATGCTAAGGATGTTTTCAAGAGCAGCAGTCAAGGGAAGCTCTTCTTAGGAAATGCACAGCAGGGAAGAGAAACTCTTGGGGCTCTGAGCTTCTCAGCGATTTCAGCTTTAATCTCTGAGACGCTGGTTCACAGGCAGTCCGATGTAGGCCTCACCCTGCTCTCTGTGGGAGATCAAAGCAGCAGCTGGTTGTCCAATTCTGTGAGGGACTTCAAAGGACTCAAACCAGCTCACCTCTGTAGTGACCACAGTTGTGGCCCAGGCCCTGGCAAACACAGGCTCCCCTAAAGTTGGATGGACATTCTTTTATAAAAGCAGCGTTTGGTTTTGATTTATGGGCACACCAGAATTTGAGGGCCACGGCCTCACTGGTGGTGTCTGTTTGGGAGTCTTAGGTGGATGCTGCACACATTGCAAGTCTCTGCTGCCCACTGGACAGGCCGGGCTTTAAATGGTGGTTGGCTCCAGGGGAGGCAGTGTGCATGTAATTTGAGCTCTGTCCCTCTGCAGACGGTGCCGACAATGATGGATAATATGCCATTTTTCCATGCAGGAAGGGCATTCCCATGGAGCATGTGACACACGTGGACAGAGAACAGACCAAAAAAGTGGTGTACTCTGTGGTCTATGGAGCAGGTGAGCCATAGGGAAGGGCTGGGTTCTTGCCAATGACTGTATGCCTACATTTAAGTGGGCCATGCTTCAGAGAAATCACTGAGGCTCTGCTGGTATTCCACTTTCCTCAGCTTCTGTTTCCTGCTGGCCCCATGGGCCTCTGGCATAAACAGCCTGCACTGGCACCACTTCACATGTCAAAGCCGCTGGCTGCACAGTACCACCTGAGTACTGCTCATCTGTTAGGGTAAAATGCCCATCCTGAGCACGAGCCCAAGAAGCTAGGAGTGCTCATCAGTTCTGCCTGCTAACTAGTGCAGAGAAGCACAGAGCACCCACTGAACAAGCAATAATCCTTCGAGAACATCAGATCATATGACGTGGAAGCCAGTAATCCAACCTAGGGGGAGGGGACAGTCATGCACTGGTGGTCTCCTGTCCCATTTCCTCCTTAGCCTCCCCCTTACTACCCCTCCTCCAGACCTCAGGGGTTTCTGCCCTGGAAGAAAGCTGCCTTCTTCCAGACAGATTAGAACTTGGTACCTTGGATGCTCCTGCAGATCTGCCATAAACCCCAGGTCTATGCTACAGGTCTAACGCTGCCGCCACCCCTACCCAGGCTCAAATCCCAGTCAATCCTGCCAACTCTTGACCTGCTAATGTCACAAGAAGCCCTGTACCTCTTTGCCCATCCCCTTTGCCATCAAGGCTCTCATAGGGTTGCTGGAGCTACAGCTGGCACACTTAACTCACACCACCGTCATCTGCTTCCTGATTGTCTGGGTCCTGTTTCAAGGGTGAGCTATGTTGCTAAGCTTCTAGAGGTCTCTTGACCCTCCAAGCTGGAGCTAGCTCAGTAGCGAAGAAGGGTTGCAGGATGAATGTGTGATTCTCCTGAGTTTTGCCTGGCCCTTGCCCCTCTAGTACCAGGGTCACCCCTCACCACAATAGTTGTATCACAGAGAAAGATGGCTTCACAGCACCCACTGGCTCCTTCCGAGTTTCGCTTTGTGTTTTCTGGAGAGGAAGAGCACCGCACTGTAAATAAGCGTGAGTCATTAGCTGTGATGCTGGTGAGGGGTAATTTGCTGCTTTTAGCCCTGTGGTGACAGGGGCTCCCACCCTGAGCTTCTATCTCTGTTGCTCCATTGTTCCTGCTCCACCTGACAGCTGGAATTACTGTGTGTCTGCTGTTCAGTTCGTGCTGTCTCTATCCCACCCCCTTTATTTGAGCCAGAACCTTGCTGATGAGCAGGCTGAGGGCATAAGTGAATCACCAGGTCCTAGTGCTGCTAGGGCCTTGGGAAACCCAGTGGAGGAGCTTTGGACAGACAACTTGTGCTAGCATACAGGAGTGTGTCCACAGAAGCCATCTCTGAACAACCCAGCAGCTGCCATAGTAGTGCAGAGCCAGGGAGAAACAATTCGAGTGCAACCTTCAGAAATCAGTTATGTGATCACTGTGAGGACTGCGATGAGCACAGAAGGGGAAGCCACAGGTCTATGAGATGTGGGTGTGCATGCCCAACCACCTGCAGCATGTAATACGACTGCCTGCCTGACCTCCTAGGACCTCAAATTCATGTACCCCTGTGTTATCTGGGATCTCGACCCAAGCTGGCTCACAAGTCCACTACCTCTCCTGTAGCCAGCTGAATTCAGCATCTGCCAACTTACTGGGCACCTCCTCATCTTACTGGGCCTGCAATAGAAACCCCAGCTAAGACACTATCCTGAGGTCAGCAGGACCTTAGTGTCTTCTGGAAGTCATTCCCTTTTTTTTTTTTTTTTTTTTTTTTTTTTTTGGTTTTTCGAGACAGGGTTTCTCTGTGGTTTTGGAGCCTGTCCTGGAACTACCTCTTGTAGACCAGGCTGGTCTCAAACTCACAGAGATCCACCTGCCTCTGCCTCCCGAGTGCTGGGATTAAAGGCGTGCGCCACCACCGCCCGGCTGGAAGTCATTCCTAACCCCAAGGCTTGCTGGGCTTGTGCTTTCTAGGGGTTAGCCTAGTGCTGAGTCCTCACCATGATTCCTCAGTGAACTCCATATTCAGCTGTATAATCCACTGGTGCTTACTGGATGCATGCAGAATGCCAGACACACCACCCTGCGCCAGGAAGACAGTGGATAAGGGCTCAGACTGCTCCAAGCACCTGACTCTGTCAGGAGAAACCAAGCCTCATACTGAGTGCCCAAGGAATTGTATTTATGATGGAGCCCAGAGCAGCAACACCTGGACTGTACGGGAAGTTCTGTTCAAGTAGGCCAGACAGCATTCCTGGGGCTCTCTGTAGCTAGGCACTTGCTCAGCCCTTGAAACAGAAGTGCCCTAGTTATATTTCTGTTGAAAAAAAAAACCTGCTGGAAAGCAGCTTAGGGAAGAAAGGTTTAATTATACTTATAATTCCAGGCTGCAGTCCGTTATTGTTGTAGGGAAGTTAAGGCAGGAACTTAGGCATCACATCCACAGTCAAGAGCAGAAAGAGATGAAACACATGGATCCTTCCTTGCTGCTGGCTGGCTGTTCTCTTAGACCCTACAGAAGCCTTGTCTCTGGAAGAGTGCTGCCCACAGTGAGCTGGGCCTTCCTACATCAGTCAAAACTATTCCCTATGGACATGCTCAAAGACCAGCATGAGCTTAGATAAGTCCTCAGCTGAGGCTCTCTTCCCAGGTGGCTCTACTTTGTGTCAAGTTAACAATCAAAACTAAGGAGCACAATCTTCCCCTCAACTTGGCATGTAAGTGTTGTAACTTTCCACTCCTTTACCTGGAGTGCATTGGTGTTATGCTTGCATATATCCAACATAGTGTTGGATCCCTTGAAACTGGAGTCATAGACAGTTGTGAGCTGCCGTGTGGGTGCTTGGAAATGAACCTCCGTTCTCTGGAAGAGCAGCCAGTGTTCCCAACTGCTGAGATCTCTCTCCAGCCCTCATATTAATTTTATACAATCCAATTCCAAAAACCTCTGAAAGTCCTCAAAAATTCCAGCACTCCAAAAGTCCAAAATCTATTTTAAATTTTCGTAACTATAAGCTTCTATAAAGACAAAAACAATTTTTATATGTAAATGTTCTTTCAAAAACAAAACAAAAGCTGTCATTAAAAATCCTAAAGGTTTTGACTGACTAAGGCCAGGAGAGGCCTCACTAAAGAGGGAATCAAAAAGCGATTCTGAGAGGTTAGACAGTTCCTCTTCTAAGGATCCTTCCCTGTCTTCACAGACACAGAACTCAAGCCCTGAGCCATGGTTTCTAGGACAAGTATCTGAAAGCCTCTTAGGTGTCCTTTGTGTTGCCAGTTCAAAGCTCAATGTGGTTTCCTCTTGCCCTAGTAATGACCTTCCCAGAAATCAACTCTTGGAATCCCTCAAAATCAACTCTGGTCACCCCCAGAGCCCAGGACTTTCCCCCCAATAAAACTGTTAAGCAAAGGTCCTGGTACCTATTCCTGGGGGGAAATAAAAGAAAACAATTACATGTAAGCACCAAATAGAAGCCACACTTGGCTAAGAGTTTGCTTCATAGGATTCCCTGACTGACCTAGGGCTAAGGCTTAGGCTTCATGAATGAAGAAACAGATTTATTGAGAGTTAAGCAACTTTCCCAAGACCACCAGAACCTCCTGTGGGTGACAGAGCTGAAGTCAGACCCAGGCCTGTGTATCCAGTACCTGCACCCAGCCAACTTGAGGCTGCTGTGCTGTGCTGTGCTGTGCTGAACCACCTCCACCAGAGACCTTCACAGCTTCCCCAACTTTGCCTCTTTCAGGAGCAAAACACTGATCTAGGGCAAAAGCATGTACTCTAAAATAAGGATGCTAAGCATAGGGGCTCCTGAATGCCATATCTCCACACTTGCTAATCAACTCTGCCTTCCTTGTTCCTGTGGGCCCTGCTGCTTCCCCCAGTCCTACATTCAGATCTTTCATTGACTCAATGAGAGCAGTACTAAGTCTGCCTGAGCCCAGCTTCACATGCAGCTCCTGGAAGGCCTTCAAGACTGCAAAGGTCCTCTTCGGGTCAGCTGCCACCCAGCACCTAGTGTGTAAAGCCCCAAACCAGTATTATCCAAACCAGCCACATAAGACCCACACCACCACTGGGCCCTTATTGGCTGCTTTGTCCCCGAGGCGTGCAGTTAGCTCATTTCCACATACTGTTCTTACCTAATGTGGGTTAGGCCTGAGCTCTGGTGGCATGTCTTCCTGATTCACAGGGAAAGAGCGGCTTGCTGCTTGCCTTGGCGTCACTGTTTCAGAAGCCACCCACTTTTTGGAGAGATTTTTGCAGAAGTATAAGAAAATCAAGGACTTTTCCCAGACGGTTATTGCCCAGTGTCACCATGCAGGTAAGCCAGCTGCACCGAAGCCCTCCTCCTGCAGTAGACGGTGGTGTCCACAGATTCTCATTCTCTGGCTGTGTGCATAGACAAGTGAGTGTCTGTCTGGCTTGTGTATGGGTTACTGAAGTTGGGTGGAGGTGGATGGGAGAGTCATCAGCCCCTGGATCAACAGGGCTAAAAGACTCCATGTGGAAAGGAAGGGGTTAGAGGGACCAGCCTCCATCAGCACAGGGCTTTGACAGGAATCCGCAGAGTCGGCAAGGCTAAACTTTTCTCTCTGAGGGGAGTTAGGGAGAAAGGCACAAACTCTTTTCATGTTTTCCTTCTTTATTCCTATTCTTTTTTCTCTCTCTCTCTTTTTCCTCTCTGTCTTATCTCATGTTGTTTTACAGCTTTTACACCCCAAAAGAATCTTCCAAGCAGTACAGGAATCAAAACAGTTGCATTCCATTTCTCAAGTGAATGCTTATAGGTGAAAACATGCTTACCATCTCCCTCACGTGATTAAAGTCATTCCCATAACCCACGTACAATGTATCTAGATAGCAAGCAAGCAAGAGGCATTGTTTTCAGTCAACCTTTTTCACTGACAGCATGCAAATTGTGGTTACAAAGAAAGAGTCAATTACTTAATTATGAAAGGTGATCTTAAGCCAGGCGGTGGTGGCACACGCCTTTAATCCCAGCATTCAGGAGGCAAAGGCAGGCGGATTTCTGTGAGTTCGAGGCCAGCCTGGTCTACAAGAGCTAGCTCCAGGACAGGCTCCAAAGCTACAGAGGAACCCTGTTTCTAAAAACCAAAAAAAAAAAAAGGTGATCTTATTTATAAGGAATTTTGAGAGAGTTACAAAACAAAATTTTGTACACAAAAACAGTCAGCTGAACTTCTAGTTTTCAGGGTGCACACCCATTTAGCAATAACAAAGGGTTGAGGTCAGGAATCCATGCAAGAAATCAATCCTCACCTTAGTTTATTAACCAGATTTAGCAAGGGGAGCTAGTAACAATCAGGCTGTTTTATGTTTTTGACCCTAGCATATGAGTCAGACAGTTCAGCTATGTGTCTTTGTGAACCTTAGCTTGTTTTGGAGTTACTTATTTTAAAACTATTAGCAAGACATCTGGTCTAACCTGAAGCTATAATGACACTTTGTTTTAGCTAATGGTACATGACTGTCTCCTTTTAGCTTTAAGAGAGTTAGAGCAGCTGGTTCCTGGACTCCGGTGTTTTCCTTTGCATCATTAGCCTGAGCACCTTCTGAAGTGGGCTCATGAGTCACAGCTACGAAACATAGTTTTGTATTTGCTTTTATTTATCAGAACATGATATAAGCTATCATTTTTTATCAAATTAGACAGTACAGCTCAGGGAGGGGTCACCTTCTTACAGTCCACAGGTAAAAATGCCCAGTAGAATGGGGTATTTCCAAGATCTAAACACACTATATTACAGGCAGCGGCCATCTCCCCATGTCAGCTCACACCATGCTAGATTCCTTCTGCTGGCTGACACCTGGGACTTCAATTGCAACTCACGGCCCCTCTGGTAGGGCCCACGGCAACTAGGTTCTGCCTGTAGCAAAAAATAAACAAGCTTGAATTAACATGATAACTACACATATAGGTAAAACTAGGCAGGTAAAGCCCTATGCCTTAAAGCCTGCTGGACTTGGTGGCGCACACCTTTATCTCAGCACTCAGGAGGCAGAGGTAGGTGGATCTCTGTGAGTTGGAGGATCACCTGGTCTACACAGGGAGTTCCAGGAGAGCCAGGACTTACACAAAGAAACTCTCCCTCAAAAAAAAAAAAAAGACCCTGAAAGTGGAACATATATTCCTGTGAAAGGCTTGTAACTCATTTATACAGTATCTCCACAAATAAGATATATCTGTGAACACAGCACAATAAGGATGTAGCTTTATATACTCTGTGAGATGCCATCTGTCCTCTATTTGTTTGGAAATGCATTAAAATCCTTTGTAACTTTATATTTTGTATATTTGCATGTGCATGTGTGTGTGTGTGTGTGTGTGTTTATTCCAATAAAGCAAGTCTCATCAAAAAGTGAGATTTACCTATGTATCTGCTTTATTTGGAGATAAAATAATATTTTTATTTATTTTTTAAAATATATATTTATTTAATTTTCATGCGCATAAGTGTTTTTGCTTGCATGTATGGTGTGTGTGGTTGGTGTTGTGGAAGCCAGAACAGGCATTGGATCTCCCTGGAACTAGAATTACAAATGGTTGTGGGGCACCATGTGAATGGAAACCAAACTCGGGTTCTGCAAGAACAGTCAGTGTTCTTAACCACTGAGACATCTCTCCAAACCAAGAGTGGGTTTTTTGTTTTTTTATATAAAGATTTATTTATTATATATACAACATTCTGTCTGTGTGTATGCCTGCAAGCTAGAAGAGGGCACCAGATCTCATTACAGATGGTTGTGAGCCACCATGTGGTTGCTGGGAATTGAACTCAGGACCTCTGGAAGAGCAGCCAGTGCTCTTACCCTCTGAGACATCTCTCCAGCCCCTAAGAGTATTTTTAAAAGAAATATTTGTAGCCGGGCGGTGGTGCTGCACACCTTTAATCCCAGCACTTGGGAGGCAGAGGCAGGCAGATCTTTGTGAGTTTGAGGCCAGCCTGGTCTACAGAGCGAGTTCCAGGACAGCCAGGAGAAACCCTGTTTTGAAAAACCACACACACACAAAAAAAAAAATCAGGGAGATATACAAGTGATGAAGACCTGCCAAGAGAGTCATAGAGCGCAAAGACACTTATACTCAACAACATAACATCAATGGTACCCAACATCCAGTCAGAAGCTATAGACATGGTAACCAAATGTGCTGAGTCAGAAGCTCGGTGCCCTGTCCTAGTTTCACAGATCACCCATGAAGTGGTACGCAGAACCTTGTCGCTCCATGACAATTGCCTTGGGGCTGGAGGACAGCTCAGTGCATTAGCTAGATCTCAGTACTTACCCTACCAACAACAACAAAAAGTTATAGGTTCTATATGTAAAGAGTTCTTCTGATCCTTGGACCTATGAACTCACCAGTGAAACATATGCTTCTGACCCACATCAAGTTAAAAAAGAAGTCCTCTCTGCTCAGGAACATGTGTAACCAACTATGAGAGCTATTCTTGGTTGTCAGCTTGACTACATCTGGAATTAACTAAAACCCAAAAATGGAGGGCAGAGTTGTGAGGGATATTTGCTTTATTTGAAGTAGGAAGATCTACTTCTAATCTGGATCTTTGAGGTAGGAAGACATATCCTTCAATCCAGACCATTTGATCTGAGAGACCCCACCTCTTTTTTGTTGTTGTTGTTGTTGTTGTTTTCTTTTTTTATTACTTAAAAAAATACCAATCCAAATTCCCACTCCCTCCCCTCCTCCCAAAACCCTCCCTCTCCCTCCACAGACCCTCCCCTCACCCTCCCAACCCTAAGGGAGTGCCATGCACCCTGCCCTTTGGAAAGTCCAAGGCCCTCCCTACTATGTCTAGGTTGAGCAAGGTTTACATCCAAAGAGAATAGGATCCCAAGAAGCTGGTATATGGCATAGAGACACATCCCAGTGTCACTATCAGTGGCCCCTCAGTCTGCCCCAGCTGTCAGCCCACTTCAGGGGGCATGGTTGTCCCTATGCTCATTCACTCCCAGTCCAGTTGGAGTTGGTGAGCTTCTATTAGCTCAAGAAAGCTGTCTCAGTGGATGACCCCCTCATGGTCTTGAGTTCCTTGCTCATACTCGCACTCCCTCCACTCTTCAACTGGATCTTGGGAGCTCAGTCCAGTGCTCCAATGTGGGTCATTGCCTGTGTTCCCCATCTGTTGTTGGACAAAGGTTCCATGGTGATATTTAAGATAATCATCAGTCTGACTACAAGGTAAGGTCAGTTCAGACACCCTCTCCTCTATTGCTTAGGGGAGACCTCACCTCTAATCCGGGCTACACCTTAACTACTGGATTCCTGGATTTTCCATTCGCAGTCAGCCATTGAATTCGCAGCTTGCAAGTCATTCTAGTAAATCCCCTTTCTATAGAGACCCATCCTATAAGTTCTTTGTAACTCTAGAGAATCCTGACTAATACAGATTTTGGTACCAGAGTTGGTTCTAGAACAACAGACATATAAAGATGAATAGGCTTTTCAACTTGCCAACACCTATGGTTATCGAATCCTCTAGAAGCTCTTCTCCTGGGAGCTTGGAGAGTACTGAAAGCCCACGGTGTAAACTATTTTACTAACTTAAGGAGACAAATGCATTAGATTATCCTGATTCATCAATTGTAAGTGACAATGGATTTGGTGACCCTGTATCTGAAACTTTTGACAGTTTGGGGAAAAATAAGGAAAACGATGATGCTGGTCAGCATCTCTGGATAAATTGACAAAGAATAAGGTTGAGCTCCATGATAAAAATCAACCAACTTCTTGCATCTCAAAATACGGTGGAAGATGACAAAGAGCTTAGTGATAAAACTGAAGGGCTCCTGAATTGTACAAGCAGTGTAAAAGTGTCTAAGTGTGCCCTGGAAGAGAATCCTCTCTTCGGTAGCCACAGAGCTCAAATTGCAGAAGACCAAACCAAAGCCCTCATACAAGGCTGGCTGAATTACAGCAAAATTTAAGTCCCAGCCTCAGATGGTGTCCTCAGAGTAAGGCCACTAACTGGTAAAGAGTAGACCCTGTAATGTGGGCCAGGGCTGTCTGCGAGGAACCTTTTGAAGCTGAAAACTTTGAGTCCTCGGCTTCTCTAGAGTTTATCTTTCCTGAAGAAGTAGTCTCTCTCTGTCTTTAGCTCCACCCCTTGAAATATTGCCATTTTCGCCTTTGACCAAGGAAATAAGTCTCTCATTGTCTGCTGCTGAACCAACGGGACTTCTTCTGAAAGAGATGCCAGGCGAAACAATACTGGTGTCCCTCAGTACCCACCAATAATTGCCTCTAGATCAGTGGTTCCCAGCCTTCCTAATGCTGCAGTCCTTTAACACAGATCCTCGTGTTGTGACGACTGCTCACCATAAAACTGCTTTTGTTGCTACTTCATGGCTGTAACTTTGCTACTGTTAGGAATCATAAAGTAAATCTCTGTGTTTTCCAGTGGTCTTGGGGGACTTTTGTGAGAGGGTCGTTGACACACAAGTTGAGAACCATTACTTTAGACCTAGAACCAGACTTGGAGCAGGCTCTTAGAGGTGAGGTAGAAAGTGCAGTCCATGAAGAGGTGTGTTACATTACTAAATAGCTTACTGAGTGTGCTAATTCATTCAAGCAGAAGTCTGGGCACTATGTGTAGGGATGGATTTGAAAGGTGTAGGATAATGGTGGAAGGAACATGAACTGGTTCAGGCTGAGTTTATGGCTCTCTGAATGGAGATTCTAGGTTTAATATGAAAGTTCACACGGTTTTTTAAAGGGTGTTAAAAGTTTGCTTGAATGATTGGCTGAAGCATTTGTCAAGAGATGGCCTCCTAAAAAGAGCTAGAGATTCCTGATATCCTTTGGCTTAGTGTTGATGAATGGATTTAAAGGCTCAGGAGAATAGCAATGCTGGAGCAGGTACACTATGTAAAACCTAATCCTCCACAATGGAGAGGCCTAGGAGATATGCCCTATAAGACACAAAATGGTGAGGGGGCACCAGCATATTTGAAGAGCTTCATTGTCGCCCTTTTTCTTGTGCTAGGCCTTAGGTCAGAGATGATGCTGTTCAGTTGGGTTTAATTGGGACCCAAGGTAGCAGGGGCCAGGTGGCAACAGTGAATCACCCAAGGCAAGGTGATTGTGGTGGTTTAAAAGAAAATTGTCCCCAAAGGGAGTGGCACTATTAGAAGGTGCGGCTTTGTTGGAGTAGTTGTGGTCTTGTTGGAGGAAGTGTGTCATTGTGGAGGCAGGCTTTGAGGGGTCATATATAATCAAACCATGCCCAATGAGACAGTCTATTTCCTACTGCCTGCATAGCAACATGTAGCAGCTCCTTCTCCAGCACCATGTCTGTCTGCAGGCTGCCATGCTCCCCATCGTGATAATAATGGATTAAACCTCTGAAAATGTAAGCAACCACCTCAATTAAATGTTTTTCTTTACAAGAGTTGCTGTGGTCATGATGTCTCTTCAGAGCAATAGAAACCCTAAGACGGTGATCATAGTTAATGCAAAGGGCAGCACAGACAAGTAATGCCCATAATGGCCTAACCCATTATTGGTCAGCACAAGCAAAGTGAATTTCATGGTGGCATGACTCATATGGACCTGTGCTGCTGGCTAATCAGTCATGATATTTCCAGGCATGAAATACGTAAGAAACCCACTAAGTTTTTGTTTGATCTGTATAAGCAGAAAAAATTTGTAAACAAATGAAAGAAAGGGTTCAAAGGATAGTAGCAAAAGGCAATCTCAGCCCATGAATCAATTTCCAGACTTGAACTAGTTTGCAGACCCCTTGAATGGCCATCCAGGTTCCCCTAAGGTAGGACTTGATAAAATGCCTATAGGTTTTATGGTTAGCCTTTCTCCATTCCTTCCCCAGAGGGACCTACAGCCTTTTACAAGGGGAACTGTACACTGGGGGAAAGGAAGCAATCAGACTTTCTGGGGTCTTTTGGTTACTGGTTCTGAATTGACTCTGATTCTGGGAGATCCCAGGAAATCCTGTGACGTTCCTGTTAAAGTAAGAGCTTATGGAGGTCAGGTGAGTTTTGGTTGAAGGCTGATTCACAGTAGGTCCAGTGGGGCCTCAAACTCATCCTGTAGTTATTTCCCCGGTCTCAGAATATCTAATTGGACTAGATATACTTAGAAGTTGGCAGAATTCTCACATTGGCTCCCTGACCCTGTGGAGTGAGGGTTATCATGATTGGAAAAGCTAAATGGAAGCCTTTAGAGTTGCCTGTGCCAAAGAAAACAGTCAGTCAAAAACATATCTCATCCCTGGAGGAACTACAGAAGTTGGTGCCTCCATCAAGGACTTGAAAGATGCAGGGGTGGAGTTCCCACCACATCTCCCTTTAACTCTCCTATCTGGCCAGTGCAGAAGACAGATGGATCAAAACTCAACCAGGTAGTGACTCCAATTGTAGCTGCTGTACAGATGTGATGTCCTTACTTGAACAGATCAACACATCTCCTGGTATGTGGCATGCAGCTATTGATCTAGCAAATGCCTTTTCCTGGTACCTGTCCATAAGGATCACCAGAAGCAATTTGCTTACAGTTTGTAAGGCCCTTACAGTTTAGCTTCAAGGATATATTAACTCTCCTGCCCTGTGACATAAGGGATCTTGACTGTCTGTCTCTTCAATAAAATATTACTTTGGTGCTCTATATTAACATTATTCTGATTGGACCAAGAACTAGCAACCACTTTTAACTCATAGGTAACACATATGCACATCAGAAGGTGGGGAATAAATCTAACCAAAATTCAAGGGTCTTTCACTTTAGTGAAATTCTTAGGAGTTCAGTGGTGTGGGGCATGCAGAGACATTCCTTTCAAGATAAAGGATAAGTTATTGCACCTGACCCTTTCACCAAGACAGAAGCACAATGTTTAGTTGCCCTGTTTGGAGTCTGGAGACAGCACATTCCCCATTTGCTGTGGTGATCCGGCCCATACACCAAAAGCTGCTAGCTTTGTATGGGACCTGGAACGGAGAAGGCTCTCTGCATGCGGGTAACAGTTGTGTGGTTTGGTCTGTTTGTGGGGCTCCTGGCGATGAGACCAGGATCTATCCCTGGTATATGAGCTGGCTTTTTGGAGCCTATTCCCTATGGTGGGAAGCCTTGCTTAGCCTTGATGCAGGAGGTTTGGTCCTGTCTCAACTTCATGTGCCAGGCTTTGATGACTCCCTATGGGAGGCCTTACCCTTTCTGAGGAGTGAATGGAGGTGCGTGGGGGGAAGTGGAAGGAAGGGATGGAGAGGGAACTGTGGTTAGTATATAAAATGAACAAAAAAAATAAAATAAAAAAGAATGTGAGCTGGACGGTGGTGGCGCGCCTTTAATCCCAGCACTCATGAGGCAGAGGCAGGTGGATCTCTGTGAGTTCGAGGCCAGCCTGGTCTACAAGAGCTAGTTCCAGGACAGGATCCAAAGCTACAGAGAAACCCTGTCTCAAAAAAAAAAAAAAAAAAAGAAAGAAAAGAAAAGAAAAGAAAAAAAACAAAAATAAACAAAAAAACCAGAATGTGTTTGTACATATATTTGTGTTTTCTTTCCTCAATTACTTTATCATGGACTGTAACATCAATTAAGAGTATCAGTGGTTATCATATTTAAGTTTAAGATAGTAAAAGAATATTCCTCAAGGGACATTGTCACCTATTCTAGATTTATAATGTGTTTGTAATTGTGCGAGGGATAGTTTGTCATCAGTTAGGTATAATCCTGACCTGGTAAATTTATAATGCACTTATGATTGTACATTGGATATTTATCTCATGCTTAGGCATTATTATGACCTGGTTATTCTTCCTTTGGAAATTAATCACAACATAAGGAGCTATGATTATTTGTCAAATTGACAAAGAGTGGGCTTGTGAGAGCTATTCATGGTTGCCAACTTGACTACATCTGGAATTAACTAAAACCCAAAAATGGAGGGCAGAGTTGTGAGCGATTTTTGCTTTAATAGGAAGAGCCACTTCTTTTTTTTTTTTTACTGATTTAGCTATACTTTATTCATTTTTTCTTTCTTTCTTTCTTTCTTTTTTTTTTTTTTTTTTTTTTTGGTTTTTTGAGACAGGGTTTCTCTGTGGTTTTGGAGCCTGTCCTGGAACTAGCTCTTGTAGACCAAGCTGGTCTCGAACTCACAGAGATCCGCCTGCCTCTGCCTCCCGAGTGCTGGGATTAAAGGCGTGCGCCACCACCGCCCGGCTTCATTTTTTCTTTTATTATTATTATTATTATTAAAAATTTCCACCTCCTCCTCTCCTCCCATTTCCCTCCCCCGGAAGAGCCACTTCTAATCCAGATCTCTGAGGTAGGAAGACAACTCCTTCAATGCAGACCATTTGATCTGAGAGACCCCACCTCTAATCCAGGCTACACCTGCTGGAAGTCTGTGTAAGGACATGGAAGGAGGAAGCTTTTGTTCTTTGTATGCTTACTCTGGCCTTGCTAGCAAGACTGTCCCTTCACTGGCGTTGGAGCCTGCTTCTTCTGGATTCCAGCGTACTGAAGACCAGTTGAGACATCCGGTCTAATGGACTGAGCAACTGGTGGATTTCTGGATTTTCCATTCACAGCCAGCCATTGCTGGATTAGCTGGACTGCAGACTATAAGTCATTCTAATAAATCATATATATATATGTGTGTGTGTGTGTATACATATACATATATATATATATACATATATATATATATATATATATATATATATATATAGAGAGAGAGAGAGAGAGAGAGAGAGAGAGAGATTCATGTTATAAGTTCTGTTACTCTAGAAAACCCTTACTAATACACCAATATAGTGTGTGTGGGGATGTTTTTGAGACAGCTCTGGCTATCCTGGAATTCACTTTGTATTCCAGGCTGGCCTTGAACTCACAGAGATCCACCTGCCTCTGCCTCCTGAGTGCTGGTATTAAAGGTGTGCACCACCATCTCCTGACAACATAGAGGGTTTATGTGCATTTTATTTATTTATTCACTTGTTTTTGGTTTGAGTGTTTATTCACTTGTTTTTGGTTTTGAGTGTTTTGCCTGTATATATGTCTGTGCACCACAAGCAAGCAGTGCCTGCAGAGACCAGAAGAGGGCATCAGATCCTCTGTAACTAGAGTTACAGATGGTAGCTGCCATGTGGATGCCAAGAAGCAAACACCAAGTCCTCTGGAAGGATTAGTGCTCTTGAGCACTAAGCCATCTCTCTAGACCCTTATCCATTTCCTAAGAGCCCCAAGACATGTAAGCATCAGACCCCAGAAGGTCTCATTCTACCTTCGTGTGTGGACATACCTTCCATTCCTTGTTCTATATTTCAGCTGCCACATACCCCAGAATGACTCCTGTGCCCAAGCCTACATATGGCTTTCGATTTCTATAGAATAAAAATGTCCTTGTTCTGTGTAAGATCTCAGTGCAGCTAGAAGCCAGAAAAGAGTAGAAGTTTGACACATGGCCAACAGAAGACATCCCGGTACAGGCCCTACTGTATAGACGCCATCGTCCCTGGAATATATCGGATAGTTCTGTGAGAAGTGCAGGGCAGTATAAGGAGGCAGTGGCCGCTTGGTGCTATGCCACTTGTACCTGTTTCTTGTCTGCTTCTCCTTCCTCTACCCTAGGCTATGTGACATCCATCTTGGGTAGAAGGAGGCCTCTGCCAAGGATCTCTGCACAGGACCAGAAGCTTCGGGCACAAGCAGAGCGACAGGCAGTAAACTTTGTGGTACAAGGTACTAGCCCCAGCCTACCACTGTTTGTGGCTCCTTCCCAGAAGGCCCATGTCCCCTGCTCCTTGGGTATTTGGCAGATTGCTCTGTCTGAGGTCTCACGGCCCTCACCCATCCTGCCTGAGTGTCACAGCTGCTGATGTGGCAGGGCCATCTTTAAGTTTCAGGCATTTTTGGAAGGACATGGTGAGGCATACCTGTAATACCAACCCTTGGAAGGCTAAAGTCATCTTGAGCTACATAGCCAGACCTTTAAAAAATGAAATAAAGAGATGGCCTCTCCAAGACCCTTGGAGGCCATTCTGTTCCCCTCTAAAAGTAAGAGCCTGAGTCCCCAGGATCCCACCCAGTCCCTCAGCCATTCAATCCCAAAGAAACACACAGGGGCTTACATTAATTATAAACTGGTTGGCCTATTATCTCTGGTTTCCTATTAATTAACTCTTACATCTTACATTAACCCATAATTCTTGTCTGTGTTAGCCACGTGGCTTGGTACCTTTTATCAGTAAGGCATTCTCATCTTGCTTCCTCTGTGTATGGGTGACAACGGTAGACTGAACCTTTCCTCTTCCCAGAATTCTCCTGTTCTGGTTGCCCTGTCCATACTTCCTGCCTGGTTATTAGCTAATCAGCATTTTATTAAATCAATACAAGTAGTTCGAGACCAGCCTGGTCTACAGAGCTAATTCCAGGACAGGCTCCAAAGCCATAGAGAAACCCTATCTCGAAAAACCAAAAAATAAATAAATAAATACAAGTGACAAATCTTTACAGTGTACAAGATCATTGTCCCACAGCAAGAGCCAGTCCTAGAGATGGGTTACTTGACATGGGATAGGACCCTTCTCTCACACCCTGAGTATCTGACTGGGGTCAGGTTTTCTCAGTAAGGCATCCAAACCACATCCCCACAGCACTGGGAAGGAAGCAGCTCTATTGTATTAAGGATCCATGGTTTGCTTCCAGTTGCAAAAACTCCTTCATCGTTAGCCAGTGGAATCAGCAGTGTCCATGGAAAATGTCTCTATAACAGCTCAGGCACTATGAGCCACACCTCAAGTCCTAAAATTGAACCCTTGTCTCCACAGGTTCAGCCGCAGACCTCTGTAAGCTAGCCATGATCCACATCTTTGCTGCAGTGGCCACATCCCCAACCCTGACAGCCAGGTCAGTGAATTAGTCATTTTTCCAGGGCCCAACATTGAACTCCTGCCAAAGAGATCTGTTGGATGCCAAAATGGCATTGCTCCTTGTACCCACCACATGTTTTTCCATCCTACCCTAAGGACCCCAAGATCCTCCCATGGGCCTCTACATACCAGAGTGCCCATACCACTGCCTAAGTGGGTCAGCAATTCTAGTCCTGGGAGGAAATCTACAGGAAGATGACAGCTTCCCTAGATCCCAAAATGTGAAATGGGTCCCATGGGCCCCTGTACTGCAGCCCCAAGAGGGCTGTGGAGACATGTAAACCTGCTTCCCTTTGGGCATTCCTTACCAAACTTACAGTTTTCTCTTGGCCAGTAATATAATTCATGCTCAAGGTATGAGTTTTCCTTTATCAGCAATTGCTCATATTTCTTTAGAAAACTTTTATCTCTTCGAATATTTCCCCTGCCCATTTTTACCTTTTACCTGTGTTCTTGGGTGGTTTTCACACCTCTGAACAGAAGTGTGCTCTGTAGATTAATGTCATACAGAGCCAAGGGCAGGAGGCTCAGTTCTACGCCCTGTCGTCTCCTGCTTTTTACAGCCCTGTTCCAGGTACTTTCTTACGGAAAAGAAATAGGTTGGGAAGCTGCAAGCTCTCTGGGAAGAATACCAGAGGAAGGTGCAGAGACTGTAGCTGAGCCCTGCCCCAGGCATGCCCGAGGGTTGGGAGCAGACTGTGCAAAGGTGGGCCAAGCTGGTTTCTCCTGTCACCTCTCTCTGTCTTCTGCCCGGTACTCACAACGATTTCCTCCCAGTTCCTGTAACTGATGGACTCTGTACACGTGCCCACTCCCACTGTTCCTGTGATAACCTCTCGCTTCATGTGGGCTGTGCACAGCCTGTGTCGGCCCGTCCTGGTGGCCGCTGAAAACACACTGCACTCTGCATCTGCCACACGCAAGGCTAGCGAGTTGCTTCTTCTGTTGCTGTTTTTCGAATTGGTGAAAGATATTGGCATATTAAGGCTTAGGGTCTCTCCTTGGTTGCGATGTCTTTCCAAAAGATAAGCACAGGAAATCTGACTCGGAGATACAGAGAAAAGGAAACTGAGGCAACAAGCTGCGTGCACCTTGTCCAAATTCAGGAGAAGACAAGCTAGGGCTGGGTGTCCTCCCAGAACTGCAGAGTCTCCTATCTTGTGCCACCACACAAATGCACTTCTAAGAGGAACCCACAAAGAATTCAGCATGGCTAGGGTGCTCCATAAGAGGGAACTTCCTGGCAAACTATTGGCAAAGGGATGAGGTTAGGCCCTTCTGGAAAGTTCTCTCAAAGGGCCAGGATTTGTCTGCCTGTGTCAGGCCAGCCAGATGCAAATCCAGTAGTTCTGTGTCCTCTGTGGAGCAGAGGGCATGGTCCCCTGGGAGTCTGGGTGGTCTAAGCCTGCATTCGTCTGCTTCTCCTGCTTGTTCTTGTGCCCCAGCTTCCAGAGAGAAGTGTGATGTCTCTGTGGCTGTGATGGTGATGTGTGAGTGACTAACAGTCACACCTATTAGGTCCTGCCACACTGGCAGCTCAGACTGCATGGTGTGATTTCAAGAAGTGTGAAGGCACTTCTGCTAAATCTGGAAAGAGTTGCAAGTGCCTCTTCTGAGGTTTCTGTCCATTTGAAAAGTAAACCCTTTGGAAGCCAAGGCCTGCCAGACACCCTGGTACTAGTTTAAGAAAACATGCCAGTGCTACAGCTTAGTGCCTGCCATGTCCTACCACAGTCTGGCTTCTGGAAGGGAGTGCTGATGCCCTAGCCAGGGGCAGTATATAAAACACAAGGAAATGCCTCTGTGAATGTCCCTGAGAATGTATACTCCACTCTTCCATAGTCTGGACCCAGCATGATATGTCCACTGCCTGCACAGTCTTTAGAATGTGCATTTGTTGGCCTCTAGTGACAGTGGCCTGGCTACAGTAGTCTGAGCTCAAAAGGTGTATCGTTTTCCTGCCAAGTCCTGTGAGTGCCAAGGCACAGAGGTTGCTGACTTTGTTTTAGAAGTTCAGGCCCTTTCCCTTTAGTGTCATGATTGAGGTAGCTGCTCTGACCATCTCAACACCTTCCAGGCAAGAGAAGGTCGTGATGGTCAAGGCAACCCTTCGCAACCTTCCTGAGAGTTGGAAACAGATGACTTCTGGGTCACTCGTCTTAGAGGAGATGGCGTGCATGCTAGGAACATAGCCCCTTCTCTTCCCGCCCAGTAACAAAGGGTGTTAGAGAAGACTGATGGGTAGTTCACCATAGAACTCTGCTATCAGGAACCATCGTGGCCACTCTAGTCAGGCATTTTAAGGCTGCTTCTTCCTTCCAGCCAGGGTTCACCATCAGATCCATTACCACTGCTGGGGTTAAGTGGGGAGGGTTAACACAACTTCCCTGTGAAGCCTCAGCTTCCAGTGCCACAGGGGAACCCAGGGCAAACAGCAGTGGGGGGCATATAGCATGTGATTATTGCGCTTCAGAGTTCCATCCAAGAGACAGCAAAGGCCCCTCTATGCCCTCGACCCTTCCCTGGGGACTGTGGGTGCTTGTGACCATCCTTATCCCCCGTGCTACACACTTCATCCCTGGCAGTGCAGGAGCAGCTACCCTGTGCACTCACAAAGGTGCTGGGTACCAGGTCTGGGAACTACATATCTATAAGGATTTTGAAGTGACATCTCCCTGGAGCCTCCAAGGAGCCTGTGGTTTGTGACAAGCTGTCACATGTGCTGACAGATCTATGGGTTGAGAACTCATGTCCCCAGCAGTCCATGTCTCATCCTGTGCACATATGTGCTGTTCCCCCACTCACCTGGTCGAATCTGTTTGCTCTGCCCAACACTTACCCAACAGAGCACTGCTTCCTAGACTCCTCTTACTACTGATGCCAGAAGGGGCTCAGGGGCCACACAGGACTGTTAGAGAAACGGAACCTGAAGTGTCCATGAAGCCAAGTTCACCTAGAACTATGGTTTACTGCCCCAAAGTACATGCTGAGTCCTGTATGGGCCATCCAAAATATCCCATAGCTGATGTAATTTTGTACCTTTGAATTTTTGCATTCTTCAAGTTCTGTTAAATATTTATATGACTTTAAAAAGCAAATTTTAAAAAATATTGCCCATCACTTCCTCTAAACTAAAGGGTATGCTCCCCCCACGTTCTCCATTTAGCCTCCCTCCTCACAGCAGGAGCGGCTCCCCTGCCCCTTCCACGCTCTCATCACATCCCACAACCGGTGGAGGCTAGGGCACATGAAGAGGTCGCTCTGCTCCTAGGAAGCTCTTCCTCCAGCCTTCCAGTCTCCCATGCCTGTGAAATGCTCAGCCTGCTGGGGGCTGGACAGCTCTCCAGAAGCTATTTATCTCTCTCTCCTGACCCCTTCTGCCCACTCCCTGGAGCTGCCCTTCTGATGGTGAGCAGCCCCAGGCCACAGCGCCAGGATGGCCATACCTATTCCACACTCGTTCATAAACCAGATGCCAAACAACCTACCAGGAACTGTGAGTGCTAACCTGAGGTCCCGTGTGGAAGCACCCACACTCACAAATGCCCTCCTTCCTCTCCAGGTTAGTTGCCCAGATTCATGACGAGCTGCTGTTCGAAGTAGAAGACACTCAGGTCCCTGAGTTTGCAGGTGCGTCCAGGGGAGCATAGGGGGTGGTGTTACCCACAGTCAGGAAATTTGCCATCTCTTTGAAGCTCCTCCCCTGTCCCTCAAGGACTCTCCCAGCTGGCAGCTCGTTCGATGACCCTAGTACCGGGAGATACATGTCTAGTGCTCCAGAACAGCCATGAAGCTTCTATGCACAGACATCCATGGCTGGGCCTCCATTCAGGGCAGTCTGTAGAGATGATGATAGTAGCTCACAAGATAGATCACACAGTCAGGGCCACAAAGCTACCTTCAGAGGCGTGACAAGAGCATCTCATACCTTTGCCAGAAGCATCAGAAACTGTGGTCTTCCATGCCCAGACTATCTTGACTGGTACCTTCTCCTAGCCCTAGTACCATAGCCAGAACCAGTAGAAGGGGCACAGTATCTACCACCTCAGCTGGCCTGCCTCTGCTGGGAAGAGCTGGGGTGGAAGGAGACCAGCTCAGTCAGTACGGTGGCCAGAAGGGTGGGCTGAGGATCCTCTAAGCTAAATCCTGAGCTGTGGATGTAGACATTGGGTGTTTGTTGTACCAGCTATGAGGTTACATGAGAGGATCAAGGGCCCTGACCAATTGGTTTGAGTGGCTTGTAGATCCAAGAAATAACCAGGTGACTTGGATCAGGCAGGACTGAGCCTGAAGGTTCCTCAGTCCTCAACTCGTGGGGCCTGGGAGCCAGAAGGCTGGCCAGCCCTGGACCCACACAGCTGTAAGCAGCTGTTTTCCCGTTCTAGCTCTTGTCAGAAGGATCATGGAGTCCTTACAGCAGGTACAGACTCTGGAACTGCAACTGCAGGTGAGGAGACCCACATCCGCCCAGCATTACAGCTGGGGTCAACCCAGGGTGGGCACCAGGGCTGCTGCCCTCCAAGCCTCCACTTATCCTCTGATGAGGAACCCTTTCCCTGCTGGATGACTCAGTTGGTCCCTGGCAAGAAGCCACCACCATGGGTATCTACCGCTGCTCCTACCAGCCTCTGGCTCAACCCCGCCCTGAGGCTCACCCGCACTGAGGATGTGGGCACTATGTCCCATATAACCCAGTACACAAGTGGGCACGTCTAAACACAGGCCCACTCTGTACCTTCTGAACACAGCCTGGAAGCAGCTCTGGGTTCTTGCCAGGAAAAGAGCGCTGGATGTTTCAGCATAGGCTCCCCAGAGCAGTGTGGACAACTGGGAAGGAAGTAACAAGGTGGGTGACCCAGGTGGAACCAGAAACACAGCTTGCCCTGTGGGCACTTCAGAACTAACCAGAGCCACAGAAACTGCTGACCATCTTCCAGAGCAGCCCTGGCTCCGCTCACAGGCTCAGAGGCTTCCCTGAGAAAGGGCAGTGCGCTCTCTGCACAGGTGGCAGCTTTGCAGGGCTAAGGAGCCACACATGTGTTTACCCACTTGGCAGGATCCTGCCCCCTGAGGTTGTCCACACAGCCTATGCCTGTTGTGGGCAAAGAAGTAGGTACTAGGGGAGGAGCCTGGAGCCCAGGAAACTAAACTTAGCTGCCATCAGAGGGCCCTCATGAGGCAGAAAACAATGGAAAATTGGGAGTCAGCCCTTCTTCAGACATGGTGGCTTTGTCTAGTGCCTTGGGGAAAAGCCCACTCAAGTAAGGGTCTTCTGTCCCCTAGCATCTCTCCGAGATACAGCCCTGGCTGGGTGAGCACATATTGCACTAAGACATTCCTACCCTAAGTCACCATGCCTGGGAGCCCTGCAGACACTGCCTGAGGCCTGGTGGATAGGGTATTCCACCATGGTAGGTGCATGTGATGTGAGCGTGCAGAGGGCAAATATGAGTATATGTGTACCCATGTGTTCGCCTGTTATGTGGCTGCTCTCTCTGGAAGGATGTGTCCCTGTGCAACTGCTACCTCTTCAACCTGCGTGAGAGCCTGGGAGGTGGCTGAGTTTCTGTTTGTCACCCCACAGGTGCCCCTAAAGGTGAATTTGAGTGTTGGACGCTCATGGGGACACTTGGTCCCACTATAGGAGACCCTGGACTCCACCTGAGCCACAGCAAATTTCCCTGCAACAGCCCAGCTACCAATGAGGTCCCTCTTCAGTTCCTACCCCAATCAAGTAAATTTTTTCATCTTAAGTTTGTCTGTAGCCCTGTACAACAGTGGGAGGAGAGAGTTGGTTTCTACCAGTCCATCCTGCAGCCCTTCCCCAGGCCCAGGTCATCAGCTTGCACTCTGTGAGGGCGAGACAGATACAGACCACACTGACCTTTTGTGGAACAACTGGGTCACTACCTGTAAATGCCTAATGAGACGCTGTCTTCTCCTTGTCTAAGGGGATTCTTCCTGTGGGTGCCTCAACCCAACTTGACCCTTGATAAGTGTCCTCTCAGTCCTCGCTCTTCCCTGTGATGAACATAAGCCAGCATGGAGCATGTCCATAAGGAAGCCAACAGCGGGCACCAGTGAGGGCACCACCGGGTAAAAGATAAAAGGCCCAGCACCATGGCAGGCAGCACACTGGCTGTTTCACTTAAGATGTCTCAGAGATGGGCTTTGACATGTCACCCAAGTCCAGGAAAAGTCACCAGCCCTTCCTGCTGGCTGAGAAGCACAGCCCTGACCATGCCGTGGTTTCATTCCTCCTGGCTTTTGGGCAGGAAAGAAGGGATGTGGGAAGGAAACTCCTAGAAAACTATCCAGGAGCTGGGCACAGTGTCTGAGTGATAGAAATCTCCCCCATCCTCCAAGGGTCCCCTCCTGACAATGCTGACTGATAGCCTGCACTGGGGTGGATGGGAAATGTCTTCATGTCTACCCCTCGATCTGGCCAACAGATACCTACCTTCTTATAAAATGCTTATGGGTAGACAGGCAGACAACAGCAGGAGCCGCAGCCTGTGGCGGAGCCACCCAGCAGGAGGCTGTCAGCACCATCAGGGTTCACCTTCAGGAGAAGAGTGAAGCTCTTCATGGACCCAACCCCCATAAACCCAGGAGTCTCGGCCTTGTAAATACCCAGACCCCAGAAACAGGCCAGGACAGTGGGGCTTGGTAGCCAGGAGACCATACTAAAAGTGTCTTAGCTATGCCTGACACCCAAGAACTGGGAACCAGCATAGGAAGAGAGTAAAACCTTCAAGTTGTTGCTGGGCCTGAGTCAATCAATTCCTACCCCTCCACACCCACAGCTAAGTTGTCCCACACACTGGCTGCTGCCTCTGTATCTACCACACTTAGGAAAGTGTGAAGGGCTGTAGAGCCCCTAACCATCTCTGGCCAAAGAGAAATCCAGGCATCTCTTCCCTGGTCGGGAAGAAAACATCATGGCTTGGGACCAGTTGGGGAAAGGGGTCTCTTCCCAACAGGGACACCGGAGCCCTACCCTTGCCTCACTGATTCTGCTCCTGCTCCAGGGTCCAGCTCAGCCAAACACAGGCACAAACCCAGAATACCCACCCCAGGAGGTGCCTCAAAAAAGCACAGAGCCGGGTTCCTTCAGTTCTGGTTTTATTGAAAAACAGCAGCATTGGGGGCCGTGCAGGCAGGGGCACACACCCACTTGGGCCCCCAGCCTGTCTTCTTGGGAACTCGGCTCATCACCTGGCCCTAGGGGCTATTTTGGCACATCCTGGGGTCTCAGAACACCCCACCCCCATCATGGGCTCACAGTACAAATTCAAGAACAAACCCCAACAGTGAGATCTACCCCTGTGTCACACCCTCACACCCTGACCAAACCCAGTCTGTCCTGTCCAAGGGGCCTCCAGCTCCTCTACCCTACCTCAGCCAAGGGGGAGATGGACAGAAGTCAGGGCCGGCGGAGGCTCAGCTAGCCTGGTGGGGTTGTGCTACATTCACATGGAGCTGGGCAGGGCAGAGGAGAGAATGGGCACAGTGAGAGACAACCACAAGACCCTGCTTCTTACCACAAAGAAAGTGCTCCCAGATCAGAGACTGTTCCCACTGGTTCCCTCCCACTGCTACACATGTGCACATACAAACACACACTTCACACATCCATACACATATGGAGCTGCCCACGCATACACACATGCACACACATGCAACACATGAATGTGATTTCTTGGGCACATATAGTCACATGAGCACATGATTACAAATGGCATGTGCTTGTGCATACACACACGCAGTCATACAGATGCTCACACATGCATACACATACTCCAGGTGCACATGCTCACACGTGTGCACAAATGCACAACACAGATGGGTATGCACATTACGCAGGTATACCCCTTCTTTAAAATGGCTAATTATTGCTGTTTTTTTTTCTTTAAAAAAAATACATCCAATAGTGGTTAAGTCAAGGCTCATCTTCTACCCAGACCCAGGCAAGCTGTGCCCACCTCCCATGGACCCCTCCCCTGCTGGAAGCACAGTGATGGCAGCACCAAAGAGCAGCACAGCCCAGGGTCTGCCCCATACCCAGCAGTGTAGCCAAGAGCCAGGGACAGGACCATGACTGAGGCCAGCACTGACCAAGAGAACAGGTAGCAACAGGTTCGGGCAGCAGTGCTACCACAGACAGGGAGACACAGCCACCTCAGGTCAGCTCTCTCAGGCCGCCCCTTGGGGCTTGGTGGGAAGGTAGCCTCAAGGGTGCCGCACAGCTCCTACCCAGCTAGGAAGCCATGCCCAGCCCCCAAGAAGCCCCAGGCACCAGCAAAAGACCCAGAAACTTTTGTCCCCAGGCCTCTAGCCACAGGCACAGCCCTGGAAGCCAGCTCCAGGAAGCTGTTGACTGTGGGGCCACCTGGGACTGGCAGAGGCAAGTGGACTGACCAGGGTGCTTTCCAGCAGCAAGTGAGAATCCTGTGGCTTAAAGAGTCCCAGGCATCGGGCCAAAGCCAAAGCTCACCTCAGGTGTGTCCCCTTCCCTGATGAAGGATGGGAGCACAGGGGAGAGGCTGCCGCCGACACCAGGTCTCTGCTGTAGGTGCACCCCACCACCTCTCCCACCTCCCTCCCTACTAAAGCAGAGGCTTCCACACAAACAGGACTCCTGGAAGCCACAGGATCTTGAGTTCAGGTCAGACCCCAGGCCGGAGGCCCAAGGGAGGAGAGATGGCCAGCAAACTCAGAGGAGCTGCCCCAAGCACATGGCCACCAGGTGGAGCAGGGAGAAGGGCCTCCACAGAGGTAGAAAAAACAGAATCTCAACAAACAGAAAATTCACATCAGTGCACATGTGCAGAGCTCGCCCAGCCCTGGTGGGATGAAGAGGACAGGGCCAGGCCCAGTCATCAGCAAGCTCAGCTCCCTCCAGCCCAGGGCCTCGGGCCTGCCAAGCTGCACGCTGCCCAGTGAAGCTCCATCCTGGTGCAGCTGGACCTACCCCACCACCCATTCCTGACATCTCGACCAAGTCTTGGTAGCAACCGAAAGCAGACAACGAATAATGAAGAGCCCGGCAAGCTTTCCTTCACCCATGGGCTGTTTGGCAGGAAGGGGTCCCCTTAGGCAGATAGGTGCCAATAAGCCAGAAGGGCCACACCTTCCCCCCAGGCTCCTAGGAAGGGAGAATCTACTATGAGCTCATCCCAGGTCAGTATCAAGGAGACATGGGTGGCTGAGGGATCCCCAAGCTCTGCCCTGGCCCGAACAATCCCAGTGCCCTTCTAACCCCAAAGACTGCAGGCCCCAAAGGCACAGGATCAGAGAAGCCTTGGCAGCTGGTGGTGTCCAGCAGACCTGACTCCCACTCAGGCCCACCCAGACCTCAGACCCCCCATCCTCAGACACCAGCAGTCCCTACACCCACAGCAACTAAGACTAGCCCCGAGCCGAGACCAATCCAAACAGAAAAGAGGAAAAGGCACAACTGTTTGTTTTCCATTTTGCTAAAACACTTTACGTCTGTCTGTATAATCCAGATTAACAAAATCTGAGAGCTGCAAGAAAATAGGGTGCCGATTTCTGTACAGTCTACAAAACTCCCATCCCGAGAGGGGACCGGGCACCACCAGGGAGGAATGTACAGGGGAGAGCGGGGTCTGTACAGTGTTCTGCAAATGCCTCAATTGCTAACAGGACAAAAGGCCCCTCAGGAAGCTGGGCTTGTTCCACCATTCATTCCCTCTAAGCCTTTCTAAGAATGGCGCCATGGTGCCAGGGGCCAGCTCTACAGCCTACCCGACCTGCCACTCCTTGTCCCCAAGCCCCACCCCCACCCTGCACTGAAGCTAAGTCCAGGTTTCAGGTGGCCACATGAGTACTGCCAGCCACTGCCTTCCTTCCTCTGTCCCAGGCTACCCCCCAATTCAGGCTGGACTCTAAGTGGGACCTCAAAAAGGAGAGGCCAGGAGCAGTTGGCCCAGCAGTATACTCTATAGTGAGATGGCTGGACCCACCCCAACAAAAAAACAACTCCCAAGTCCCAGGCAGTGCCCAGCCCTTCCCATGAGGCTTTAGGACCCTCCAGTCCCCTCAGGCCTACACACAGGGGTTCAAGAGGCAGCCTGAGGCCTCACAGACCAGGAATGCACTTTGAGGGCAGTTCCACTAACCTAGAATTTCCTTCCATTCTCCAAACTGAAACCTTCCACCTACCCGGCCACCCACCCCCATCAAATGGGGCCAGAGACCACGTGTATGCTAGCACCACACAGACGTGTGTCTGGAGGCTCAAACTACCATTTTGTCCCGGGAATTAAAGTCATGCAGAGTGCTATTCTGTCTACGTAACTTATTAGAGAATGGGTTGTTTCAGGCTGGGAGAAGCTGTGGCAGGCATCGCCAACAACAGCCTGAGCTAGTTACATTCACAGGGCAGACCCCACAAACAGCATGAGTCCACAGGGCCTCGGGCGGCTGGGAGGGGGCCACCTGATCTAACAGGTGTTGGGGGAGGTATCCCCCCACCCCCCTGAAATCCCCACCATGCTGTGCAGTGGATTGCTACAGGAACCGAACCCGGGTGCCCAGCCAAGTCAGCCAGAGCAAAGAGGCACGGGGACCACAGGGAAAGAGGTAAGATGATTCTGAAGCAAAGCAGGAATGGCTAGGGCCGGGTTAGGCCAGGCCCGGCCCCACCAGAGAGACAGGATCAGGCAGGTGGGCCCTCCAGAGGCCAGCTCAGGACAGGACAGGTGAGCTCACCAGCTCGGACCTGAGGTTCAGACTAGGCAGGGCAGCGGGGCAGGGGGCTGTGGCATGCGGCATGCTGCAGCCAGGCCATGTCCTCAGCATGCACAGGGCAAAGCAGGGCCTGGGGCCAGCTTGGCCTCCCACAGGGCAGTGGCTGGCCAGCCCAGCAGGCCACTCTTCCAGAGGCCATTGGCTGAGCCTTAGCCTGGCTGGGGGCCAGGGGTCTGCTCCTTGTGGGGCTTGTTGTAGAGGTTCTGTGCTCGACGGGCAAGGCTAGTCCTCCCCTGATGGAGGCAGGCTGGGCAGCTTTGTGGATAGTCCAGGTGGTCCACAATGCTGCTCTTCAAGGCATGACGAGCCACTCTGCTGGGCTGGGGGGGCAAGGGCCGGGGCTGCAGACAATCTACCCCACCAGAGTGTTGCCGAGGAGCAACGCCCTGTGTCCCCCAGAACCAGCCAGGTGATGCTGAGAAAGGAAAATCCAAACTAACGCCAAGGTGAGCATTGGAAAGCAGGGCCGCACTGGGCAGCGAGCAGGAGGGCAGAGGTGAACAGGGGCAGACAGGGTGGTGGGCAGGTGGTGGTGGTCACTCCTCGCGTAGCTGCAGGCGGTAGCGGTGGTAGCGGACCTGGAAGAAGAGGCGCTCGGCCAGCGAGAGGGTCATGCCAGGCAGCACGTAGTGATCAGTTGCGCCCATGTGTCTGAAGCCCAGTGATTCATAGAGCTTGTGGGCGGCCACCTTAACGGCTGTGGTGCCCAGTACCACTGCAGAGTAGTTGTGCAGCATGGCAAACTCCAGCACCCTCCGGCCCAGAGCCTTGGCGATGCCTTTGCCGCGGAAGCGTGAGTCCACGGACATGCGGAGCAGCTCCACCGTATTGTCCTCTTGATGGGCCCGAGCGGCCACGATGCCCACAACATTGCCATCCAGCACGGCCACCCAGAAACAGGATCCTAGGAAGGACAGGACAGTCAGGGACATTTTGCAGGGAAGGCTGGAGAGACTTCAGCTGCCCATTCCTGCTGGGCACCAAGTCAGAGCATTACAATGACGCCCAATCATCCAGGGCCCTGGTCCTCCTTTCCGCTTTTGGAACAGCAAGGGCGGCCATAATTCGGGATAAGCAGGTAAGGTGCCTCCTCCAGACCCCCTATGCAACAAAAACACTCCAGTGGCCTTAGTCCGGCTGACCTGCCCAATTTTGCGTGACTGGATCCCACAACACAGGCAGGCACAATCAACTCAGGCCGGAGTCTGTATGTCCTGGCCAGAATAGTAGTTGGAGGTGCCTAGGAGCCGGGCAGGCCTTGATGAAGCAGATTCCTACCCCCAGACCACCTGAAAAACCAGAGTCAAGGCCTCAGTTGCAGCTGACCTACTCAGAATCCCAGCCCCTGGCCTGCCATCCTCCTCCTCCACAATCCTTGCAGGGATAGAACTGAGTGATAACCCAGAAGAATGTTTTAGATCTACCAGTGAGAGACCACAGACCGCCACAGACACCCCCAAGCCCCGGTGACTGGACAAGGAGCCTGATGACCAAGCCAGCTATCTCCACCTATAGCAAAGCCAATCCCAGCCTCACTTCTACAAGAAGGGGAAAGGAGGGAATAAGGAGTTGGGATGGGAAGGATGCTAAAGGGCACAGGCCACCGGGAACCCAGTCACCATCGGGAACCAGAGGTCCATGGTCAAGGGATACCTTTTCTTGAAAGACAAAGGTTGAGGGACAGCAGGGGAGAGCGTCTGACTGGCCAAGAGAGTGCCCGTGCTGTGGGTGACCTGGCCTTCCCTCAAAGGGTCATACTTCCCTCAAAGGCTCTGCACCTGTAACCTGTCCCCAGCAAGCAGTAGGAAGCACCCCTACCTTCACTTCTCACCTCTTGGGGGCCGGGGGGAGACTCAGAGCTCTGTAGCTAAGGGTGCTGCTTGCCCAGCTCCAGGGTAGCAGAGAAAGTCAACAGCTCAGGAGGGCCCGCATGCCAGAGCCTCTAGGACTTCCCCCACCCGAAGGGGACCCTATGGGCCAGTCCCGCTCTTACCAACTGCTGCACGCCCACCCACCCAAGCCAGACCAGAGATCAGAACAGCCTCCAGCACTGACTGCCGGCACTCCCCCAGGTCTCGTTCCCCATCTGCATGAGAACTCATAAATCCACATAGCTCCATTAGCTGTTGTCCAGCATTTGCTCTTGTGGGATCCCGTAAACTCAGCAGATGTCTAAGGGTTAGCAAAGACTGCCACACTCAAACCCCCAGGGTAACTGAAGCTCAGACAGAGCACACGACAGGCACCTCTGGCCGCACCCATGCCATCTACCCAAGCCCACTCCGGCCATTTCCCCCCTTTTCTTCCCAAGCAATGCCAGGTAGGTTGAGGGCCCTGCAGAGGCCAGGAAGCTACACTTGAACGTGAGAAGGGCCAAGGAGAACAGCAGGCACCAAGGCCAGCTAGCTGGGCAGGAGGTTGGGGCGCGAGGTAGGGCAGCTGGGGAGGAGCTGGCAAAAACGATACCTGGCAGAGCCAGAGCGGCTGCCCTTCCTTGAAACAGACCCAACTCCTGCTGGCCAGCACTACCCTCAGCCCCTCATATCCCAAATGTCTCCTTCTTCTGGTTCTCAAGACCTATTCTGCTTCAGGGCTTGTTTGGGGGAGAGAGCAGCCCTAGGTCTGTGGTAATTCCTTATGATTCACTAGGAGGTTCACTGGTCAGGATGCCAAGGATAAGGCTGGGACCTCTTCCCACACTGCTCCCTGGACCTTTCCTGTGCCACATAGGCTTCCTCCACCCAAGGCACTCTGGGCTGGCTCAGGGTCCAGTCAGGACTTACCTCCCCAACACACACACACACACACACAAGGCAGGTACCAGGAAAAAGCGTCTGTCAGCGGGCACAGTGGAGCCAGGCCACCAAGGAAAGGACTCGCTCTGGCCTCCCCAGCTGACTCTACACTTAGCTAGAGGCCTCAGTCATTCAGAACATCAGGATCCCTCAGCCCAGCCCTCTAGTACCTGAAAGGGAAGAGGGAGGGGGCGGTTAGGGCTGGAATTTCAGAACTCACCAGGTGGCTTCATGTAGTACTGCTCTATGTCAGCCATGTCCGTGTGCAGCGCACACTCCAGGTAGGCCAGAATCACCTTTCGGCTGTAGTAGTAGCGCAGGGCCAGGAGCCCCGCTGGCACCAGGCACGTCAGCAGCAGTGAGCGGGTCACAGCAAAGCAGAGGGCTGCAGGCAAGGAGGCACAGGTGAGGTGGCAGGTGCAGAGAGGACATGGGTGGGCCCCACAGCACCGGGAGTCCAAACCACCTTGGTAAATCAGTGCTTAGGGATGCGCCCCACCAGGGACTGTTTCTCTGTGTAGGAGCAGTCATGGCCGCGGTCCCTTTCTACGCTTCCTCACTTCCAAGCTCTCTGGCGTAAACACCTGCTACCTTCACAACCTGAAACAAAGGTCCACAATACAGCCAGGGCCAGGCCAGTGCTGGTCAGCCCTCGGTGCCCCAGTTTCCAAGAGGGCTCTTGCCTACTCCACCTAGCCTGGTGCTAAGTCAAACAGCTGGACAAAGACACCAGGGCACTGCCTAACCAAGCAGGTCATCCCACGCTGGGGTGTGAAGGGCCCCAGTCAGAGCCATCCCTGGGCAGTTTCTGGGTCCGCTAGGCCCACAGGGTCAGGCGACAAGCACCACACCGCTTCCAGATTCATTTATTCTGTGGAGGAGGAAGAGGCACTAGAGCAAAAGTTGCCTCCCTTGAATGACCTTGGGAGAGTCGCCTCAAGCTCCTCATCCGCAGAATGGGTTGACTTGAATGTTGGGGGGAAGGGTGTGCTTAGGACCGCACAGGATATCCTCCCTGTGGCCCTGGCTCTGGCGAACAGCCTCCCTGGCTCCCCGCGGAGCTGGCTGTCTTCCCGTCATAAATTAGCACTTGAGCCTCAGGCGGCCTCCCCCGCCCGCAGATTATATATAGTTGTCGCGCCGGGCCGCAGCTGCAGCGCTACCTGCCCTGTCACGCCGCCCCCACCCGGGATGCCCCGCGACGGGGAGAACGGGCACCGCGGACTGAGTTGCTGACCCAGTGCTTCCCGGTCCGCAGCGCCCGCACTCAGCCCGCACCGATTCCCACGCCCGGCCCGGGCGTCTTGGCCGTAAGCCCGCAGCACTGCGCCGCGGGTTCGAGTGGGTCTCCTCCCCGCCGGTCCCACGGACGGATGCGGCACCCGGGCTTCCAGATGGGGACCCAGGAGAAGGCGGGGCAAAGCGCGACGGTCCCCGGAGGGGTCCGCTGGAGCCGGGCCCGGCCCGGGACTGCGGCAGACCCGCCGGTCCCCCGCCCCCCGCGGCGCACTGACCCGCCAGCAGGGCGTAGAGCAGCTGGGTGCGCGGGTGCTGCCGCAGGCCGCGGAAAGCCGTGTTGGGGATGCGCTCCAAGATGCCGTCGTAGAAGATGCGGCGCGCCGCCTCCTGTTCGGCTGCGCGGAACTCGCGGATGCACACGCCGCGCCCCTCCGGCGGCCCCGCGCCCCCCGTGCCTCCGTGGGGCTGGGGACCTGGCGAGGGTGGGGGCGCGACGGCCGGCCCGGGCGCGGCAGGTAGCGGGGGCCACATGGCTCCGGCGGCGGCGAGCAGCGCGTCCTTCTTGGCCCCCGGCAGTGCCTCATGGTCCTCCGCAGCCACGATCTTCGTCTCGCAGACCATGTCGGGAGGCCCACAATGCATGCACCCGGCCGGGCGGCGCAGCGCAGGGACGCGGGCCGGCGGCGGAGGGCAGACCCCGGGCCCAGGGCAAGGGCGCGGCGCCCTCGGACCCGCGACAGCGGCGGCAGCGGCAGCTCAGGGGCGCAGGGCGGAGGTGGCGGGCGGCCGGGGCGCGCGCAGGGAGCTGCGCCGCATTTTGGAGAAGTATTTATAATGCAGCGGCGCCGGTGCAGTCGAGGCGCCCGGGGTCCCGCAGGGTCCTAGCGTCCACTGCATTGGCTGCCGAGGGTCACCATGTGATCTCGGGGGTGGGAGCTGACGCCGCCTCCGCGCCAGCCCGATGGCACACTTGGGCTGCGCGGCGGGCGGACCGCGGGAGCACGGTGGGGCCGGGCGACGAGAGTGCGAGAAATCGGCTAGGCCAGTGGTCCTCAGTGAGCGCGCGGGCGAGCGGCAGCGAGGACAGGGCGCTCGGAGAGGCGCTGTGTGGGGGGCTTGAGGCTCGCCCGGAGGACAGCGAGTGATGGACGCCTCCCACCCCGCCCCTGAGCACCCGCAAAGCTGCCGCTGCGCTCGGGCCTCGGTGCCTACAGCAGCGCGTCCTCCTCCTCCGCGGCCGCTAGCAGCAGTCACGGAAGTGTCTCCATCTCCCACCCCTTTGTCTGAACGCAGTGCCCGGCCGAAGTCCTCTTGAGGGGCATCGTGATCCCTGGGCCGGTGCCCTGCGAGCCTGTGGTCGGGGCCGAACGGACTGAGGCAGTGAGGACGAAGTTGAAGTGGGGTATGATGCTCGCGCCTCTTGACGCAGCGCCGCACCCCACCCTACTCCAATCTGACACCCGACCGCTCCCGGCAGCAGGCAAGCTGGATTGCAGGACCCCTCCCGGCTCGGCCCCCGCCTTCCGCGGCCCGCGCATGCGCCCCGTGGCCTTGGTGCAGGTGCAGCGGGGGCTCGCATCTGAACCGCGTCTCGTGGTCCCCAAGAGCAAGACGTGCAGACGCAGCAGACTAAGCACGCATGAGGTGGGGTCTAGTATCGAGGTTGGGGAGCGCGTAGTGGCATATTCTCTTTCCTGGGTCACAGGGTTGGGCACCCCCGAAGCCGAATTCTCCCACATGATCGCCGAGACCCTGACGTCTCTGGGCCTGAGAACCCTCAGTCTCCGTCGTACCGCACCAGAGTTAGACAGCATAGTGACTAAGATCACTTAGATACTGGAGGGACCTGGCCCGCAACCAAAACCTGGGAGCAGGGTGTGGAGAATCCACCACCCAGGGTCCTCAGCGCGAGAGTGCTGGGGAGGAGAGGGACAGGCTAAGGAGGATTTGCCTCAGTGGGTTTTCAAAACACAGGTGCCTATCTGGGTCCCGGCTGTGACCTTCCAGAGCCCTGAAGCTAAATCTCTAGAAATTTCAAAGGGACTCACTAATGGTACCTGAACAGGCTGAGACCCCTGACCAGCAACACTGGCCTCTTCTGGGTCCTGAGTTTGGCTGGGTGGTGTGCAGGAACTGTGCCGGCCTGTGAGGAGGTTCGGGCAAGCTGGGAGAAGAGGAGACTGGGCATTGAGGAGAAATTAGGTGAAGCCGGGTAGGTCTGACTTGAGGGTCACTGGGGACGCTGAAGCCTTAGAGGTAACAAAATAGTCTAGCCTCTGTAGGGGCTCATTCCAAACCCCGAACCCAGCTTCTCCTTCGCTGTTCTACACCGCAGGCCCAGGGGCCAAGGCTCGCAGCAACGCGACCTTGATAGCCCTTCCTGTTCTGCAGAGGTCCCCTCCGCTGGTCGGACTGACTACGCCCTTCAGTACCCCAATCTTCCTTTAACCATGTGCACACCCCATCCCCGGTGGCCATGGTGGAGGCCTGTGCTGTGACCAACTAGAACACATCATAACCGTCTGGAAGTGTAGAGGGGCCAGGACTGGGGTCCAGGCACAGCCATTTAGAAGGGCTCGGAGACCCAAAGACTTTGGGTTGCACAGACAGCGGGGCAGTCAGTGGCCCTGGTTAGCCTGGTTCCTCCTCTGTCGTGGGGCGCCCTCTGCCGGTATCCCTTAGGGCATTCCCGGGTGGCATCAAGGCCCTTTCTGATAAAGACCCAGCCTGGAGCCACTACCTCTCCTGAACTCCCTGCACCCTCCTCTGTCTGGGTCTCCAGGAAGACTCTGGAGATGCAAATTGACTTCCTCACGCCCTGCTGATGAATAATCCTTCCAGGAGCCCAGAAGGGCCTGCCTACAGCTAGGCAGGGTTGAAGACCTCTGCCCAATTTCAGAGACAGAAGTGGGGGCGGGCGCCCTAAGCCCTTACACCTCAACATCGCGGGTAGGGATGTTTCCTTAATTGGGCCACCCTCCACCGAGGGTGTGTCCTCTAATGATGTTGGGGACAGAGAACTTATCCTTGCCTGGCATGGCTGCCCCAGGGTCTATGTGGGGGGAAGATGAGCCAGACACTGGAAAGACACAGCCAAAGTAGTCCTGGAAAATGGTATAAGCTGCTGAGGCCTGGGGGAGGACAGAAGCCTTAAGAGAGTAGAAGAGTCCCCCCCCAAAAAAAAAGAAGAAAAACAAGCCCAGCATGCCACTAACAGATGTCACCAAATGGGAATTCTGCAATGACGTCTCGAGGTCAGAGGTCCTGGAGTCCCAGACTCAACCTGCCTAGCACTCTGCTGTAAAACGGTCTCCAAACAACCTCAGGGGCTGCCTCTTAGGAAAGCCACCCCAGAACTCCCCCTCTCAAGAGCCACATGGCATCACTGCGGCGGCAAAGTGAGCATACTTAGAAAACCATACCTACTCCGCCAAGCATCCTTCTAAATGTAATCTGAGAGTCCCCACACTGTGTTGGGCCTGACGAATTCAGTCACACCCAGCCATGCGCTAGGGTGAGGACATATGCTAATAAAAAGAAAAATAAAACGGGGCAGCGGGTGGCACCTGCCTTTGATCCTAGCATTCAGGAGGCAGAGGCAGGCAGATTTCTCTCTGTGAGTACAAGGCCAGCCCGGTCTACAGAATGAGTTCCAGGGCAGCCAAGGCTACACAGACAAGCCCAGTCTCGAAAAAACAAACGAACAATCAAAAGAAAGGAGGAAAAGAAAATAGTCTAGTATCCTTTAGGAGCCACCTCTACCAAAGTGGGGGGAGGGACAGGCATAGTGGCTCCAGGCACTTGAGAGGTGAAGACAGAAAGACCAGGAGTTCAAGGGTGTCCTTAGCTACCCAACAAGGAGGTGAACAGCCAGAGCAACATGAGGCCCTTTCCCCCCCCCAAAAAAAAGGAGGAGTGATAAGGACTGAATTGTGAAGCAGGCCACAGAAGACAAGGGGGTAGCTTAGGACAGCAAACAGTGCATGCAAAGTCTTTGAGGGGTGGGGGTGACATTACAGATGGAGTAATTCAATAGAATTATTTTCAGACAGATTGACTCAGAATTTCCTTCCTGAACACCTTTCTACACAGGCGGCAAAGGGTGGAGGGCCTGAAACCTAGAAAAAGGTGACTCTGCCAGAAGAGAGAAAGGTAGATAGTGTTATGTCTGGTGGCTTGGGTCGCAGAAGTTAGCTAGGGGTAGCAAGAGAATGAAGGACGGTAAAGCTGGATCAGGTGGGGTCCTTCGTCACTTGCCCTGGAACCGGGAACCTCGGCGTGTTTATTAGGTACAGCACAGGGGGCAGCAAGTCCCTGTCGGAGCTGTCTGCAGGTCATAGTTTCAGGCTGAAGCTGCTAGGCTTACACACGTCTGCGAATCATTATCAACACTCCACACAAACTCCACACATTCTCTCCGGACTGCCTCTGCTCCCGAGAGGGCAGCCAGCGTGGGGATGCACAACTGTCTGGGACCAGGAACAGAAATCCAGGCAAATAAGAGATATCCTGTGCCCATGGCTTGGGCTCAGTGCCGGACATAAGCAGCCAACAAGGATCAGTTAGTCCAACACTAAATCCAGGAGAATGAAAGGTACCTTAAAGAAAATGCATGCCATGTGCCTGGCCATATGCTGAGCTATGATTAGTCCTTCCGAATGCCATATTGAGCTAATGTCAAACAGGAAAGCGGCACCGGAGCTCCAGGACGGTGCAGAGGCCATTGGCCTTATGCAAGCCTAAACTTGCCGGATGTCTGTGCTGTGGACCCCTCCATCTCTGCTCCTTCTCAGAAACCCAGGGCAAGCTCACTCACGATCGTTGCTCAAGATCACCAGAGCCCAAAAATGCCAAATCTGTTGGTAGTCTTGGTGTTTGCTAACCTCAACAGCATGAGGTCCCCTTCTTCCCACTTCTTGGCTGCTCCTCCTACTCTGAGGTCCCTCACTGTATCTGTCTCCTCCGCTCCTCTCATCGTCCACACTCAGGCACGGAGATCTCAACAGTTAGCTGTCCCACCCTTCTTTCCTTGGTGCTTGTCCAGGTATAGCCTTACAGCTGCAGTGACCTGCCCCATCCCAAATCCTCCTGTTTTCGTCTTTTCATTCGCTTCTTTTCTTTTTTGGGACAGGGTTTCTCTGTGTGGCCCTGACTGTCCTCTCTGTAGACCAAGCTGGCCTTAAACCCAGAGATCTGCTTGCCTCTCCCTCCTGTGTGCCAGGACTAAAGTTATGTGTCACATGTCACTATGCTCCACCTCTGTTTTCAAGTCATCTGGAATCCAGCCACTTCTTTCCAGCTGTTCTCCATGGTGGGTGTGGCCATTTCTCCAAGGGCCTGTATTATCTTCCACAGTCATCTAGAGGTTCTAGCAACCATAAGCACCCTGTTCACATAGACCTAAATTCTGCTGGCTCAAAACCAAGCGAAGGCCAGAGAGATCAGTGGCTAAAAGTGCCTGCAAGGCAAGCCTACCAAACTGAATTCAATCCCTGGAACCCACAGTGGAAGGAGACAGTTATCTCCCCAATTGTCTTCTGTGCACATGCACATGTGTCTGTGCATGCACACGCACATGTGCGCGCACACACACATACACACATACATTTTACATTTTAAAGATACCACAAAGCTCCCAGGATACTCACCTGCCAAGCTGCCTCTACTCTTCCATTCCCTTGCTTGCTGCAGCCCCCAGACTCCTGCAGGACGGGCTGGATCATGCCTACCAACCTCCAGACCCCTCCATCCCACCTTCCTGGACGATATCCCTTTGTCCCATAGGCATGTCCCTAAGGGGACCCTACTCCATCCTTTCTCTGCTATTTGTATCAAGGGCTAATAGCCTCCATAAAATACAGGACAGTTAATCTTGAATTTAGGGTAAACAATACTTTTGGTGTAAGTACATCCCACAAACGTTGTATAAAAAGTGTTTCTGTATTTGACTTGCTAAATCTGGCAACCTGCACCTAGAACAAGGTTACACTTCTGGCTCTCCTACAACTAGGAATGGCCAGGGGTGAGAGCAGCCAATGGGACAGAAGTATACTTCTTCGTCCTCTGCTCTGGGAGAACCCAGAGACCTGGCTGGTGCAGCACCCCTGGACTGTGGTCTCAGCTCTCCTCCAACACCCTCCACGATGGGGTGGGGTGCTAATCAAGGAACCAACACCCAGACAAGCCAGTGCTGTGCCTAGGGTGAGGCAGTCCAAGGGTGGGGGAAGAACCTTTGGTGGCACCCGCCTTTAATCCCAGCACTCCGGAGGCAGAGGCAGGCAGATCTCTGTAAGTTCAAGGCCAGCCTGGTCTACAGAGCGAGTTCCAGGACAAGCTCCAAAGCTACAGAGAAACCCGTAGAAAACAAAACATAAAAACCTTTGCACAAAGTTTCCAATAAAAGTAGAGAGCTATACTCACTTTGCCTGAGCTTTGCCTGCTAAGCATTTAGCACACTTGCGCAGATGTAAGAGGGGCCACTAACTCCCATCCAGAAGTCCTTGGTACCCAGGGGCCAAGGGCGAGTCTGTAGATGGACCCATCTCAGCTTCCCCTCCTGGAAACGGCATTTACCCATTGCCTGCTGTCCACTGCTGCTCCCTTCTCTAGAAGCCCCAGGTTAGGGACCCAGAGCTCAGCTTCCAGAAAGCCATGCCCACCCTAGGACAGAACCTGGGGAACTCAGAGGAGGTGGGCATTATCAAGATCCCCTGGCCTGCAAACAAGGGCAGGCTGGCTGGCACAGGTCTGAGAAGTCTAATTCACTGCAGTGACAATGTCAGTAGGGCCACATGTTTGGATGGACACCCAAGTGCCCCTTGGCACGGGTACTGCTGGGGGACAGGGAAACCAAGACCCAGAGAGGGTTCCAACAGGGCAACAGGAGCGGCTCTGATGGCCAGAGCAGGGACACGGGACACAGGCATGCTAGCAGGCATTTATTGACAGGGAACATCACTGGCCGAGGATCTTCAGCGTCCAGCCGGCCAGCAGGCACACAGAGCCCGGCGCTCAGCCTGCAGCAGAAGGGTCTCCGTCTGCAAAAGAACCAGAACATGCGGGTAGGACAGAGTTCTTAATGGACACCTTCCTGGGCCTTCCTGGCTTCTTCACTGTCACCACTGCCCTGCTGGGACTTCAGGTCTCCTCACCTGGCCCCTCAGGTGCCTTATCACCCCCATTCCCTCCAGAGTGGCTGCCGATGCTGGGGTCCCTTCTTATACCCATCCCCACTCTAGTCTTCAACTCACACCCATCACTCAAAGCTCCTCCATCATGCACCCTCTCTTCACAATCCACAAGAGGAGTAGAGGCCTCACTGGAAAGTGGGGAGAAACCCCCGCGTTGGGACTGTGCCCCTGACTATCCAGAAAGGGCCCTCTCCTTCCTCCTATTTCCAGGAATTCTCTTTACAGAAGTCAACTTCCCAGGGCTGGAGAGCTACAAGTTCACCCAACCCGTGAGGACCTAAGACTCCAGGACACACACCCAGATCTCTGGTCCTACCTAGCTTTCCATTCCTCACACACCATAGCCTCTATGCCCAGCCTCAGTTTCTTCTTCCTACTCTGGGCTCCTTTCTCAAGGGAGATCCGAGTTTAGTACACAGCCGTGGAATACACTATCTACCACAAGTTACAGGACAGAGTGCCCTGAGGCCTCGGCGGAGGTTAGACAGTGAGCTGGGCGTGGGGGCGTTTCCAGGTGAGATCTCCCAGATCCCTAGAGTGGCTAGGTCTTGGGATGCTTACAAACCAAAGCCAGTCCTCCCTGGCCTTCTGTACTCACCCGCGCGTCCAGGCTGTAGGCCGTTTTCCGTAGGTCCTGAAGGGCGCGCTGCATGAATTCAAACGCGTGGCAGTCCACACACGGACGGCCTGCAAGGACGGGGGTCAGCATCATGTGAGGGTAGACACACAGAGCCCCAGCCAGGTCCTAGCCAATTACCTAGCGGCGTCCCAGTCCCCGTCGCCTGCCCTCTAGTTCCCACCCAAGAAGTGACCCGCGCAGGAAACAAAGACGCCTCCCGCACGCCCCCTCCTCCAGCACCTACTCTGCGCGGGGACAGCGCTCCCGGCGGCGGACTCGGCGCGGGCGCCTAGCAGTGCCAGGCTCAGCAGCAACAGCAGCAGCAGCAAAGTCGGCGGCGACAGCAAGAACCTGGGCGCGGGGGCCATGGCCGAGGAGGGAGCCCGGGGCCGCCCTGCAGCGAGCAGCACGGTCACTGACGCCGCGCACCAGGCTACACCCGATCGGTTCCACAGGCGACGACACCGGCCCCGCCTACCCCCGGCTCGCGACCCACAGCCCAGCCCCACTCACGCGTCCTGCGAACTCGGGTACGCTTAGCCCGGTACCACCCTTCCCCGGGCCTCGCGGACCCCCACCTCGCTCTTACCGCGGTTCACGGAACCGCGACCAGCAGCGCGGGCGACTCGGGAAGGAGGACGGAATACGCACCGCGACCCGCACGCGCGCATGCGCCCAAGCCGACCCCACCCGGGACCCCGACGTCGTCGTCATGGAAACACCGCGGCCGCGCGCGCCTGGCGCAGGCTGCTCCCACTCTGCGCGAAGCTTATTAGCGCAGAAGCGCAGCGGAGGACACGGGAGCCGGGCTGCAGGGCTCCTACCGCGACCTCCCCATTCTGGCCGCACGCTCCGTGCTCGCCCAGCACCTGCGGTGATCAAATGCTGACCGCCGCCGAATTTGATTTCCCGCTCTCCGGGACCCACGCGTGTGGGAGACTAGCGTGGGAACCAGTCCAGAGCCGGCCAGGAACCGCACACCCAAGCTGAAGGAGTGTCCTAACTGGAGCTTTAGCGCCTCACGATGGGTGCGGGCAAGCCTGCAGTCAGGAAAGAGCCACACCACACTGGTTTGTCACTGTAGTGCCCTGCGCTTCGTGTCCTCACGGTGTCGAGGAGAGGAGCTCGCCTTCCCTCGTAAAACAAGGCTCTAGTTAGACTTGCATCTTGTGGGATTGGCCCAAGTGAGCACTGTGGTGGGGTGGAGTCCCCTTCCAGTCTGTTTCATTCCAGGATCTAAGCTGACCATGACCAGTAGCCACGCGGGGGGGGGGGGGGGGGTCCAAGAGAGCCATTTCCTTCTCGCCCAAGCACGGTACACACACTCTTCAGAAAACCCGCTGAGATTGCTATTCAAACCATACAAAAGTGACCCCAAAGGTCACCGGTAACAGGAAGGAATGTGCCCTTCAAGAAAAGCCTAGTTTGTTCTAAGCCAAGTGAATGCCAATGTTGGAAATGCAGATGCTGGACAAATTGGTGCTGCATCTGGCAGGCGGGACCACTTCTATAAACGGTATCTGGTCGCTCTGGTTTTATAGTTGGGGGACACTGGTGATACATTCTGAGAAACATATTAGTCACCGGGATGCCAAGTCAGACAGCCAAGTTAGAGTAACCATCAGAGGACTTAAGTAAGCCTGAGGTCATTTTGGCTCTCGGGCCCTACAGTTACCACCGGACTCCATGACTGTTGCAGTCATCAGCTGAGGCAGTATCCTCAGAGACCTTCATAGCTCATAACTTAAATTAACCTGTTTCTGTTAATCTGCATTCTGCCACACTGAGGGCCAAGGCCAAAGTATAGTAGTTTGGCGGTCATAAATATCCCATAGCATCAGTGGCCTCTATCTTTTTCAACTCCCCTCATCTTTTTCATTTGTTTTCGGACAGAGTCTCACTATGTAGTGAGACTGGCCTGGAACTTCTGCCCGCCTCTGCCTCTCCAAGTACATGATAAAGGCCTATACCCCTATGCCCATATCCCCTTACATTTTATGGAGTAAGCTGACAGTTGTGTCCAGTAGCTCTCGAGGCCTGGAGGTTGGGGGTGGTGGGATTTGTAGCAGAGACAGTTTGGCCGTCAGGATGTTTGCCAGTATCTAGGGCATGCAGGACTGTCTTGGAATCTCTAGGGACTGAGTGTGGGTGGGGGCCACCTACTTAGAGAGAGGTAACCATAGTGTGGTGTCCTGGGAGCGAAGAGATACAGGTGTAGTGACATTCAGGAAGCTGCCCCATTGGCTGTGCCTGTCTGGCTGCAGGATGTGGTGTGTGAATCTGGGAAGCATGCTGCCTAAGGTACCCCAGAGAGCTCTGGAAATGGGTCCTGCCTGAAAAGTAAAGCCTAACAGCCTTCCTCACTCAGAAAGGCTTCTACCTCTCACGGCCGGGTAAGATTTGGGGCATCTGCTCTGGAGACCTTCGCTTAGCCAGACCAACTGCTGCATACTTGCTTTGGGCTCTGTCAGGGACTGTGACCCTGGACTTTGAACATACTGTTCAGGTGCCCACTCACGCTTGCATGTGCACATGCATAAGCTCTCTCACACACGCGCACACGCACGCACACACACCACCTTGCTCCAGCTCTGTCTCGGGATCTTGTCCCACAACCTCTCCGAATCAGCTTTCCTCGAGGGTCCTGGTATGTCTGCGGAAATTACCTGGAATCGAGATTTGGCAGGAATTGGGGGCTGGACAGATGGCTCAGTTGTTAAGAGCATTTGTAGCTCTTCCAGAGGACCCAGGTTCAATTCCCAGCATCCACATGGCAGCTCACACCCATCTGTGACTCCAGTTCTAGGGGATCCAATGTCTTCTTCTGGCCCCTGTGGGCACCAACCTGCACATCGTTTACAAATGTACATGCAGGCAAAACACCTAAGTACATAAAATAATCCTAAACACAATTAAAAAATTTTTTTTAAAGATTTGACAGGGGTTTAGTGGTACATACCTTTAATTCCCACACTTAGGAGGCAGAGACAGGGAGATTGCTATCTCCTGTCTGGCATAGAGAGGTCCAGGTCAGGGCTCCAGATCAGGACTACATGGTGAACACCTGTCTCAAAAAACAATTTTTTTTTCAGGTTGAGGCTAAAACGGGTAGGGTAGAGTAGGGGACAGGGACTCATGCATTGGCTCCTGGCAGACAATAGGAAGGGAAGGGAAGGGAAGGGAAATGAGAGCTAGGGTGGGGACTTCTGACCTAAAAATCCCTGTGGCAAATCCCAGGTGTCTGGTGTCTCCACTGTCACTCCCTGCACTGAACAGAACTGGGGGCATAAAGAGTAAATGCAGCCTCTTCCCACCCACACCGACATGCCCAGAGGCGTGTCTTTTTGATGTTGGGACCAAAGAAGGGGAAACATACCTCTGGTGGTTTCATGGCAAGCACGCATTTGGTTTGCAGCTGTGACCAAATCATGACCACAGAGTGGTCAAGAAAAAGTGAAATACTTACCAAAATTAAATCAAGACCAGATAAGCAAATTAAACAGACCTATAACTGCTGAAGAAATAGAAACAGTCATCAAAAGTCTCCCAACCAAAAAAAGCCCAGGACCAGATGGTTTCAGCTCAAAATTCTACAAGACTTTCAAAGAGGAACTAATAATACCAATACTTCTCAAATTATTCCACACAATAGAAACAGAAGGAACATTGCCAAACTCTTTTTATGAGGCTACAATTACCCTGATACCCAAACCACAGAAAGACATTACTAAGAAAGAGAATTACAGACCAGTTTCACTCATGAACATTGATATAAAAATACTAAATAAAATACTGGCAGATCGAATCCAAGAACACATCAGAACCATCATCCACCATGACCAAGTCAGCTTCATCCCAGAGATGCAGGGATGGTTCAACATATGAAATCTGTCAACGTAATTCACCATATAAACAAGCTGAAAAATAAAAACCACATGATCATCTCATTAGATGCTGAAAAAGCTTTTGACAAAATACAACGTCCCTTCATGATAAAGTGTAGGGTACGCCCAGCCCAATGGGGGGCGTGTTCGCCTCGGGCTAATATTTACATATAAATCTGGCGGGTGTGAACCCCGCTGGTCCTTTTTTTTTGTATTTCCTGCCCATCGCTGGATCCCTGGTGTTGTAAGCTATCCCTTCATTAAAATTTGCTGTTTCATATTAAGCTAGCCTGGTTAATACGCCGCATACAATAAAGGTCTTGGAGAGAGCAGGGATACAATGAACATATCTAAATATAATTGAGGCAATATACAGCAAGTCAACAGCCAATATCAAACTAAATGGAGAGAAACTCACAGCGATCCCACTGAAATCAGGAACAAGACAGGTTGTCCACTCTCTCCATATCTATTCAATAAAGTTCTTGAGGTCCTAGCTAGAGCAATAAGACACCAAAGGGAGATGAAGGGGATACAAATTGGAAAAGAAGAAGTCAAACTCTCACTGTTATGGTTTTCTGTCTTTTTAAGAGATGAGCCTTGTCAAGGTAGCGTGGCTGAGCGGTCTAAGGCGCTGGATTAAGAGATGAGCCATGCCCACTCCCTCCCTCATCCGCTGAGGCAGGCTGATCTTCAGCTTCCAGCCTGAGCTCACTCTCTTTTCCATCTTCCTCTTCACTTCTGCCTCTCTCCCCACTTCTCTGCTTCCCCCTTCTCTGTCTCTTTCTCCTCTTCTCTCTCTCTCTCTGTCCCCCTTCTCCCTTCCCCCTTCATAACTCCCTAAATAAATATCCAACCTCACTCTGCAAGTCGTGTCTATCCATGTCTCTGTCTCCTGCCCACCCACCATGTGTTTCCCTGCCTGGGACCAGCCACTGCTTGGGGACCAGCAGCCATCTCTGCCTGGGACTGGCTGCTCTCAGGGCTTGCCACCACATGGCCCACTACCACCATTTGGGAACTACAGCATTTCTGCTGCCTACTGCTGCCGGGGATCTTGTAGCATTTTTTTAAAAAAAAAAATATAAAACTCACTGTTTGCTGATGATATGATAGTTATATAAGTGATCCCAAAAATTCTACCAAGGAACTTCTACAACCCATAAACACTTTCAGTAATGTAGCAGGATACAAGATTAACTCAAAAAAAAATCAGTAGCCCTCCTGTACACAAATGATAAAAGGCCTAGGGAAGGAGTCAGAGAATCGGCACCCTTCACAATAGCCACAAATAGCATAAAATATCTCGGAGTAACTCTGGCCAAACAAGTGGAAGATTTGTATGACAAGAACTTTAAATCTTTGAAGAAAGAAATTGAAGAAGACATCAGAAAGTGGCAAGATGTCCCATGCTCTTGGGTAGGCAGGATTAACATAGTAAAAATGGCAATCTTACCAAAAGCAATCTACAGATTCAATGCAATGCCCATGAAAATCCCAGCAAAATTCTTCAAAGACCTCGAAAGAACGGTACTCAACTTCATATGGAAAAGCAAAAGCCCCAGGATAGCCAAAACAATCCTGTACAATAAAAGAACTTCTGGAAGCATCACAATCCCTGACTTCAAACTCTACTATACAGCTACAGTACTGAAGACAGCCTGGTATTGGCATAAGAACAGACAGGAGGACCAATAGAACTGAATAGAAAACCCTGATATCAATCCACACATCTTTGAACACCTGATTTTTGACAAAGAAGCAAAAAATATCAAATGGAAAAAAGAAAGCATATTTAACAAGTGGTGCTGGCATAACTGGATATCAACATGTAAAAGAATGAAAACAGACTCATATCTATCACCATGCACAAAACTCAAGTCCAAATGGATCAAAGACCTTAACATAAAGCCAGCCACACTGAACCTTATAGAAGAAAAAGTGAGAAATACACTTGAGTGCATTGGCATAGGGAACCACTTCCTAAATAGAACCCCAGCAGCACAGACACTGAGAGAAACAATTAATAAATGGGACCTCCTGAAACTGAAAAGCTTCTGTAAAGCAAAGAACTCGGTCAACAAGACAAAACGACAGCCTAAAGAAGGGGAAAAGATCTTCACTAACCCCACATCAGACAGAGGTCTGATCTCCAAAATATACAAAGAACTCAAGAAATTGGACACCAAAAGAACACATAATCCAATAAAAAAAAATAGAGTACAGACCTAAACAGAGAATTCTCAACAGAGGAATCTAAAATGGCTGAAAGACACTTAAGAAAATGTTCAACATCCTTAGTCATCAGAGAAATGCAAATCAAAACAACTCTGAGATTCCACCTGTAAGAATGGCCAAGATCAAAAACACTGATGACAACTTATGCTGGAGAGGTTGTGGGGAAAAGGGAACACTTCTGCATTGCTGGTGGGAATGCAAGCTGGTGCAACCCCTTTGGATGTCAGTGTGGCAATTTCTCAGAAAATTGGGAAACAACCTTCCTCAAGTCCCAGTAATACCACTTTTGGGTATATATCCAAAGGATGCTCAATCGTGCCACAAGGACATGTGCTCAACTATGTTCATAGCAGCTTTGTTTGTCATAACCAGAACCTGGAAACAACCTAAATGCCCCTCTGTTGAAGAATGGATAAGGAAAATGTGGTACATTTACACAATGGAGTACCACACAGCAGAAAAGAATAATGACAGCTTGAATTTTGCAGGAAAATGGGTGGAGCTAGAAAACATTATTTTGAGTGAGGTAACCCAGACACAGAAAGACAATTATCACATGTACTCACTCATAGGTGATTTTTAAACATAAAGCAAAGGAAAACAGCCCACAAACCACAATCCCAGAGAATTTAGACAACAATGAGGACACTAAGAGAGATTTACATAGATCTAATCTACATGGGAAGTAGAAAAAGACAAGACCTTCTGAGTAAATTGGGAACGTGGGGACCTTGTGGGAGGGCTGAAGGGGGGAGGGGAGAGGCAGGGAAGGGAGCAGAGAAAAATATAGAGCTCAATAAAAATCAATTAAAAAATTTTAAACAAGAAAAAGAAAAAGTGAAATAGCAGGCATATTAGTGATGGTCCTAGAACAGTTCCACTTCCAAACATGAGCCAAAGCAGCCCCCATGACCCTGCAGGCAGCAGGGTCATCTGAGACCTGGGGTTTAAGAGGTAACTGTCCTGGGCAATGAGCAGTGTGCAGAGGAACTAGACATACCAGGAACAGGACCCCACAGGAAGCAAGAGAGGGCTGGCTTTCAAGGGACTGTGCCAAGAGGTTTGTAAAAGGGAGAGAAAGGGGAAAACATCAAGAAATGGTAAACCTAAGATGAGACAACATGAGAAAGGACTCAGTGTAGTTGTTAGACTCCCAGCACCCAGAAGGCTGAAGAAGGACAATGAAGGCCGGCCTAAGATAACAGGAGGCCCTGTCTTAAACAAGCAAGGAAACACAACTAAGTTTGAAACATAACCAAACAGGAATTCTAGGGCAAAAGAACACAGTCCTGCTGTACAGTGTGGTGGCGCACGCCTTTAGTCCCAGCACTCGGGAGGCAGAGGCAGAGGCAGGTGGATCTCTGTGAGTTCAAGGCCAGGCTGGTCTACAGGGCAATATTCCAGTGCTCTGGAATATCCCTTTCCACTGTGAAGATGTATCACTGTGGTTGGTTTAATAAAGAGCTGAACGGCCATTAGCTAGGCAGGAAGCGGTTAGGTGGGACTTATGGACAGAGCGTTCTGGGAAGAAGAAAGGAGGAGTCTTCAGCCTGATGCAGGGAGAACAGGCCGTGCAGGGGAGAGATAAAAGCCACGAGTCACGTGGCAACAAATAGATGAGGAAAAATTCATTAATATAAATTCTAAGAGCTAGTGGGACAAGCCTAAGCCATAGACTGAGCTTTCATAACTAATAATAAGTCTCTGCGTCACTTTTTGGAGCTGGCAGCCCAAAGAAGAGCCCAACTGTATTCAAGGACAGCCAAGGCTGTACAGAGAAACGGCTTTTTTTTTTCTTTTTCAAGACAGGGTTTCTCTGTGGTTGTGGAGCCTGTCCTGGAACTAGCTCTTGTAGACCAGGCTGGTCTCGAACTCACAGAGATCCGCCTGCCTCTGCCTCCCAAGTGCTGGGATTAAAGGCGTGCGCCACCACCGCCCAGCCGAGAAATGGCTTTTAAAAAAGGAAAAAATACACAGTCCCAAAGTCCAGCAGATGGGCTGGGGACAGGCAGTGGAGGGCCAAACAGAGACAGGGGCTAGTTAATAATCTGGACAAATAGAAGAAACAGGAGGCAGTCCCCACTCCCACTCCAGCGTACCTTCAGGGAAGACCGTGGGTCTCCCATGCTGTGTGTGAGGCTGAGCCTAAGGAACACTGCTCCATCACCAGCTGGGGGATCACTGGGCTTTGCCAGCAGCTGGCCATGAGGAAGGTGGAAAGGTCACTGCTGCCAGCACAGGAAAAGAGCCTGGTGCACCTCCTCCCCAGAGCTGTGGCTAGCCCGGCAGAGTCAGGGACTCGGGTGCTCCACGCAGTGGGGACTGCCTTCCAGCTGCAGCCAGAACCAAGTTGAAGGTGACACTGCTGAGCCCCGTTCCCTCTTGTAGTTGATTTTCACTCTTTGACTCTTTTGGGGAGGCCACCATCCAGTCCCCAAAAAGATGCACAGAGGCTTATTCTTACTTAAGAATGCCCGGCCTTAGCTTGGCTTGTTTCTAGCCAGCGTTTCTCTTTTTAAATTTATTTAATATTATTTTTATGTGCTTTGGTGTGAGGGTGTCAGGTACCCTGGAACTGGAATTACAGGCAGTTGTGAGCTGCCATGTGGGTGCTGGGAATTGAACCCGGGTCCTCTGGAAGAGCAGCTGATATTCTTATTCACTGAGCCATCTCTCCAGCCCCTAGCCAGCGTTTCTTAACTTAAATTATCCCATCTATCTTTTGCCTCTGGGCTTTTATCTTTCTCATTTCTGCATACATTTCCTTGTTTCTTTCTCCATGGCTTGCTGTGTAGCTGGGTGGCTGACCCCTGGAGTCTATGTTTAATGTTTACTTATTGCTATAAAAAGGAGATCAGAACCTGCCCCATGGCCACAGTTTCAGGAGCCCGAACTCTGGCTGTGGTCTCAGCTAGGTGATAAGCTTTTTTGTGCTCCGTGGTGATTTTTTTTTTCTAGAATAAAGTTTGCTTCTGATTTTATAGAGTTTGGTGGTCTTTCCCCATCATTGCGCAAACCCGGATCCAACACTCCCAAATAATCAACACGCGAACACCTTTCTTATAAATGCCAGGCCTTAACTTGGCTTCTTTCTAGC